>NC_134707.1:58959405-59311905 GCF_043290135.1 Rhipicephalus microplus | reverse complement strand
GACCATCGAAAAGATGTTCCATCCACCCTTCTCGCTAGTCAATCCCAACTGCTCGTATTTAACGAGGGCCGTTTTGGCATTCCAGAAAAACCTAACTATTTGGCACTTGACCTTACGCGCGATTTGGTTCGGTATGACTACCGAGTTTGTTGAAAACCGCAGGCGCTCAGTATAAACGCCCATGAGTAGATATCGACATACGTAGTACGGAAAGTTAAATTCAAGTGCCCTGGTTATTTCCTGTCTTAGTGTATTCACCTCCTCCTTTCAACTCTGGTTGGACACGCCAGTGGCCCTGTAATTTGTTCCTAGGATAGTTACATTGTCTACCACGGAGATTCTGTGTAGACACGTTACCGGGGATACACATGGAGACACAAAGACTTGCATTAGTGCAAATAAAGTTTCGCTCCGGAGAGCTCTGCATAGGTTGAGAAAACTTTAAGGATGGTGGCGAGGCTGTCCTCGTCCCTGTGATATATCGTGATGTCATCTGCATAGGCAGCTACATTAAATGAGCCACTACCTGGGGTCTGCAACCCAAGGACACTCGGGTGTCTTTCTACCTGGACAAGGAAAGGTTCAACTGTCAGCGCGAACGACAGGGGGGAAAGGGGACAGCCCTGTCGCACATCTCGCGTTACCGGAAAAAAAAGCTACCGTTTCATTATTCATCGTTAAGTCACTATTATTGTCATCATACAGTTCCATGATTAGGTACACAAACTGTGTAGTAAAACCAAATGCCAAAAGAGTGGCGAAAATGTATTCATGTTCTACCCTATCGCATGCTTGTGCCTGGTCTACGTAGGGAAGCCATCCATTCGCTTGCCGCTGCCTCGTGTAGTCTTTATATATCTATTCAACATGTTCAGGGTTTGGACAAAGGGGCAGAACACAAGCTGGTACATATGAAAACGCTTTGTTCAGTGAGCTTTCGCCCACACCAGTTTCACCCTGATCGAGGTGATCAAGACGTCGGCTGTCGGTTACCTGCTCGACTGTGAAGCGCGTTGGCTTTCATGAACGCCTTATCGAATCTTCCAGCGCTATTTACTGGTCCCAGCGTTAGATCGAAGACAAACCCTTTAGTGCGCAATTTGAGGGGGCGAAGCTCCTCATGGTCGAGGTTTGTGCCCCAATCGCCGTATCCAGCCGCTATATCCGAAGCGCTCACAAGAGGAGCAGCTGTGTTCTCGTTTCTAGTTTAAACGGAGATCACTAGATGGCTCTGCAGCACTCGTTACATGCAGAGGGCTCTGACGTGCTCGGTTCAAGAGGACTTGTGGGGAATACTGGACACGCTATAGGTGTGGAAGATGGTCACTAATCGTTTAAAGGGTATCTATAAAAGTAACAAGGTAGTTATAAAGTGAGAAAAAACGGTATCCAAGCCCAGAGAGGTGAAACGGGGCCTTAGGTAGAGGTGTCCTCTGTCACCTTTGTTATTCATGATCTACCTACAAGTCTTACATGCCAAATTAGAGGGAATTGGACTTAGCTTCAAGCCCTCTTTCGTCAAACAAGAAAAACTCATTGAACTGGCACTACCAGCATTGACGTACGCAGATGATATAGTGTTAATGGCCGACAACAAGGAAGATTTGCAGATTGATGAACAGCTGTGGTAATGAGGGAGATAGGTTAGATTCAGGATTTTTAATGATAATGATGATTTTTAATGATAATGAAGGTAGTGAGCTTAGGATAAAGGAGGTCACGCTAGAGATAACAGATAAACACAAATATCTGGGCGTATGGATAAGCGATGGAACCGAGTACCTACGGGAACACGAAATATACGTAACGACTAAAGGTAACAGGAAGGCAGCAGTGATGAAAAATAGGGCACTGAGGAATTACAATAGGTATGATGTTGTGAAAGTAATATTGAAAGGGAACATGGTTCCGGGTCTGACGTTCTTGTGCATCAGATCAGAAGTTCAAGCAAGATTAGAAATTAAGCAACGTGGAATAGGTCGGTTTGCTTTAAGAGCTCACGGGAATACACCGAATCAGGGAGTACAAGGTGATATGGGATGGACATCATTTGAGGGCAGGGAAGCTAGCAGCAAGATAAAATTTTAAAAGCGATTGAGAAAAGTGGGGCAGGAGCGTTGAGCAAGGACGGTTTTTAGCTACTTGTACATGAATGTCGAAACAAAATGGAGGAAGCGAACCAGAAAATTGACGGGTAAATCCTTAGAAAACGGCAGGGGGCCAAACGAAAAGGAACTATCAGCTAAGAAGAAGGTGAAGAAAACGGAGACTGACATGTAGAGAATTGGCATGATTAAGAAGTCCGCAATAGAGATCTATCGAACATTTAAGCAGGAAACTGCCAAGGAAAGGATCTATGATAATACTCGGGGTAGTTCTCTACTGTTTGAGGCCAGGACAGGATTGTTGCGAACCAATTAAGACATATCGGGCCAATTACAAAGGGGTAGACACGGTATGCAGTACATTCGGAGAGGAGGAGGAAACTGCCGAACACTTGATTTTGTTCTGACAAGGGCTTCACCTTATAGTTAAGGATCACGGCGCAGAGCTTTTCAAAGCTTCGGGGTTTACATACAGGAAGGGCAAGATAAACTTTAAGCGAGTAGAATTAACTGGAAGGAGGTTATCAGATTGGTGGCTAAAGTCACGGCACGAGTGAAAATTAAACTCTTCACTGCAAAGTACCTGTCCTATACTTCACTATTTAAAGGGAAAAAAAAGATAAATCTAGTTAGTGGTTGACTAAGTATTACGGCTAGGTGGCGTTAACCGCTGCCCGATCAAAAGGGTACTGCTACATCCATCCATCCATCCATCCATCCATCCATCCATCCATCCATCCATCCATCTATCCTGGCGCGTGCTATAGTTGGATAGGGTACCGCTAGATGGCCAGAACTACGAACCGCGCTCGGTCGCTGCGCGCTTTCTCTTTCTTCCGACAGTGGTCAGTCAGTGCGCTTCGTTCATCACATGAATTTAACCTTCTGCATTGTCAATAAGGCTTGACTTAATTAACCCCAATCTACTGCATGTGACCATAGCCGACCGCTTCGCTGAAGACACTGCGATGTTGGATTGGTCGTGCGGCGTTCGAGAACCAACGTCAAAAGTGTTACTTTTTGCAAATAATGCAACAATAAAACTTATTGCACACGCATCAGGAGCCCATGATTTTATTCTTTAACAAAACATGACTGCTTGCAGAACTCTGAAGTGTTTAAATGCATAAAAAGTACAATTACTTCCTGAAACGCATACAAGACAACACAATACTTCATTTTCTTTTTTGGAATGTTACATTGCGTGCCTTGGAATTGCGTTATCTCAGTTTGACACATTCGTCAAGAACGAATCGTAATTCGCGCCCCCTGAAAGGGATAAACTCAGTTGCTCATGGCCTGCGCGTCTTGACAGAACAGTATGAAGCAATATTTGTAGCATTGAGGATCGGCCTTTGGTGAGCTGTGATAATTTGTGTGTGTGTGTGTGTGTGTGTGTGTGTGTGTGTGTGTGTGTGTGTGTGTGTGTGTGTGTGTGTGTGTGTGTGTGTGTGTGTGTGTGTGTGTGTGTGTGTGTGTGTGTGTGTGTGTGTGTGTGTGTGTGTGTGTGTGTGTGTGTGTGTGTGTGTGTGTGTGTGTGTGTGTGTGTGTGTGTGTGTGTGTGTGTGTGTGTGTGTGTGTGTGTGTGTGTGTGTGTGTGTGTGTGTGTGTGTTGAAAGCCGACCACATAAAAACATAAAAGATTAATTATTGCACATTGGTACATTAGTTCTTCGGGAGGGAGGGTTAGGAAATAGAAATTGACCACCACCCGTTTCGCCTCATAAATGTGCACAAAACTCCGTATGGATTTTTATAGGAAGAAAAGCTTCTTCATTGCCGATACATTCGTCCTGCTCCGGGGCTCGAACCCGGGACCAACGATTTTCCGGGGCCATCACCCCGGAGAGGCGTTCGTCCCAGGTCTAATTTTCAGCCCAAGATGAGTGTTTCGGCAACAAGAAAGCTTTCTTTCCCATAGAAATTCATACGGACTTTTGTACGCATTCGTGCTGCGAAACAGGTGAAGGCGAATTTACCGAATTTCACTTTCCCAGCAAACGAATAAACTTATGGGGCAATATTTAGCTATCACTTTTTGTCCTGGACACTTATATTCACGAAAAAAGTTCATGTTGTATATATACTTATGACTTCATCCAATACGTCCTCTTGAAAGTAGTTTGAGCGCCCCTTTCACATCAAATCTTTTACAGCATCCGGTATACTTGAAGCGCTCCACAGGGTGGAAGCTGGGCGCTGTAGTTCAGCAGCAGTAAAGCAGCAGTAAAGATGCTATATAATATTTCTGACTTATGTCAAGCGAGTGACGAAACTTTTCAGCAAAGTACATCGCGACGTTTTTTAACGCAGCTCAATTATGGATGCTGGCTCGAGTTTGTGCGACGTACTTGAATTTAAAAAAAAAGCGCAAAATGCATATTACCAGTAAGAGCGCGTTTACACTAGAGCGACATGACACTTACACTACCCCGACGAAGTCACAAAGCAGACGCAGACCATCGACCGACGAGTCGACCGCCGACGACCCTTCAAAAGACGGCGTGTCCTCGTAGCGTAACATGATGAGAAACCGAAAACACCAGCAAAACGTATCGGCAGACCGATTGCCGGCGTGTCTTCGCGAGATATGCTGCTGTGCGTAATTTTCCTTATGTCTTAGCTTCAAACGACCACGAAGGGGGAAATGATAGAGCAGATAACAATGCTCCCGCCGAGGCTTCCACGTCGTTTGAAGCATCCTGCGCACCCCACGCAAGTCTTTTCTTCGGTTCCCTTTTGTGTATGCGCAGCCCCGTCCCTTTAAGCCGTGGATTATGGCGGGGGCTGCGCTGCGTAGCCGGAGAGTTACAATGGCAGAGCAGGGAGCATTGCTCAAAATGAGGTGCAGGTGTGCAACTTTAGTCGGTGTCGCTGTGTGACTACGGAATGGGCCAACGAAAGATTGTGAGCACGACAAGGCGGGGATGGAGACTTCCAGAGACCATCGGGTGACTGTTTATGTTGTTGCAGTGTAAATATGACGACGACAAGGCAAAAGACACTCCCAAAGACGGTATCCCAAAGCCCTTGTATCCGAGACATACACTTATCTGAAATAAAGATCTGATTGATTGATTTCGATTGATTGGTTGATTGATTGAAGCCCCGATTGATCAGGTTGAACAGGTGGCTAAGGCCAGTGTGGTTCTAGAAATAAGTTCCCACGCATTGAAATGACTTATGTTTCGTTAATATATTTATGTTGTGTTTTCAAGTACACGTTCGATAGTTATAGCGCGAGAACAAAACGACGACACAGAGACAAGAAAGACACTGTCTCTGTGTCGTCGTTTTGTTCTCACGCTATAACTATCGTCATGCCATACCAACTAGCCCAAGCTGCCACACTTCACGTTCGGATTCGGCATGGTCCTGCTTGTGAGGAACGCGGCTGCGTGTTACCTTGGTAGTGGGGCCGCAAAGTGGCAGGCGCATGAAAAACCGCGGACGTGGATGGTGGTACTCACAGTGTTTTCTAGATGGACGCACGGACGGACGTATAGACGGACAGAAAGACAGATGGACGGACAGATAGACGGAATCGTAAAGCGGGTATGTGCCACAGGGTATACCTACGCAGGATGTTGCTCTCGTCTGACACTAACTCACGTTGTCACAAAGAGGTTGTTTATCTCTTCGTGCCAGCTTCTTCAAACCTTCGTCAAATATTATGGCATCACAAAGGCGATCTCTGCCCGGCACGACCTTCTTTGTCGGCCAACCCTTTTCGCCTCATTTTTAATGTTCCGACTCGAATGAAATGCTTTCGTTAAACCTGCAAGAAATATGCATACATAGATGATACTTACTTCTCTGACCATTGCGTCGCTGAGAATGGCGATGTCCAGAAAGTCGAGGACCGCCGAAACGGTGTACGTAATGGAAAGCACGTGCTCCACCGTCCAGAACTCTTCGACGAAATTCAGGTAGATGCCGCGGCAGGAAGCCCAGAGGACCATGGCGCCAGAGACCACTATAGCATGCTGCCAGGTCTCGTTCAAACTTCGCTTGATGTGCGAAATCGCGCCTAGGTTCAACCTGACGTTTTCGACCAATCGTGCTCGCCTTTCCGGGCCGACGTAGTCGTTGCCGCCAGTTCGCACGATGAGCCTGAGAACCGCGTGCTGGTGCTCAATGTACAGCCGTATCACTTCGCAGCACGGTCTGATGACCAGGAAGGGAGCCGCATCGAGCACGTAAAACACGAAGTTACCGGCGATGAGAGTGAGCTTCAAGGTAGCGCCCAGCACTGGGCCGCAAGCAAGTTTGTCTACGAATTCGATCGAAAGGTAGCTACTGGTGCATACGTTCACAACAAATGCTGCTAGCAGCAGGAAACGGATCAAATAACTGGCATTTGTCGCCTTAAGACCATTCTTGGGTGCAACGAACCGGACTCGCTGCTCGTACTTGTGCGATTCGTGAAAAAAATTCTGCAAGCTTCTCGCTTTGAGGAGCATGAGTGTTGCGTTCAGCGCAATCTTGGAACTGTCAAATGCGCAAATGAGTACGTACAGGTGTGTTGTGAAAATCAGTTCGTGCACCAACACAGTGATCCAAAGCTCGTAAATATAAGCGATCTCGTTTATGGCGCACAGAAACATGCAAGCGGCGGAATAGATTAGATAGCACTTGTTCCAGGAAAGGAACTGCTCTTCGGACTCCGAAGTCCTAGAACTGCGCAGGAGCAGAAGACCGAAATATTTGCAGATCCTTCCGTACCCCTTGAAGTGGCGCCTCATGAAGGACGACATAATGGTCGCTTTGACAATTTTTAAAACAATCGTCCTTTTTTTTCTTTTTTTGCGGGGAATCGGAGTGAGCAGTCGAGGACTGCTCACTCCGTAAACCGGAAGTTGTTGACGTCACACCGGTACTCTGCCATATAAAAGAATGAAAATTGGAAGAGTTAGTAAAGTCATATGCCTCTTTTTTGTTAGCACTATATCGTACTATATGTGAAGTCTATTAGACTTACTGAATGCTTAATGATGAGCTAGTATGTTGTTACTTTATTAATGAAGCAGGGTGCAAAAGTATTGTTCACCCAATCATAGGTGGAGGACGCACACAAAAGCCCGCTGAGTCAACTGTAAGTTGCTTCTTACGTTAAATGACGCACAGTTGTGTACAAATATATTCACATGAAATCATTTTCATTATGCGTTCATAAAGCTTGTATAGTTTCTTAACTATACTTACTACCTAACGTTTTCTCAGAAGGAAAGGCATCCTAAATAAATGAATGTAGCAGATAAGTTATTCATTAAAGGGAATTTCACTGCTGATGACATATCTGTATTGGCTTTGTCTGTTGGAGCTCACAATTGTTTAAACAATCATCATAGTTTGATCCCATACATGCTTATTTGTGTTTTTCAGTGTGCCGCGTACATCGGCAATCAATGCCGGGATGCAAATTACGTCGGGTCCTACCTAAAGTTGTACGCTTATAGATAAGCTGCGTCGCACGACACGTTAAACCGCTATAGTTATTTTTCTACCACGTTGCCAATGGTGAGTTGAAATAACTTGCCAGCTGTTAGCCGGATCGGGTCGCCACTTACCTGAGCACTGACTCACGACTCTGCGAGTACTACTTGTACGCGCTTATTTCATATTTGGCAGTTTCCAACACACCATCAACGATGCTATTTCGGAAGTTTTCACCAGCATCAAACTGCCGCCCGATGTCCTCGTGCATGTCGGTCGTCCTTGACTCGGTTGCGTTACCATGGATACCATACTTTTAACCTCTTACGAGTGCTTTTTGAGTTAGCACAAGTGTTTCCCTCGCTTGGCTGCGCAGGCCAGACCGCAGGTCTTTCGCTGAGAGTATAGGATCTTTAACTCGCAAGAATCCCATCGATTTCAGTTGTCGCTATGCGTTTCTCGCAATGCGTTTTCTCGGCACTCAAAAAGTGGCGGGGACTGCACATTTTATTGCCGCAGGAGAAGCCTTTTTGTGTGTGTGTGTGAAACAGCTTTATTGCGTGCGGTATCTGAGCGCGCGTCCACGTTCGACAGTTCGAACACCTACTTACTCGTTAATGACATCTAACACGCGAGGCAGTATTTGACTGGGGCTCTCCATTATCGCTTCTAATTGTTCAGCCGATGGAGCTACATGTGCGCAAACACACGGGTCGTACTGTCAGGTTTGGCATTAGTGAGGCGTTCGCCATGTCTGCAAAGAAGATCGGCGCGTAGATCAGATGCGATAATCGAAGAAAAGCGGCTGCTCCACCACGTGTTTGTTGGGTAAACGTTCGTTTCATGCGCCGGTCGTAAGTCTCCATAATATGATGTCAGCGTATGCAGGACGGGTCTGTAAAGAAAAAAACAAAAGAACACCTATACATAACGTGATCTTTTCAGACCGCTGGCATGATTGCTCAGTTTTGTTTCCCGCTAAACCTAGACCAAAACGTTTGTGCTTTTACCCTCATCCCACCCAAGCCTAGCTCGACACAAGCAAAACATTTGTCAAATCGGTGTATTTTTGATGATGCATGCGGTTTACCCGTTTTCCCAAACGTTATGCGAGCCTACCTCAGCGTTTGTCAAATCGTACGGTCATAAACGAGTGCTCGATTAAGCGCACGTCACTGATTTCAAACGGTGGTGTGAAATCCCGGCGCAAGTTTGTCGCGACTGAGAGCGCGCAGCGAAAAAAAAAATAGTGGCAGTTTCCCAGCAAGGATGAATCAATGAATGCGATAGCAAGAAATTGTCATCCTATACGAAGTGAGGCTGGCAGGTAACTCCTCAGGATTCAATCTCACGCAACTCTACAAAACGCTCTTTTAAGAGAGCACGACCGCTCCAAGGACGCTCTCGCACATTCTCTTCGCGTTGAGAGCGCAGCGCGTATACAAGGGTATGCGAGCCGTCCGCTGCCGAGATAGCTCCAGCGATCCAACGATCGCGCCAGCGTTACCACGCTCGTAAAAGCAAAGGTCGCAGTTGCGGCTGGAGGGACCCATTCCCTCCGATCCCGTCTTTTCACGCTCGATCAAGACGGGCAAGGGGTTTCCTGTCTACCTGAGCATTCGACCGCTGGTTTACCAGCCGCTGGGCTCTTATCGCATGTGCCTGAGAGCGACGGATATCGGCCGGTTCGTTTGATTTCCGCTTCAGTCGCGCCCGCTCGCGTGCTATCACCAGCGTGTAGAAAGTACGATGCACTGGGGTTCTGGGGGATCTTATCGATTTCGACTTTCTACGTGACGTGACATGACAGCGACAGCAACGACAGAAAGCCGTGGAGACGGTACGTGTAATTGCTATCGCAATAAAAGAAGCATCAAAATAATCGAGTGTGTCTCCTCTCCCCCTCAAAACGACAGCTGTGACGCTAACGAGAGCTGGTGCAGTGTCGAGTAGCGCCACGGTAAGCGGTAATTGATGAAGGCAAAACGGAATGCAATACTCGGCACACCATACCAGTTATGACCAATAAAACATATTGTATATACCGTGCACACGCGTTGTCACTCATTTACTTGCGCATGTGGACGGGTTATAAAGCTCCCCAGTTCTTTGCTCACTCGTCACGTTTCACTACGGGGAGATGTGTGGATTACTTTTTTTTGTTACCTTGATTTTCAAGAAGCAAAAAAAAACTGGACTCCTGGATATTGAACCATGTCACGACCTCCTTCTTCTTACATAAGAGGTCGTGCGGACTAGCCCACTGGTCCCACGCCCTAGCTTGAGGAGTCTTTAATTCCACGCAACTGAAGTGTCGCACTGCTGTAGCACCATTAATAAGCATGCGTGTACCCATCGAAATAAACCAACCGGGTAGCCGGCCGACTCTCGGTACCGAATCCGGCACCTCCTGCAAGGGAAAGTGATGCGGGGCCACTTTGCGACCACCTTGGTGGAAATAATAATACGGAGCACCTGTACAGGAAATTTCGACATTAGATGGAACTATTTATAAATACTATATGCAGCTATATGCCGAGTTGACTAGCGGAACATGGGAGAGGCCTTTGTCCTGCAGTGGACGTAGTCAGGCTGATGATGACATGCAGCTATTGCAAGTTGTCACAAAGAATGCCTAGCTGCTCGACACGTTCGAGAAGCAGTGACACTGTCATGCATGCTACCATCTCTACACACAAGAAAACAGAAATTCGCTAGACACAGTGTAGCACTGACGTGTTGATCTTGAAGTCTTAGTTTAATCCTCTAAGGTTTCTTTCTCAAATGGGTGGAGCAATGAAATCTCGTCGGCACGGAGTTCACAGTGAGTGCATCCTTTCGTGATAACTCTGGAGAATGCTCACATAATTCTTAATTTTTTGCAATAGCTTGCCCACTTCGTTTAGTAGTTCTCTTCGGCATGATTTCAACGCTTTAATGCAGCTCGCTCGACCGCACACACAATGCCATGCTCTATCCATTGCACTAGTACACTGGTACGACGTTTTCGACAGCGCATTGGGTAGGGGAGGGGGTTGATTTATGCATCAAATTCTGCAAATTTACAAAAGGTATGCAGTTCTTCTGCAGATTTTAATGCTTGTGAAAGTGCGATGTAAATCAAATATTTGAGTATTAATTGGCACACCTGGAGATCGAACCGTAATAATGCGCAGGATCATGTCGTTATAGGTATACAATGATCATGTCTAGTTTAGCTCCTAATGATGATAATACTAGTATGCATAAAGATGCAGCTTCGCTTGTCAGTGCCACTTTCGGTGATGAGAAGGCATCGTGGTAGCCTTGCGCCTCTTCGTACTGCGTTCATGCAGAAATCCTGCGAGTGACTATGTTGGCCTGCGTAGGTTTGGACACACCCTTCACGCACGATGTGGACTGGTCACGCTGAATGGAACAGGTCCCTTGAGCAACTACGGTTTATCGCGCCATTATTGCGGCCTAATGGCAGGAACAGCAATATTTATTCATATATATATATATATATATATATATATATATATATATATATATATATATATATATATATATATATATATATATATATATATATATATATATATATATATATATATATATATATATATATGAAGAGTAAGATTGTAATAAGCTGTAAAAGTAATTTTCACAAGCTGAACGGGAAACAAATATGCCTGAACCTTATCCTTTAAAGGGGCCACAAACCACCCCTTGCACTTGGCAGAACAAACATTTTGAAATGAGTTGTACGCCTTCTAAAAATACATAGGCGAAATAATGTTTCGTAAAACTATAGTAGGACTGGAGATACAGCGATCGCTATATGTGCCCGACTCATTTCTCCTCAACTCACTTCACTGCACAGCGCCATTCACTGTGCTCCGCATTACGTCATGCTCCCACTGCATTACATCACCTCGCTTCAATGTTATGCGGTTTCCTTCCTTCATAACGTGGTGGTGCTGACGGTTGCTGCTGTCAACTCGTAGTTCCGGTTAGCTGCTTATCGCTGCGCTACAGCAGCTGAGCGGTCTGGTTCGGTGTCTCCACTCGGGGGAACAAAATGGCGCTACAAGCGCGCGCGGGTGAAGTTGCTGTTTTCTACCGGAAGTGACCGTGCGACCACTCGTTCGCTGTTGGTGGGCAATTGTTTGTTTTCTTTAGTTTGAAACAATGACTGTCTGTAGCGCTGAGAAGTGCTCAAGCTGACTAAGAAGGTCTTCAAGGAAGACATTTCACGAGAAGGTACCCCAATCAAGTTTTTTGCTCGCACTACTAGAAAATAGGCAGTTAGGTGTAATTGGGAATTGCCTGCATTTTTGCCAGATCCCCTACAAATTATTTCTAAGGGTAGGCTGAGCACAATCCTTGGCTCTCACCATATGTTGGCAATATAGCTTGCTACATCGCAGGCTTTTTGTGTAGGATTCTGCAGCAGTGGATCATTTGCGCAATGTGCCACTGGTGGAGCCCCAACAGCATCGGCATTGCATGAGTCAACAAATACGTTCAAGTTTCCTCACTAGCACAGGTGACACGAAGCATGCACTTATTACGGCATACTCTATTGGAAAACCCGGTGGCACTATCCCAGTGCCAGATATAATTATTGTACCAGTGTGGCAGGATGCTTGGAAGCTGGCACACTCGTATTGGGCCAAAATCAGGCTTCTCAATTGTTTTTGAAAATTGTGGTCATTACCTGATCGTAAACAAGCACTGCAACAAGAAAAAACACAAGAAAAGAAAAAGAATTATGAGCGAGTGAGGCTCGAACCCACGACGTTGAGGCACATAGCAATGCGAAGCTGACATGCTACCGCAGCTTGACAAGACAAGGTGAAACAGCAACTTCACGCTCCGCTTATAGCCTTTATGTGCACACACGGCTGTAATATTTGGCTCAACAGTTCGTAGCAATGGCGGCTTTTTGCAGGATGTATTTTTTTAACAAGCCAAAGGGGTGCTTCATGACCAGCATTAAGTATAAGAATGTGTCAGCATCTACACGGTGACCGAGAAATACTGCAATGCCATTTGTCAGACGCACTTATATGGGTCCAATGGACAGAATCAAATAATTGTTTTGGCTTAACATCCACAAAACAACATTGGCCACATGCAAGCTATGAGGATGACGAAGCATATATGCACTATACAGAAGCCAGAAAGGGAAAGGAGAATGCTCTGCAATGCAGTTTTAAAAAGGCCAACCTGCTGCTTTCTTTGTCGGTGCATTACGACCTCTGCCTTCACGTCGCGACAATACGATCATGAGGGACGCTGTAGTGTCGGGCTTTGGAAACTTTGACCACCTGGGCTTCTTTAATATTATGCGCCTAAATCTAAGTACACAGGCTCCCAGCATCTTTACCTCCATCGAGAATGTGACAGAGATTCGAACCCGCGACCTTTGTCAGCGCAGTAGAGCATTATAACCACTGCGGAAGATAAGCCCCCCCCCCCCAAAAAAAAAAACATTCAAGCATAAAGGACACAATTTCTTGCTTTTCTGATCTGGAATTAATGCTTACGCGAAGCCACAACCTTCGAATCGGCGGCAGTTCTCCATTTGAAGAGCATTTCCCGCTCAGCATTCTCCAGAAATCCCCGCGAATTTTCCTGCAAGCAAATTCGCAAGAAACATGCGTCGAAGAGGCCCCAAGCGACGCGATCGCGCTAAACGCTGCCAAAGGATGCAAGTACCACGAACATGCCCAACACTTGAACGTTGTAGTACGTCAGGTAGTTTATTTTCGAAAAAAAAAAAAACTCGGGAGCTTTCGCTAAATAGAGAAAAGTTTAGGCGTAACGGTCATATATCACACACATTGCACGAACGGCCAAACTCCAACCAACGCCTCGTTGCTCCAACGAAAGTTAACCCACACTCAAACCTGACGCCGGCAGCCTCCACTAAAGCACAGACCCGACGACCTTTATTTTCGGCCGCCCTGATGTCTGGGTCTTCGCGTAGTAATCGCTTTCTCGCCGTTTCCGTGGCCTTCGCTCGTCGAGCGCATTCCGGATCGGCACGCTGCAGCCGGATCGGCCGAGTAGGGCGGGTGCCTTCTGAGCCAGCGATTTCCCTCCCGTTTCGCAGCACGTTGAGCCTCGTGATAAGCGGCCACTTCTTCGGCGGTTCGCACTTTTGCGGGTTACCCACCCCATGTCTTGCCGAGGCACGATCGGGCGCACTCCCTGATACCATAGAGTTTTATACAATAATACTGTATGAAACTCTATGCCCTGATACACTCGGCGACTTACCAGTGCTGTCAGAGAACGGCTGCATGAGCCACCAGAGAAGACCTATCTACACAACCGATTTCAAGTCACCCGCCTCAGTCGCGCGCGCGAAGCATTTTTATTTTTAAATCTTCGGAGTTGCCTAGCTCGGACTAATAAAACATCGCTTACTACAAAACTAAAGAATGAGAAGCCGTCCATGGAAAAAAAACTTTGCACTTATTTATATTTTTGTTTTCTTGCACAGTACCGCGTTTGAAACGTTTTCCCGCGCGCCTGTTTCGCCTGTTCGCGCAGTAAAAACAAAATTACGCGTTTGCGTACCGATGATGAGCGGTGCAAACCACGTTGTTCGCAGGGTTTTGTAACACCGGGTTTTGTAAAATGCAACAAAAGGCGGCTACCTCCGAGCTCGGCGGAGTCGGTGCCTCGAATCAAGGCTGACGCTTTGCGGATTTCTAAGCGCAACAAACTTCATCTGACAAGGCGAGGCTGACAGTTTCGCATTAGCAGAATTTTGTTTTTTATCTAAGTGCGCAGTTGCTGCAACGGAGTGCCGCGACAAGCACAACGAAGCCGGTTAGTCTCCCGTTTTCCTACATTGTGGTTGAACTTGCCAGCGTGTGGTCACGGGCTGGCCGTCGCTCGCACTCTGCTTCCCTAATGACTGGGTCCTGGCGCCGCATCCGTTGGTACGCAGTAATCCGTTCTCGCACACGCCTAGCATAATCGGGATCGTCGACGCCGCTTGTTCTCGAGAGCTCTGGCTGCATATTCGGGGTCGGCCTGTCGTTGCCGTTGCCTCTCCCGCATAGCGGCGAGTCTTGCCTCGCAAAACGCGGCCTCCTCCTCGGGAGTGCGTACCTTCTTGTGGCGACCCATGGCAGCAACCGTTTCGACACGGCGCGCACAAACACGCACGGTTCGACATGACGTCACACCACTTGCGCAAGGCGAAAGATTGCCAGGCAACAACGCACCGAAGTATTTTTCGATAGGGTCAGACATTGCGACTTGCTCAAACACCTTTGCTGTTTGAGCTGTTTGAGCTAGCTAGATGCTTTTTGAATTATGCCTTTCAACCAATAACACTTGGTGTTATAAACAATACATGATATGTCGATTACATATATGGAGCCATAAAAAATGGCAGCATATCCACGGAGTGAATGATGGATAGTGGGGCGAAGCATCCGTTCGTCCATTCGTTCTTGCATCCGTCCATCCATGCGTGCGTCTGTGTGGCCGCCTGTGCGTGCGTCTGTTCGTGCGTCCGCACGTTCATCTGTGCGTCCGTCCCTGCTTTTGTCCATGCATCCGCTCCTGCGTCCATCCGTCCGTGCAGCCATCCGTACGTCCGTCCATGCATCTGTCAGTGTGTCCGTTCGTCCACCTATTTAACACTCAAAGTACCACCATCTCGCATCTTTTCATGATATATTCCTCATATAGAAGCGCCCTCTTCCAGCGGACATTCCAAGGACTGAACGAGAGGAGGCACACGCACACTTTCTTACCGCTTGCGCTTCGTGTCTACTTCCCACCTTTAACCACCTCGAGTTCATGGTATATACTAGTTCACTGTATTCATGGCACTGCGGCCCAACCTCGCGAAACCTTTCTAAAACCTAGGAGGTTACGCCCAGCGAGTGTAACGTAGCAACCCTTTCTTGTCTTCTGTGCGTTGTTGAACAATAAAAAAATTTGCAGCGTGCTCGTTAACTAAAAGCCTAATTCTCCTGTCTCTCATTCCCCCTTAGCAGCCATTGGCATGTACATTGAGCACTATCTTTTATTATTCAACAACGCACAGAAGTAATCTCTCACCGGCACCACCTTGGAGGTAGAAATGTTATACTTGTTACGCAGTACTACAAAGCTACGAGGGACGAACTGGTGTCGCTGTTAGAAGCTTTAGCCCTAAAAAAATGGTAGCCATCACACACTCTGAAGGTGCATGACCAGCAAAGCTCCGTAAAATAATTTGTATCGGTTCATTTTAAATGAAGCACAAGCTCTCTTGAAATCTGCAAGTTGCACCTTTTCGCAGTGGTGTGTGGTTGGAGAAGTTTGCAGTCTTCAACAGCTTGCATAGCTTTTACACTATGCCGCAACTGGCAACCTATTTCAGCTGTAACAGAGTTTAGGACTCTGCATTCTCCCGTGTTGTGTGTACCTTCATATCTCGGGCTGTGGTATGCACCACATATAAATACACAGAAACTAAACTTCACTGTTATTAAGACTATAAAATGCTGCAAGAACCTCTGGAAAGCAGGAAATTTTGTGAATGCCAGTTTACATGCAGTAATTATATGCAATTATGCCCTCTGATCATATGTCATTTTGTTTGTACAGCTGCCGAAATTTTAAACAAGTGCATGCGAGGGGCAAATCATCTCTGCCACAGTACCTCAACACAGAGCAGATTTGCAAACAGGGCCTGGATAGGTGCACCGTTTTAAAGACGATAGTCTTTCTTGGGGACCTTAGACGCAAAATTTTTGGTATGTCTGTCTATTTGTCAGTCCACTCTTAACAACATCGAGTATTCGAAACGGCCGACCTCATCCGCATCGCCCACCTATGTTGCTCAAGCTTCATCGTTCATATTTGTGTGATTGTCGATTAAAAAGCAATTATTGCGCATATCTGGGGCACCATAACAACACGTATATATTCTGCATGTGCGCCTTTTACTAGAAAAAGCATACATAGGTCATTTTAAGGCCCGTAGCGCTTATCATGCTGCGCTGACCATGCTACGCTTGCACGGAAAGGCGGGTGTTTCCAGCGCTTTGCTAAAGCAACACGGTGGTGGCACCTACCCGTCGCCTTATGTTCTACACCTTATCACCTCTGAGACGAGCGCGCACACCCGTCTCAGAGCTACGCGCTTTGTTTTTGAAAAAAAACTGCCAGATGGCACTCATGTCTCACGTGTGACGTGGCTCGATGCGCTCGTTCGCCTCCGCTGCACGGTCGAGGCACTCTAACGCAGCACTCCAGAATACCATTCACCGATTTTCTTGAGCAGGACATAAAATAAATGTTTTCTTCACTCTCTCCACACTTAAGAGTATCGTCTTTCGACGACATTTGCAGGTTAAATGCAGATACGGGGCCAACTTTTCGTTTTATTTTTTTTTCGCTGTGAACAAGCTTTCCGTACAGGGGCCGAAATGTCTTGTTTTGTCTTCGTCTGTTCTTGATCACACATATTTCCATCCAACTATCGATGTCATGTTAGCGTTTGTTGCTTTGGACATGCCCTTCTCACAAAATGTAGACTGGTCACGCTGCACAAAACGGTTCCCTTGAAAAACTGCAGTTGATTGTGCCAGCAATGCAACCTGATCGCAGCATGATATAATGCATCTATAAACGTAATAATCATTAAAGCCCTATTTCACTAGTTGAACTGGGAACAAGTATGCCTGAACCCTAACCATTGAAAGTAAGGAGGCATCAGCATCTACAGGGTGACTGAAAATACTGCAATGCACCTTGTCAGACACAACCAATTAAGTCAAGTATACAATACGATTGTTGGGGTTTGATGTCCGAAAACCAGATAGTCATGAGGGACGTAGGAATGAAAGGGTACAGAAATTTCTGCCACATGTGGTCCTTTCACATATGCACCTAAATCTAAGTCAATGCTTCCTCTACAAAGATGACAGGCGCGTGAGCCAAAAATCTCTTGCCCCTGCCTTTTTCCTCGTTTCTATGGGGCATGGGGTGATTGGTAAATATACAGAGTTTGGAAAGCTCGAAGGTATTCCTCTGAAGTTAGCCACCATTTAGAAAACAAAGAATGTGTTGAATTTAGTTCATATGATACACCCTTAAAACGGCTCATTTTTCAAAGTGCGCCCACCGCATTGGCCAAGTGGTGGTGGGTGGTTTTTATGGAGCCTATGTTTGTGGTGGGGAGAACCTCAATATCAAAAAATCACGTTATCACAGCAGGCACTTTAAAGGCATTCTGGTGCATCACATGAGGCTGTGCTTTTATGTGACGGTGCCTGTAACCACAAGAGAAAAGTGGATGAATTAATAGATTAACTCGTCATGTTTTATGCATGCCGCATAAATCTAATGCCCCCTTGTCTCATACCCCAGACCTCATTATAACAAAGTTGCATCTTATACAAAAATAAATTTGTTATATCTAAACATTCGTTATGCAGGTTTATTCCTAACACTATATCTATGGCAAGACTATTTTTCATCTACTTCCTTATAACCTATAATTTGTTATATCCTGGATTGTTATATCGGGGTTTCAGTGTATCGCTTCTGCATAATAAAACTTCCTACAAGAAGTACCGCACGTAAAATTGTACAATGGACTGCTAAAATATATCGTAGGTGGTTAGTATTCGAGAAAAAAAGGCACACTTTCGCCCAAGAGCCGAAGCAATGAATGCGATCTAGCTTCGGCTTCTTAATGCTAAAGTTCTGCACGCTTCAGTCTAACACCGTGGAGAACCTAACGACCATCAATCACAGTTAAAAGGCGATCCTGCAATATTACTGAGAACAGCTGAGGCTCCACCCAGTACCACACAAGTACCTTTCGGCCGTGGATTCTGCGGGGTTGGCACCATACAGACACACAAACATCCACAGATTACATACGTATTACCCAACAGAATACGAATACATATGCCAGCGGAGTGAGAGCACACTGACACCGAACCACAGCACATGGGAATGCACAGCTAGCACCGAAGGGTAGGAAGAGATTATCAGCAGATTTATGTGAAAGGCAGTGCAGTCCAGTCCTGCACTCGGAGACCAGCTGAGGCTAGTCAAGAGGGATGAAAGGATTGCAAGGCAGGATTGTGGGTTGAAAGAATGGCAAAATTAATTTTATCGAAAAAAGAGCAAGAAATCTGACACAACACCATGCAATCTACCGATAGATGCGAGCTTCCGACTCATTTATTTGCTAATTATTTGCTGAAAAGGACCATTGCAAGCAAGTGTGTGCTCGCAGAATCGCCACTTTTCCTTAGGCTGTGTCAATGTAAAACGCGAGAAGACTATTTCAATATACAATCGTCTGTAGGAACAGGTTGCATTGGAAAGGTCACAGCACTGTCATAAGTTCAAAGCCTCCAGATCTTGAAACCTCCATGAGCACAGTGCGCTATCACTGACGATGACAAGTGCGGGCTCTCGATTAACTGTGGCAGGGCCTTTTTCTCTCCTTCTTCATTAAAGGTGAGCTTGCTGTCAGTCTGCACTCATCATCACCATCTGTGATGCCATCACCATTTCAATATTCCTCCATTCGACTGCTGGTCCGTGTTGGATATTCCAAGACTAGAGGCGTTGCTGAAAGAAGCCAGAAGTCTGAATGAGCTACGCTGCAAAGGTGTTGTAGAAGAATTGATAGCTGAGCATGTTGGTGATAGTTCTTTAATATCTTGAAGGCAGTGTATAAACGACACAGGCAAGAAAAGAGTTCTTCACTAGCAGCTAAATATCTTTACATTGAAGCAGACTTAATAGCTGACAACAGGCTATTGCATGTGAGGACTTAGCGCACATCATCTGGAGGAACCACTCTGAATCTGATAAACTAAAAAACATGAAAACTCTCATCCCTTCCACGTGAACAGCCACACAAAAAAAAGATTGATATGGTGAGAAACGAAGTGATCAGTGCATCAGCTCTCCCTCCATAGCGTGGCATGATAATGAGGTTCGGGACCACAGCAACCTTTTTTGTGGCTGCTCACATGAAAGTTATTGGAATTTTCCATGCCTGGTATTCGTTTCCAGGATTAAAAATGGTGCCTTCTGACCTCACATGTAAAGTGGCCACTTTTGCGACAGGTCGTCAGTATTTAAGTGTGCTTGTATATTTATTATCATTTATTTCAGAAGTTCAGTACTGCTGTAATACTTCTTTTTGTCTGTGTCATTTCTGAACTGTTGTCAAAGTTTTCAGATGCAAAGGTGCTGTCAAAGCTGGCAGACTGGTACAAGAGCGTACACAGTCCAAGAGAGAGTAATTAATAATAATTTCTGGAGTTTCACTAGCTAAACCATAATACAATTAGGAGGCACGCCATAGTGGAGTGCTCCAGATACTTCGACCACCTGCGGTTCTCGAATGTGCGACTAGATCCAAGTAAACGGGCCTCCAGCTAGCCTCCATTGAAAATGCAACTGTTTGCAGCCACGATTGAACCTGCAATTTTCGGGTCAGCAGCCGGGCCTCATAACCAGTGTGGGTGGGACGACTAATACGAAGGGGCATTTCATGGCACTGAGAGAAAGAAATTGCTGCCACATCCGCAGTGAAATTCGAAAACAATTTTGCGAATCCCAGCAAACACTTCAATTCAGCAAGTGTAGTACTTTCTGCTAAAGACTAACCTTGGATATGCACAGTTATCGTAGAATTTGTAGAATTTGTGCATGTATCCCGCATAATGACACACTAACTAAATAGTGCACGCAAGAGGCATTCTTCAACTCGCGTGACAATCCCAGCTTTATGAAACAACTTTAGCTTCACCACTGACTGTAACAATAACAGCACATTTGGAATACCATTACGACTTACCACGAAGACACAGATAAACTGAATAACTATTAGCCATGAAATCGACCTAGAGGTGGCAGCGAAGTCGCCGTGTTAGTGCAGATACAGTCGATTCTTGATAATTCATCAACAAGTCACAGCAGAATAAAAAGGTGAAGTAGTGTAATATTATAGGGCCCCTGCTCAGCCCTTGCTTGCTCTGCAATACTACAGCACAAGATGCAAAGGCGTCGCATAGGAGACCCGCACCGCGAAGAGCCCACAAGAAAAATCATCACAGAGTAAATTTTGGCAAAATTTCACTATGTTATAACATTACCTCGTAACATTTTCATTCTCCCGTAAGAAAAAATTTAGTGCTTACTGTTGTGGCGAAAAATTTCGCCTTGCTTGGTTTTCCCAGCGTGCAGCGAGAGTGACCACTACCAAATGTGAGCAGGCTCACCCCCCCCCCCCCCCCCATTACTTTTCTCTTTTCACCCCCCCCCCCCCCCCGGCTGGTACGCCTATGACCATGCATGTGCTTCCCTTCAAACATTTGCTCCTTGAAGCCCTGAGGTGCTTATTTCTCATATTTAGACTGTTGGGAATATAAACACGCAAACTTTTAAATAGTAGTGAGAAAGCAGCACATATTTTCTGATAGGGAAGTGCAAAAAGTATGAATTAACCAAATGATTAAGTTTGAATTAGGAGGTTTTTAAATACATTGAAAGAATAGAGGGCAACAAAAAAATTTTGTTTTGTTAGAATGAACCAAAAGTATGAATTATCAGAGTTAGAATTATTGCGAGTCTACTGTATATTGCTCGCAGTGTGTGTGGAAGTACATGGGGCTGCTGGTTTTATATCATCATTCTGCGCTCCATAGGTCTTGAAAACATTTCAATTTTCAAGGGGAGGTATTGTTTGGCTCCGCAACACCACACATACAGCACTAAGCCAGAGATTAGCTTTCATTCCACTACAGAGGAGGCCCAACATCACCAATGGGGGCTTTTCAGGTGTTGGAACTTCAAGGCACTTTCAGATGCTGCTGATTTGAAGATGCAAAGTGGCGCACTTACACCTTGGGACAGCGGTTCCGACGATCAAGAAATATTGTCGCTGTCTTCGAGATCGTGGGATTGCATCCAACAGGAGACCGTTGGAGAGTACATGTTGGTCTGATAGATGCCTGCACACCATGTGGTTTTGTCAGCAGCCTCTTTTGCATATGCACTGGCACCTTCCACGACTTTCACAGGTCCCGGAGTCGCTATTCTTGGTCCTCTACAATACAGAGGATGCTGCTTTGTAACCTAAAAACAGAGAGAAAGATAAGGCGTCACAACAATGTGGGGACACATTTGACTTGCAATTCGATGAAGGATAGCAACTATTGGGGCATAACGTCCCGAAACCACGATATGAATATGAAGGACACCATAGCGAAGGGCTTCGAAAATTTCGTCTACCTAATGCCACTAAATACAATGACCTCGGACATTTTAGCCTCTACGGAAAATGTGCCCACCGAGGTTGGGATTTGATTCCACGACCTTTGCATCAACAGTTGCGCACTACAACTATTAGAGCAACGAACGCAACGGGTGAATCCCAATACAGCGAAGTATCGTAACAAAACATATACAGTATAGTCAACAGTTTGACGGAATCTCGCCTGGTCGGGGAAAAACAGAGGAAGAAAACAAAAAACTGACCAAGGTAAAATGCAAAAAAAATTTCAAGTTTTTTGGTACAGAAAATTTTAGCGACTGGCGAGTTTGAGTGAGTCCAGCTCAGGAAAATTTTTCTGAGTGAGTCCCAAGTGCAAAATATATTTAATGAGCGAGTTTGATTGAGCTCCACAATTTTTGCCAACCTATGTAGTGGACTAAAACAAAATTCACTGAGCAAGGTAAAATAAACAGAAATTTTGAAGACTTCTCGGTCCCTTATGTGTAAAGAACCGAAAAGTCCATAAAATTTAATTCTTTTATGTAACAATTAAAGCTGACTGAGTGCAGAATAAATATGATAATGATTTCATGCTAATTGCACATAGTTACTCAAACTCGTTCATTTTCTCATCTCATTTTCTTTCTTGGGATCTAATACCGAGTGCCTTGAAATCATGTTGCACGAGTTTGACACATTTTCATGTAGTCCACTACAGCGCGCACCTCAAGGGTTTAGGCCCTGCTTCAATTATGCCATGCACTGCTTTACGAACCTATCGTAGATTAATCAAATGACTTAAGCCAAGCCTCGTAACTTCATTACAATAAGTTGTAGCAGTACAGTAAAAGCTCGTTCATTTGGATTCCATGATACTGGAAAAAAATTTCCGAACTGACAGAATGCCAAATAATTGAAACTATCAAGAAAGCAATAAAGAAATGTCTATTACGTCAACGCAATTTCATATTGCCACGAACGAAATAACAGACAGCAACGAATCGACGTCTTGCTCGCCCCCAGACCAGGAAGCAAAGGCCTGTTCTTTTCTTCACTTTCAAGCAATTTCACGCTAAGTTGATGGCTCATACCCATTACCTGTGACATTATTCCCTCTCCTCGAAAAACATCGTCTCGATGCTGGTAGTGAGGGTTGAGGAAAAAATGAAAAAAAAAAGATGCTACCATGGAATCCAACAAGTGCGTCGTAAGGAAAAAAAAATGGGCTGGTGTCATAGTACTCAATAAAGAAAGGAGTTAGGACACAAGACAATCAAAAAGAAACAAAAGTGGCAAAAAAATGGTCATTGCATGGTAAGTCAGTCCACGTTCGATTGATGACGCGAAAAATATGGCTTGAGCCTTGACAGACACAAGCACCACATCACTTTCTGGAAACCGACGGGAATGTCTTGAGGTGCTCTCGGGGAGAACTTCGTATGCAACGTCACTGAGTCGGTGTAGAACTTTGTACGGGCCGAAGTAGCGCCGCAGCAACTTTTTAGAGTGACCACGCTATCGGATGAAAGTCCACACCCAAACTTCATCGCCTGGTTGGAAGGTAACCTCTCGGTGTGTAAGGTTGTAGCGGCGTGCGTCCGCAGTTTGGTGAGCCTGAATACGGCGTCGGGCGAGTTGACAGGCCTCCTCGGTGCGTTAAGCGAACAGGGCAGCGTCCGCGTTGAACATGACCAGGTTGTTGGGAAGGAGCATTGCGTTGAGCATTGTAGTGACCTCTCAACTATGAACTAAGCGAAATGGGGTGAAACCTGTACTCTCTTGGACTGCTGTATTGTAAGCAAGAGTTGCGTAAGGGAGTATATCATCCCAGTTATTGTGATCAAGGGCCACATACATTGACAGCATATCTTCAATGGTCTTGTTCAACCTTTCAGTGAGTCTGTTTGTTTGGGGGGATAGCCCGTGGTTTTCCAATATTCTGTACCACTTAGTCTCAGCACTTCTTGATGCATCTCTGCGATGAAAGCTGTATCACAATCAGTAATTATCACAGCTGGCGCACCGTGACAAAGTACGATGCTGGTGATAAAAAACTGGGCGATTTAGGGTGCTGTAGCTTTGGGCAGGGCCTTTGTTTCGCTGTAACTCATTAAATAATCGGTGGCAACCACAACCCAAAGTTTTGTGCAAAGTTTCGAGGAAGGCTGCGTTTTCGGCCTTCGAGGTAGTCAATCAGCGGGCTTAGCTGCATGTCCTCGCGTTGTTGTTGAGCCAAGTCGGTTGCTGATACAGAGGAAAGGAATGTATCGTCCTCTTGAACGCCCGTGTTCGTACTTCCAATCGGTGCACGTGAGATACAGTCAGCATCAGTGTGTTTGCGTCCTGACTTGTGAATGACTGTAACGTCAAATTCTTGCAGCCGAAGGCTCCACCGGGCTAGACGACCGGAAGGATCTTTGAGGTTGGCGAGCCAGCATAAAAAATGGTGGTCGCTAACTACCCTGAATGGTCGACCATACAAATAAGGGCAAAACTTTGTTATAGCCCAAACAACGGCTAAGCATTCTTTTTCTGTTGCAGAGTAGTTTTTCTCTGTGCATGATAGTGTTCGACTTGCATAGGATATCACGCGCTCTACGCCTTTTTGCCATTGAAACGTCGGACAGCTCCAAGTCCGACGTTGCTGGCATCCGTGTGTAGCTCTGTGGCAGCGTTGTCGTCAAAGTGACCGAGTACAGGTGGGGCTTGGAAATGTTTTCATAGCGTGTCAAAGGCGTGATGCTGATCATAACCCCAAACAAACGGTACGCCGTCTTTTGTAAGTTCATTTAGCGGTTCAGCGATTTTAGAAAAGCCTTTGAAAAAGCGTCTGTAATATGCGCACAGTCCCAGAAATCGGCGGAGATCGCACTTCTTCATTGGGACAGGAAATGCGGCAACAGCTTTCGTTTTCTCAGAATCTGGGTGTATACCGACGTGGCTGACAACGTGACCAAGAAACTTCAGTTCCTCGACAGCAAAGGGGCAATTCTCAGGTTTGAGAGAAAGTCCAGCTGTTCGAATAGCCTGAAAAACTGCCTGTAAGTGCTGGACGCGCTGCTCAAACGTGTCCGAGAAGACGACCACATTGTCAAAGTAGACAAGACACAATTGCCATTTTAGCCCAGAAAGAACCGTGTCCATCATTCTTTGAAAAGTAGCTGGCGCCGAGCATAAGCCGAAGGGAAGGACCTTGAACTCGTAGAGTCCGTCAGGAGTAATGAAGGCGGTCTTTTCGTGGTCGCGCTCATCAACAGAAATTTGCCAATAGCCGCTGCGTAGATCCATGGAAGAAAAGTAACGAGCATTGCGAATACGGTCTAGCGAGTCATTTATTCATGGTAAAGGATAAACGTCTTACTTCGTGATCATATTCAATTTTCGGTAGTCGACGCAAAATTGCAGGGTACCATCTTTTTTCTTTACTAACACAACAGGGAACGCCCACGGACTGGTCGATGGCTGGATGACGTCGTCATTGAGCATCTGCTGGACCTGTTGGCGTATATTGTCTTGTTCTTTTTGCGAGACTCTGTAGGCGTGCTGTCGAATCGGTCTCTCGGTAGGCTCGGTGATGATATGATGCTTGGCAAGCGGTGTTTCGTTCACTTTCGAAGTCATAGCGAAGCAGTTCCGAAATGGGTCGAGTAGCTTCAAACGACGTTCCCGTTGTGCGGACGGTAGACCCTGGTTTACGTCGCACGATGAAAGAGCAGATAATGTTGAGGGGCCAGGGACGTCAGCAATATCCTCAAGGTATGCGATCGCAGTGTGTTTGGTAAGATGGCGATGATCCTCGCTGAAATTCGTGACTATTTATTTATTTATTGATACTGTTAGCCAAAGGCCGTTACAGGGTGGGGTAAAGAAATACACTTCACTTGTTGACACAAGCACAACAAAATGAAATCAAGAAAGACAACACAACAGGCAGTTTTTAACAGAGGACCAATCCAACAGGTAAGTTCATTAAGGTTTACGCAGTAGTCACCAGCGATTGGCATGGTAGAATAGCTTCATACAACACACTTGATGAAGGCTATATCATATACATCACAAACTTCAGCGTCGTAGAAACTTTTCCTACCGACGTAACATGCAGGTATAGAAAAATATACAAAAAGGGCAAGCCTGCTTCCTCCTGGGCTGAACAATACCTCGGGCAACGCAGATTTGTTGTGCAAAAAGTAGAGACAAATTTTCTTCTGCAGCATCGAGGACGTCTTGGTCACATTCAACATTGATAAAGAGGCTGCTGCGGGGAGGCATAGTAACAGATTCGGAGGATACACGTACGGCAGCCTTCGATAAGTGGGTGTTTTTAGGTTCAGGATGAAATGGGTCCTCGAAGGACACATGCAACTCTCGTAGGTCAATAATTGCGCAGTGTTCACGAAGAAAGTCCAGTGCCAGAATGAGTGGACGGGAGCACACAGGTAATACGAGGAAAGACCCTGTGAACGTCGAAGCACGGACTCGAACACAGACTGTGCACATTCCAGTTGGCGTGACGAGATGGCCCCCTGCCGTGCGCAGTGGGGGTCCTTGCCAAGGAGTAGTCACCTTTCTCAGTTGGGATGCCAAGGCGCTGCTCATAACCGAATAATTGGCACCGGTGTCAACGAGGGCAGTGACGACGTAATTATCGATGTGTACAGTGATGTCGGCGGAAACAGTCTCATGACTTTCCGAAACGACTGGAAAGTCGGAACGGTCTTCGTCGAGTCTTTGAGTCGAGGGAAGTTCTTTGACAGTTCCTTGGGACGCGGCTTCACCACCAGGAGCCGCGGTTTTTAGCTTTCCTTTTGGGGACTCGGTGACCAGCCTCTGAAAGGAGCATAAGATGACGAGGGAATGCTAAGTGACGTGGGGCGGCGAGGTGATTGTGATCGTAATTGGGGGCGTTGACCAAGGCGAGGAGCTTGCTGGCCCGTAAGGTACGCTTCAATGTCGCGGGGACGCTCACCGTAACAAGGGCACCGAGCATCAGGGTGAAAGCCACGGAGACCAAGTTGGCGGTACTGGCGATTGCGGTAGACGTGACCTGCTTCGCCACAGTGGTAGCAGAGTGGGCGGTTATCTGACGTACGCCACACGCTGGCCTTTGTGGCGTTCTGTCGCGATCCAGACGGATGATAAGTTGGTGCACTCGGAAACCTTGAGGCGGGTGACGGAGTCCAAAAGGTGCCCTGGAATCGATGGCTAGCCTGATCAATTGTCCACAGGGTGGGATCAAGAGCATGTGATGCAGGAGATCGCAGAGCTGCCGCATAAGTCGGCACAGGTGCCTCAGGCGTTGTTGGCGCGAGTGAGGTGACCACCTGTCAGATCTCATTTCGGATTAAGTCTGGGAGAGCATTTACGGGTGGTTGGGGTCCTGCTGCTTGGAGTTGGCGCAGCTCGTCCTGCCAACGCTTATGAACTCTGCGAGGCCATATTTATCGGTGTCAAGCCCGATACAGCATGCAGCAGTGGTCACGTCGTGGCGTTCATACTGTGACGACCGATGCTGGAGAGTACGCTCCATTGTGGTTGCCTCATTTATGAACTCTGCCACAGTCGTCGATAGATTGCCCACGAGTACGGCAAAGAGCTGCTCTTTTACCCCATGCATTACATGCCGCGCCTTCTTTTCCTCGGACATTGCAGGGTTGGCACGCTTGAAGAGTCGAAGCATGTCCTCGACAAACATCGAAACTCTCTCGCTAGGTTGTTGGTTTCGAGACGAGATGGCCTGCTACACTCTCTCCTCCTTTCAGTGCTGCAGTACGCATCACGAAACTGTCGGCTGAATGTCGCAAAGGAACCCTCATCATTCTCATACAACGTTTTGGCAGAGTCTTCTAACGCAAAGTAAACTCTCTGCAGCTTGAGAGCTTCATCCCATTCGTTGATGTTGGCAACTCGATCGAAGTGGTCAAGCCAGTCATGAACATCTTCATAAATGTCTCCAGAAATTGAGCATGGCGTTTGCGGCGCATGAAAAACATGCGGGAGAAAAAAATAGGCGTCGTTGGTTTGACTCGCCTGGTTAATAGTCGAAGTTGCCATCTCGTCTTGAGAGAGAGAACCGTATTCGGGAGATAGTCCTCGCAGGCAGCGTCTGCTTCTTGCCGTGGGAGCTGTAGCTGTATCCAAGTAGATCGGTGTGTCGGCTGAAAATCTGCAGCAGAGGCGCATTTACCCAGCACCTCCACCAGAGCCACGAACGAAATAGCAGACAGCGACAAATCGACGTTTGCTCGCCCCCCAGACCAGGAAGCAAAGTCCTCTTCTTTTCTTCACTTCCAAGCGATTTCACGCTACAGTTGATGGCTCATACCCATTACCTGCGACAATATTCTTCGTGAATACATAAATCCTCTGCTTTGCTTACAAGAGCAGTGTAAAAGCCACAATTTTCGCTACTTGTAATCTTATTCACAAACCTACCGCTGCTCAAAACTTCCCCTCTCCTTGAACCCTATAATTAGAAATGTTATCCAACGTTACCAGATTAGGTTTAGGTTTGAAACTCTGACTGCGTGAACTAGCCAAAAATTCTCCCATCTCGTGACACTGCTGTGCCTTTCAGCTCGGTCAGCACAGCGCCGTCGGTGTGGCAGAGCACTCTGTCCATAGCTGTAGCGCGGGGTTCGGCATTGTGTTAACATTTGTTCAGCTCCACTCTTTTTGCAGTCGTCATACTCTAACCTAGTATAGTACATTGACATAAGGACGTTACTCAGGACGTTGCCATAAGGTCCGCAGTGATGACGAAGTAGAGGGCGCCGCCTCATATCGGTTGTCTGCAAACGCCACTTGCGTTGCACATTTTTTGGCACTTCGCGAGTGGCAAGTGCGCTGACAATCGTAATTAATCGCGCTGTGGCCAAATATGACCGAATTAACAAGGTTGATGCCAATAAACAATACATACGCTTGCCTGGACCGGAGAATGTATTCAAATTACCTTTTTTTCCAAATTAACGAGGTTTTACTGTACTTCACAGCATTCCAGTTCGGGATTAGGGTTCACACGTCTTTCCAGTCAAAAGATGTACACACCCCTTCCACTTGACTTTGCTGCGTCTCGTTTGAGTGAAGGAGCACTTGTACTTCAGCCGTTGATCTGTTTAAAAAGGCACCCAACGGTGGCTCTTCTGCAATAATAATAATAATAAATATTATTAATATTACTGATAGTAATAATAATTAATTATAAAGACTTAAATTTTCATTCCAAAGAGCTTCTATTTACATTAATACCACTCATATGAGAATGTTGCTTGACCTATTGTTTACTTTGTAACGAGAAGGATGTAATTAATGCTTTCAAAATGGAACATATCTAATTAAATGACAAGAAACACATTTTCATTTGAAAGTTGGGAGATTCACAAAATCTTGCATACAATGGTGCTAAGAGCTACTGCAGGCACTTATAGAACTTATGTCTCGCTTTTGTTTATCTCGTAAGAGCGTACGAACATCAAAATTTCAAGCGTAAGTTGAATTAGAATTATGAAGACAAAAGTTTAAATAAAATTAATTAGCAATTTATTTACAGAATGCTTAGAAGGTGTGCAGTCAAGATTTTAAAATTACATAAAAAATATACGATCCAAACCACCAAGGAATAGGCAAAAAGAAAAGGCATCATTCTCGTAACATGCACCGACTAGCCCAACAACAAGTTTTACCAAACGATTTTTCTTTTCCCTGGTATGCCGTGTTAACTCTCCACATGTTAAAGGTTTCATCGCTGAGCATCAGGAAGCCAGTCCAACCACAATGGACATTGTCCCGACGAGTCAACGCAGTTCCACTGAGTTTGCAAACTCTCATGTCCTGCATACCACCCAGTAAATCAGAGAGATCACTTTCGGGGTTGCTGGAGATTGTGCACACATCACTGTTTTCGTTATGGGAGTGGCGGCTGCGAACCTACCAATGACAGATGGAAGAGGAGGACGACGATCGCCGGTGTGGCCGTGGCAGTGGGCAGTTGCGACCCGAGTTCCGGTAAATGAGGATGGTTCCAGGTCTGGCTCCGCATCTTCCCTGCAGGGTTCCGGGCCAAGCAGCTTCGAAACCCCCTACAATTGGCGCCCAAGGGGAAGAACCCTGCCCGTGGGCCACGGACATCAAGTTACCTGGCAGTCTGCGACCATGGCCTTGACGACCCCGCTGACCGTGCCCACTTTTTCCGGTTAAGACGCGAGGGAATCGGTCCTCGACTTCATTGACAATCTTTTCGTGTTAGCAGCTTCTCAGAGTTCGGCGTGCTCTAGCAGGTCCTCCCAGTTGCTCTGCGTAGTACCGCACAACGATGGTGGCTGCTTTAACGACCCTTTCAGTCCTAAAACCAGTTTGTCGCAGCATTCCTGGAAACGTTGCCACCGGTCGCCTACGACTACCGTATCCGGCGTGAGCTCTACACCTGAACGCAATGACCAGAGGAGGGTCTGCGAGGTTAATGCGAGCCATGCAGAAGCGCATCCATCGGGCGGCCCCACTGCACCTGCCTAGACGCCGTTGATGCAGAGGTCGTTCATGACGTGGACAATGCTGATGGCATGTGGCAGGAGTGCGCTGAAGGTGGTGGAGGGGAGCATCACGTCACGGACAACCCTGCAGTGCATGATGAGACGGTGCATGATACCCAGAACTGCAGCGCGAAAGACGGTGCCCAGGCTGATGGCACTGAAAACGAATGCAACGCTGCGACCACGGAAAATGGCATCTGCAAAATGTCAGCGCTCATTCACGGCGACGAGCTCGAGGCACTTCATGGGCAAGAAGCATCAAGTGAAGGTCGAAGAATTCGTCAGGCAAGGAAAGCTAAAACCAGACAGGAATAATGCTGGAGCCAAAGGTCCAAAGCACGTTGACAAGTGTGTACACTCTGGAGCTTCCACCTCACGCACCAAGCAGCAGGCCAGCCGTAAAGGCGGTGGGACCTACAAGGACAGCATGAGAGGCTGGCAGCTCCTGAGGTCACACATGAAATTGTGGGCTGACTGCGCCGGTATGTGGTCTTACGCGTTGTGTGCGGTCCGTCATGGCCAAGGCTAGCAGCTACTGCATCACGTCTCTCTCTCTCCACTTTTGCCGAAGGGGAGGGCACAGTATGGGAGCGGCGGCCGCGAGCCTGCCAATGACAAAAGAAAGAGAAGGACGACGATCGCGGGTGTGGTCATGGCACACGGTAGCGGCTGGCAGCAGGCAGGTGCGGCCTGGGTTCTGGTCGATAAAGAAGGTTCCTGGTCTGGCTCCGCGTCTTTCCTGGGATGTCAGGGCCGAGCAGCCTCGAAACCTTCTACAACGTGTACCACAAGCAGATGGCAGATTTGTCACTATTATGTTGCGAATTGCTGTCACCACCACGACACGTCGCAAAGTCACCTCCGCGATATCAAAACCAAAAGTGTCTTTTTAAAGTGACGGTATTAAAAATAAACATGGCGTATTCCCATGCACCGCACTCTTTCAGAGTTCTCAAATCCGCATTCTTATACAGAGCAACAGTCCCAAAATATTTAAAATTTGTGTCAGCCCTACTTTAAGCTGCGTCGAAGGCATTATTGCCACGGAGACAGTTTGAGTACTATGCATTGCATTTTTATAGCAGTAAACAACAAAATACATAAAACAAGGTAAGCAAGGCAAAACCGACAATAAATAAACATTCTCTAAGCAGATAGAAAGCTGAAACAAAACGGGGGCAACAATTCAAATATTTCTTAATATGAGTTATACAGCCGACCTTTACAAAAAAAAGGTTGTTTTCGGCAACCATAAATGAAAAAGTACATAATACAGCAAATAATGTACAAAAACTTTATAAATTGTACAGCACTATTTGTTGGCAATGTAAACAAACCTACGCCACAAGTTCGAGTTTGCTGGTTGCTGGCACGTGCCTTGCACTTATTCTAACTGCAATTTCCTCCTTTGTCCCTGCAACTTCGTGTATGCTGGCAGTGCTGTGATGTGAGAACTGCGTACCTGCTCTCATGCGCAGCATGTGCATCACAGTTTTGAGTGGTCGCCGTGGCCAGCTGTGCTTACCTCTCTCTGGAAACTGCTTCTGCTGAGGTTGGCACTCTGAAATGAAAACAGAGAGGGGTGCTTTAAACACGTCTCTAAACAAACGAACATCGTGCACTCACACAAACAGTTTCCAGCAGTGATAAGTCGGTATTAAAATACCTACTTCAAAAAAAAAGCAAGGTGATATATTTTTGTGTTAGCGCTCCTTTGAAGGACCTCTCCTCAAGTTTGACATTTTTGAGCTGACGAGCGCAATGCATACATGGGCCGTTCACGATCAGTTCTGCCAAATTGTGCAACACTACGTGCGGGGAAACTGGTTTAAATTTCAAGATGAACGCTGCTTGCCCTTCCTTTCATGCACGTCCACCCTGAGAATAAGGGAATGGCGTAGACTACAGAATTGCCCAGTGTAAATGGTATGCTGTGATGTCAGTCCTCTGCATAGAGGACTGATCTGATGTCGCCAACAGTAGCACGTGAGACAGCAAAATTTATTTCAAAAATGTGTAGTTTGTGTAATTTATTGCCTGAATATATGAATAAAACTTGAGATAAATACTGAGACACACACACAGGGAATGTGTGCGTCTTTTCATTTTTTTCTCGTGAATTGCAACGAGATGCGGGGCTAATGTACCTGCATTTTGAGTGTGTTCGTGTCCCCACTGTTAATGCATCGAGCAGACGCCAGCCCTGAAAACTAAATTAATAGTCCTGCACATTCGAGCACTCAATATGCGAATCTATTCTAGCGTGTCTATACCAGCATCTCTAAATCCATCCCGCAGAAACAGGCACTAGACCACAACATAATGGTGGTCAACAAAACAATGCTGCCCGCATCTTCTCGGCGGAGGGGCTTGCTTGGGGACGTCATGCACATGTGACCGTTTGCTCGGATGCCAGAGAGGATAGAGAAGAGATTTAGCTTGCAAAGGCAACGTGGGGCAAGCAGCATGGGATTTGAGCTCGTCTCCTCGCATCATCTTTTTGCACCGCTTCAAAATGCCACTTTTTTCAGCTGGTAATGAACTGATTGAAACATTTTTTGTGACATAATGCTCTTCGTCAGACACCAACAACTGCCACGGCCCAACTAGGGGACCTGGCGAGTAACCCTTCAAATGTCCAAGTTTTTCAACAGTGCAATGGGTGAGGGAATGTGATAACGGATTCACCTTGTCATTACGTTGAAAGTCGGGCAAGTTGTTATGGCAACATATCCTGAAAACAATGTGCAGCAGGACAGGACACATACAAAAAAAGGATAAACAGGAGACAAAAAAGGTGCCCACAAGCTACAAGTTGTGCTTTTTTGTCCCCTTTTTTTGTTTGTCCCATGCTACTTCAGTCTTTTCAGAAGATTATCACCAGCTTGTCAATTTATGCATCAAATTCTGCAAGATTGACAAGAAGTAGATAGCCCTTGTGCCAATTAAAATACCAGTTATCAAGTTTTGTGGCATTCGAACATTGGAAGTGCCACGTGTACGAAACATTCACACATCTGTACCAACAGGAATCTCGCCGTGAAAATGTCGAGGAATCTGTCATTGCAGTATGCAATCCTAAAATCCTGATGTAACTTTTAATGACGGTAATAGTACTAATATGCATAAAGGTGCACCTTTGATTGGCTGTGGCACATTCGCTGGTGGGCAGGCATTGTAGAAACCTTGAATTCGTTTCTCAATTTGCGTCGATACATGGTGTATCTTGGGGACTATATTAGCCTCTGTTGATTTGGACACGGTTTTCTCACACGATGTGTACTGGTTGCGCTGCAAAGAACGGTTATATTGAGCGACTTCTGTTGGTCAAGCCGATGATGCAACCTAGTGGCAGAAAAAGCAGAATGTGATATAAGGCATCCAACAATGTCATTAACTGCAAAAGCCGATTTCACTACATTGAACTGGGAATTAGTATTCCTGAAGATTGCGCTTTAAATGTAAGTGTGAATGAGCGTCTACAAGGCAACCGAGAAAATACTGGATACTAGACAAAAAACGCTAGACACCAAAATAAATCCAAGAGAGATAACTTCGTTGGACTTCAATGTCCCAAAATAATATGACCACTAGAGATGTCACAGTGAAAGGCTTGACAAATTTTGACCACCTAGGGACATAAGTCATGCATTTAACCCGAGTGCATGGGCCCATGTCATTCTCGCCTTCATAAAAAATTTCCACAGAGATTTGATTCTGTGACCTCAGCAGTGGGACACCACAGGGAACATTTCTTGCTTTTATCTGTCTGGTAACAATTATGATAGATTAAAATGACTTATAGTGGGTACAAATCCACAACTTTCGAATTGGAAGGCTGCGCTTTCGGGTCGTCTGCGCTGGCCATGGACGAAAGCTTTCCATCTTAAGAACTTTCTCTCCTCACCTCGGATTTTCCGGCATGAAATCTTGCAGAGCGGTGCGAGCATTTAATTTTGTAAAAGCCGCAGCCACAACGAGGTTCTCAAGGAGGCGATGCGGCAGAAAGAGGGGTCAAAAGATGAAAGTACCACAAAGTACCTTACACTTGCTTATGTACTCGTGTACTTCAAAATGCAAGGCTGCGAAATAACGAAAAAATTGGCGCCTTCGTCATTCTACAGGGGGGGGGGGGGGGGTGGACTTGAGTAAATCCGTCGCTAAGTGGGGGGATATGGCATGAATATTGCGTCTACTCGAGTCAAGGAAAGCGTTAAGTCAATCGACAGACAAGTAAAGACGCCCTTCACTGAATCCCGAACGCGCGCTCTGCGGCTTATATACACACCGCCCGCATTCGAGGAAGACGAGACGAGCCGAGCATGCGCAGTGGGGGTGCAGACAACGCAGACGCCAAAGTGCAACATCGTAAGACTAAGAAATCCTCCGCATTTAAAAAGTTCGCTCTAGCCGTCTGAAGCTTAAAAAACGGCAAAGCTGGTCAACGACCCACAGCACTTGCCAGCATTTCATGTGTTTTGCATTGCATCGAACCAAGCTTAGCGTGATAGATTACAGTTAAAGGGACCGACTATGCATTTTTTTCAACACAGTGTTTCCCGGCTTGCCTTTCGTAGTGTTCGTTGTGGCAGCAGTTAATCCCAAAAGCATGTAGTTGTTTATAAGCAACATTTTTCGATCTGAAAGGCTCTGAATACTGATTTTCCTTTTTGTCCAGTGAGCATTCATAGTGATGGCGGTAGCCCTTCTCGTGACTTGTGCATGCTGTCGTTGTGCTTTCGCAGCAGTTCCCGTAACTACACTTAGCCACATTTATTCTGAGCTTTACAACTATTTTTTAAAATAACATGCAGTTACAATGAGATTATGTGGCTTTATACAACTTCCCTGTATTTGTACTGCATTGCACGTGCCTGTGTCGTGGATGGCTTGTCCCAGTCATCATTACTTTCTCAACACAGGAGCCAAGCCAAGTCACCAAAAACGTCACTGCACATATGCGCGGCCGTGCCGAGCAGAGGCACACGTTATTTCTGAGACAAAATGTAGGTATAAGAACCACGTCACCCCAAAATCTTAGTGACCTGTATACTGCATGCATGGTTTCATGAGCACGCAGAAATGTTGCTCAAGAAGCGCTGACGAGCATGGGATGATTACGTCATGCAAAGGCAACGCCACTTCAACACGTACTACTAACGCAGGCTTCTATGTACATTTTTATGAAGTAATATCTTTTACTCTGAAGAAGCAAACAATCTTTCAATACCAGCAATAAAATATTGAGCATGTATACTAGTCTACGATCACGTGACAGGGTACATCAAATAATAGTTTACGACTCCAGGTGACGGCACAAGCCATTTCTCCCAATTTTCAATGAATAAATATCTAACTCCACTTCTCACGAGAAAAACAAGGTTGCTCTGAGTCACTATGAGGGACAATCTTTCCATTCGTGCAGTCATCTCGTTTCATGTTTTGGACAGTTGTCAGTTCATTTGAAAAATTGCCAGGTTTGCACTGAACGAGCAGCCGAGTTGCAGCGAAAGCTAGAAGAGTGGCTTTTCAGAGCCTTTTCTAAACAGTCTTTGGGTAACTGCTACAAGTACGCTTCCTGGGTACCCACTAGGCCATAATCATAATGTTTGTGTAGATGGCCAGCATTCTCTATGCTATCTTTCGTCATTCTTCGGATAACTGTAGTATCCGCTACTCACTTGCTAGAAATCTTGTGCAATTTTTTAATTCAGTGGCTGACGACATCAAAAAATTATGCCTGAAGGGGGTATGCACCACAGTTAATAGATGATCAAGAACAAGTTTTCTAATGGGTTGGAACTCGCTCGTTACCCAGTTTGCATGGAGCAGTGCCTGGTTGTTTTTTAATGTTTTAAAACACTTAATTACTCATATTATTGTGATTACTTCCCGACATCAAGCCTACCTAAGGCCAGTTTAGAAACGAGTTCTAAGCACTGGCGTGGCTCAGTGGTAGTATACTGGGCTGGCATGCAGCGGACCCGGGTTCGAATCCTATTGTGTCCTTCCTGTCTTTTATCTAGTTTTTTTTTTCTTCTTGCGAAACTGGTTACGGACACTAGCGGCAGAGAACTACGGTGCCGCACATTACCGGTGTTTTGATCTCAACAGCCTTTGCTGTAAAACTAGAGCCTGTCATGAGTACGGATACAGAGGGAGGGTGTTAGCTCCCCCCACCCCCAAAACCTGTGTGAGCACCAGTCTCTCCCCCCCCCCCCCCCCCCCCCCCTTTAAGAGTGCTTGTCGACCTCTTACCACCAATTAGAATAAACGAGTGGGACCATTTTGAGCACACATAACTCTTATTAATGCTTGAAGGCTTCTTCCTGCTACTAAAAACAAAAATGTTAGGACCCCCCCCCCTCCGGAGTTACTTCACGCCGCTGCCCCCATCCCCCCAACATAAGATCCTCCTCTGCCTGCAACAGACCTAGGTCAAACCCCAAAGCCAGAATTGCGAGCACACCTGGATGTGGCCCCTCGTGGTAGAAGGGCGGGCCTTTCGTCACATAATTGTGCTCGGCTCGACTCTCACCTGGCACACTTCGCTTGGCCCGCTTCCTCGCCGCGCTCGCTTCGCGTTCATGTCGAGCATAGTCAAGATCCGATTGCCGTTTACGGTTACGTTCTCGGGCCGCAGCACGCCTAGCTTCGAGGCAAACGGCCTCCTCTTCGGCTGTGCGAACTTTGCACGACCGACCCGCTGCTTCCGAATGTCTGAACCGTACCCAGGTGGTGTTGCCTGAACACGGCCGAGCAAGCGCTGGCGCGCCCCTACAGAGAACATCTGGAGCTGGACGTAGACATACATGGTTGCTAAGCGACAACTATGCCGACGTCCCACCAGCTGCGCAGCATGGATAGGGTGGCTAGCATGAAAAGGTCTATTTGGCATGGAGGACAACTTTGCTGATAAACAACGGTGCGGATATCACTGTAGTTGCTGCACTCTGCCCGAACTCGATCTTGTTGGAGCATGGAGCACACCGGTGACACGTGACGGTGCTGTTTGTCGTTGATGCTACTGCGGCCTTGGTCAGGTTGTTGTACAACCACAGTGGGTCGCATACCTTGCAGATGTGCCCGAAGCTCCTATCCAGGAACTCGCGCTTGAACTGCGCTGCCTTCGCCGCCGACTCGCATTGCCGCGCCGCTTCGAGATTCGCTGCTCGTTGTTTACGTTTCGCTTCGGCTTCGCGTTGCCGCTACGAGATCTGCTACTCGACGTTGACGCTTCAATTCGGCTTCCCGAGCTCGGAGAATGGGGTCCGCTAGCCGCCGTTTCCTTTCGGCTTCGCGAGCCCGAAGTTCGCGATCGGCACGCCGCCGCTCCCGTTTCGCAGCCCGAGCCTTCTTCTCCGCGGCGCGCTGGCATTCATCGCGGCGTTGCGCAGGGGAGGTGCGCGGGCTCTGCCATTTTACACCGCTATACACCGCCGAACTACCGTCCCCAGCGGAGTGTGCAGCTGTCTCACCACCTGTCATGCGCAGAGGGGAGGGGACCTAGAGGAGAGGGGACCCCACGGGAGGGATGGACAAAGCCCCCACCTAAATGTGCGGCAGCTTGGGCTAGTTGGTTTGGCATGACGATAGTTATAGCGCGAGAACAAAACGACGACACAGAGACAAGTGTCTATCGTGTCCTTCTTGTCTCTGTGTCGTTTCGTTCTCGCGCTATAACTATCGCCCCACCTAAAGCTGCTTGGCATCTAAATAGGCGCTGCGCAGTGCTCCCTACCGGTTGCCCTTTTAGCCACCACCATCTAAAAAGTTCTTCCTTTAACTCACGTGCAACCTTGGATGTGGAACGCCGGCAGCAAGGCGGGCCTTCCTTAGACCGGTCAATTGTCGCTGATTTCGCTTCCGTGCCGCCTCTCTCTCGCTCCTTCGCTTTGCATACTCCGGGTCCAATCTTCGTTGTCGCTTCTTGATTCTTTCACTGGCCATGTAAACGGGATCTAATCGTCGTAGACGACAACGCTCACGATCCGCTGCACGCCGAGCCTTGCGGTAAGCGGCTTCTTCTTCGGCCGTGCCCTTCTTCCTCGGTTTACCCATGGCAAGCGTTGTAGGCAAACACGGCTCGCTTGGCTCCAGGTGTTCCGTGGCCAGGCCAGGCTCCGCGACTAATCCACACAACACCTACCACTTATCTCCGTCACGGACAGCAGGAAAGAAATCACTACTGCATGACAACAGCTTCGGTGCTGCCCTACTCTTCGTGGCTCGAGTTAGTTACTGTATAATGCTTTCAAGGTAACACATAGAGTACCTCTAACTCGAGCGGGCGCGCTGCGCACTCTTTACATGTGCCCACAGAACACCTGCCACAGAACACCTGCTGCCTGCCTCTATGGTGGCTAGAAGTAAAGGTGCCACTGAGCCAGCACCATCCCGGCCGCGCCATGAAAGGAGGCGTGCTGATATTTCATTCGGCCGTGGAGCGGCGCGCAAGTCGCCACCATGATCAGTCGAGAGCGCTTGTCAGCCGCTAGTGCGGCACTTTTAGTCGCTTGCTCGTGTGCTCGCAAGCTGCAAAGTCTGCGCTTTCCCTATTTGGACTTGTTCGGGATCAATACGTGCCAATGTGACCATGCAACAGTGATGAGTAAGCAGCAAAGACACTTCTTTGCACCTGGATGCATTGCGGGATATGCTTCGGCCCGCAAACAAGGGAAGAAAGCGTCTCTCTTCTCTGCTCCCGCCGACGATGAACAGCGCAAGGCCTGAGAGCGTACGATTCCTCGCGCTGGCAAACCACTGAAAAAGAACTTCTTTGTGTGCGAAACTCATTTCGACGAAATATTCATCGTCCATAGCTACAAGCATGTTATCAACGGCTTCTTAGCAAATTAATTGGGAAAAAGCTGTACCTAAGGAGGGTGGGTTCCTGAGTGAATCAAGTGCCGGAGGACTCCACGTCACTCTAACCAGCGCCCTTTCCATCCGGCACTATGTCATGAAAACATTGGGCTATAAATACTTGATGACGTCTCGCCTCTGCCTAGACGCACTTAAAATCTTTTTTTGGAATTCTGAAGCAAATGTCTGACTCGATTGATCACCCTTCGCCGACACAACTTTTGATATCTGTGAATTGCCTCAGTTTATACAGTTCGATACAGTCCCCCTCGAATGGAAACATACCTTCTGGAGTTCCGAGCAGCTTTCTATGTCCTGGCATCCACAGTGATTCAATAAAATTGCAGGATAACTGGATGAGCTGCGAGATTTGAGGCGCCTCAATGAGGTTCATGGAATTATTATTGCTCGTGAACCCCTCCCTGACCCCACTGATCTAATTGGACGCAAAAGTGGCTACCTGATCACTTATTACGTCAGTGGCTATGTGGCCCGGAAGGTGGTGAAAAATACGAAGTGCAACGAATGTAGCATGCTGTTGCTTTACCCAGAATTCCAGCTTGCTACCGGCAGAATCATGATTTCTGTACCCGTCCGAGTCCCCAAGAGACCTGTTCAATGCTAAAGAAGATGTATTCGCCTATTGCTTCAGTTTCAACAAGTTGAAAAGTGACAGCATAACAGATTTTATATCTTGCCTGTCTATGAAGAAGTTAAATATGGTCGGCTGTGAACACCCGCAAATTGGAAGTGACAAATCAGATAATTATATTCTTTACACTGACCAGAATGCATTTTCTCCTTCCTGGAGAAAATGCCCCCAATAAAAAAAAGAAAAAAAAGTGAAGTGTTAACTCGGCGAACAAGGTTTTATTTTATGTTATTGAGTATTACTCATGCTCTGTTGTTTCTTGTGATTTTACTATTGTATTGTTCGCATTGTTATAGATATCCCATTAACAACTGGGATGTCACTGTCTGGTTGTGCTCCACATATATAGAAATCAATTGTTTCGTGAACTGGTTTGTGACTGTACCTATGTTTGCCAATGAAATCTGAATGTGATGTGTGTATGTATGCCCATTGTATCATCGTATATTTACTGTTCTCCTTAGTTGTCTTATTCACTTGCTTTAGCTGAGTTTCATATAACTTGCAGTTTTCTTCAATCATAATGCATATGTTGTGTTTATTTTCATGTCGTTTTTTGCTGTCGAGAAAATAAATGTCTTGCTTGTAAAATAAATCTTGATTGCGCAAGTCATAAAAATAACGGCTGCCAATACCTTTACATGCATTGAAACCACGGAGAACACTGCGGCATCAAATTTTAAAACTGCACGGACTTTGTTTTGGTGTCAAGTTCACGGCAAGTCACTTGATTCTCTACCTTCTAAGCTTCGTAGCTGATATACTACGAAGTGAATTGAAAACACTAGTTTTCAGTGCCACTACGTGCTTTGCAGCGCGCCGTCAGAATTGTGACAGGTGGACTTTGTTATAATCCGCAGGGTAGCGTGAAATATTTGCAACGAAAAACGACTGATGCGCGGGCGCGAGAAGGGGCATCTCCACGGAGGAATTCCTCCGTGGGCATCTGGAAAGCGACTGCAGCGCCACCGCATCCGGATGAATTCTCGCTCGCTCTCCGGCGCGTCGATGCTGACACCTCTCCTTCTAGACGCTCGCGGCCGGTGCTGCGAAATGTCCAAAAGCAAAACTCGCTAAATAAGTGTGTAAAAGTAGCTAAATACTTTTTTCACCATTTTGAAAACAATATTGAGCATGTTATCCTCATGCAACAAATTTATTGGTGGCCTTGTCATCTCAAAGATGAGAGACAGCTGTCACATTACGTTTTTTTGCAGGCAGAACATGATTTAGCAACAAAACAATGTACGCCTGTTTTAACCCCTATAATGTTTGCAGACTTTTTAACGCGCTCGCAAATTACGAGCTGCGAATGTAATAGTGTAACGCGGACTGAAAGAGCGAGAAAGAAGAAGAGGGAGGACACTCTTGAGCGATGGTGATTCGGCAGGGACGGTTGAGCGCTGGCATTTTCAGTGTAAATAAACCCATCACATACTGTAATTTTTAGTGAATTGGGCAGCGGCAAAAAAACTAAGGGAACAAAAAATTTTCTCGGCGAGCGGAGTTCTTCATTGGAATGGGCAAGTAGCCAGAAGCTTGGCACACCAAGTTGAAAAAAACTTCGTTGCGACTTTGTCGGCACAATGCGAAAGAAACACGTTGAAATCCGTGACGTCATCATCGAAGATAACAGCGGGAAATTTAAAAGGTGGTCTTTTGACCGATATTTATCTCTATTAACCTTGGGCGATGGTATTAACGACAGTGGAGTTTTCAGGTTCTAAGGTATCTGCTAAACTAATTTATGTTGTTGATATTTAGTGTCATTTTAACTTAACCTTTCATGCTATCATGCTTAACATGCTATCAGATGTTTTAACATACATCAAAGAAATTGCGTGGTTGAAAATCGGGGAACATATAGACACCTGACACACATAACGTACATTAGAGATTTTAGCTTACCTCTGAATGTACAATGAATTGCATTGGCGAATAAAACATCATGGCCTATATTTGTATACAGGAAGCCATATATCATACGGTAAATAGTAATGATGAAAGCCTGCATACCAGCTTGAGAAGTTGAAAACGAATTCGCAGTACAAGTGTAAAGCCATGTCAGTGGTGCACAGAAGTCCAGGATTAAATCTGCAAGTTGCAAAGCATCTTCTGCCGCTGCATAGGATGCCATCGTGCTGATTTTCGCAGCCACGTCATCTAGCAGGTTATATTCGTGGCACTTTTTTTTTGTATCTCCGAAGGCCGTACAGCATTTTCAGTTACGCATTCACAGTGTCCAGCCTGTAGCGACACCTGCACTTCACAATGCTCATGTCGCTCACAGTTCAATGCCGGCATTCGAGAAGGGCAGCGACAGCACTGTCATGGCGAGTTCAGTGAAAGGGTTCTCGCAGTGCGCATCCTTGTATAAGAACTTACTTCCTGCCAAAAACTATCGGTTCTGTTTGTACACTGCAGCACCATTTTACGTGCCGCAAGTTTTTCCAATGCGTTTCACGATCGGACAGGGCTTCCACACAGAGGAACTGCGATGCCGATTCCGTAATTAGCTCTTGTATTAGCTTCAGTGCGTGCTGTACAGAAAGGAGAGAAGTCTTTTGCAAGAACTGAATGTTTTCGGGAAGCCGTTAACGCAGCTGCTTGCATAGTTCCACGATGAAACGTCGACAGCGAAGGCGTAGCTCTTTTTCGTCGTCACTTGGAAAGGATGCGTCTCGGAGAGCTGTTTCAAACCATTGACCAAAGTACGAATTAAGGTCAAGATGCTCGCTGATATTGACTGTTAACACGTCGTATCGGGAAGCTGGTAGGTATACTTTGTTGGCTGTTGACTTCACAAGAATCATCAGATCTTCGAACAATTTCATCGGGTCTTGGTTTTCCGCTTGATATGATTTGTTGACACGCTGCACTTCAGCTAAAACCCAGTCCAGCAGGAGTACGTAGCATTTGTTCTTGGGGTCACTCTACACTTGACAGAGCATCATTGCCGTGTAGGAATTTTTTGTCTTTCTGTGCATTTCCAAAAACTTTCTTCAGTTCGGTCTACTAGGCAAGTGTTCTTAACTGCCGCATGTATTGACAGCCAGCGCGTCTCACAGGCTAGCGGTATGGTAAGCAAAGCCCCTCCGTCATTTAGTTCACGGTATAAGCTTTGGTACTCCAGTTTCCTTGTTGAGGAGTGAGCAAACCAACGGTATGACTACCTCACCAGAAATTCTATGTTTCTTGGCAAGGCAACCGACGCACGTGAAACAGCAAGTTGAAGGGAATGACAAACGCATCGCACCATAATAACATGAGCAATTTCATTTCTCAGACGTGTGTAGACGCCACTATTCACACCAGTCATGAAGTTCGCATTGTCTACTCCTATGCCAACAAGGCTTTTTGGGTTCAGACCCTTGGACCGCAATCCTTCTAAAAGCACTGAAGTGATGCTTTCAGCGTCGTATTTTTTGAGTTCTTGTAGGGTAAGGAAAGTTGAAATAACCTCAGCGTTTCACAGAGAAAAATACCTAATGGTGAAGCCAAGGAGCTTCAGGACACTAATATCGGTCGACTCGTCGATCAGAACGCTGTACTTTTGGTGGCCAATATTGTCCCACAACGATTTTTCGAAGTGCGGTCCAAGGACGTTCCTTGTTATATTAGTGCACTTTGTGCGGTGAATCTTGAGCTAAGAGGCAACCTGGCTATCTTGAAAAATTCGCTGGCAAGCTTCTCCGATGTGATCCATGGTGTTCATGGCACAGTGCTCAGCAACAAAAAGTGGAAGGGTTGCTTCTGCCTGCTGTACGGGGCTAGCCATTACACATGGCATCGGATGTAGTGCACTGATGTAGTCTCTTGCTTGGCACACATGCCACGTGTTTTGAAGACGTGGTGTGCTTCTCAATGCTCGCCTTCTTTGTCTCAATATAACATTTGCAAAATTTGCAAAAGGCCTTGAAGTGGTACGTCTTATGGAATTGTCATTAGCCACTCCTTGTACTTATTCTCTATAAGCCTGCAGAGCCTGAAGCGTTGTTTGTACACTTTGTTCATGTCTGTTGTGTATGAGTTCCTATACACCTTTTCACAGGAAGGAAAAAAACACCGCCATGATGGGCTGTGCGCGGGAGTACAAAGACTAAGGGCGCAGCGTTGCCAGTGCATTTTCGAGGGGACGCGCCAATTTGCACAGCCCAAGGAGGGTTATGGTGGCGCCCAGGGAGGCGTTTATAAAAGGTGAATAATACAACCCTTAAAGAGTATGCACGCCGCGCACTCACAAGAAAGGCCGAGTGTCACAAAAGAGCGCTCGACTCGGCGCGCACCGCTGCATGCAGAAGACGGCGTAAAACAGCGGCGCCAAATTTCCCCAGTGCAGCGGAAAAACAACCACCAATAGCCACGAGGCAGCGCCAGGCGCCGATCAATCGTATGCGAACAGTCGGCGAAGACACCCCCTCGCCCTTGAAGCGCCGTCGCGTCGGGATTTTAGAGAACCGCCGAATGATCACGAGAGAACATCACGTGACGCCGAGAATCCCAGCCACGGTTGGAAGGTGCCAGGAGGAGACTCGGAGGTCACAGTCGCATGAAAACGCTTCACGAACAAAATGCTTATAGACAGTATTACAGAACAAGACCACGTATCCATGCGCAGAGGCGGTTCTCGCGAATGCATACAGCTCCCGGCCAAACAGAGACCACGGAGAAATAACCACCGCACGGTAAAGATCCTCACAAGTTAGTGAGGAATCTTACGGTAGACCTTTCGTTCTCACCACCTAAACGTCCTCAAAAAAATGTCCAACACAGCGATTCTGTCGCCGTCTAATCATACATTTTAAGCCAAGTCAAGCCGGTTTTAAGCGGCTATTGGGTGAACCGAGCGTTTTGGCCCGTGGTTTTGGCCCTCAAAAGGTTCGTGCCACCCGGTGGCAGCAGGCGCGGCCAATCCCAAAACTTGCAGAAAGAAGCGAGATTCGAAAATGTCATGTATATCATACCGTTTTCTTGTGTTAGTGTTCATAGGACATGTATGCATGGTATTGGTTTCGAAACACACATTATTACGGGCGTCACAATGGTGCAACTAGAAAATATCACTACACTGCAGGTAGACTAACTGAAAAAGCCACAGTAATCTAGCCTTTTCATTTAGCTCCAAATTTGGAGCTAGATTGTGACTAAATAGCTAAAAGAGCTACTTGTAGCTAAACAAAAATTTTGGTAGCTAGTAGAAAATAAATAGCTAGATCTAGCTACAAGATAGCTAAATTGGCAGCACTGCTCGCGGCTGTTGGCTGAACCCATGGAGGAAGGAAAGGTTCCTTCCTCCGTGGCTGAACCGGGCCGGGCCGCAGCCCGGGGTGCCGAGCACCGGGGAACCACGGTAGAGACAACCGTTCGCGGACACCGGCACGCGCAAAAGAGACTCAACTCTCGCCCGCCACCAAGGCTTGCTTCCGCCAGGGTAGGGTGGCTAGAATTCTAGCCACCCTAGACAGGAGTCACTGCCGGCGATACCCTATGATGATGATGACGATAGTGGTGCTCAACGCGAACACAACGCCATCTATCGCCCGGTTGTTGTAACCCGAAATGCGGTTTTAAGGCGAGACACGTGCGCCACGCGGCGCCAACCGAATTACAGGGGGTGTCAGCATCCCCACAACCTGGACGAATAGATCACACGTTTTCCAGATCTCACCAATGTTTTTGTTAAGGAGAAAGTATTACATGCCTCGTCAAATGCGAGAGCTGACTGTCAGCGGCATTGACACAAATAATGTGGACATAATCGTAAGTCGATGACATCACCGATGGCTAGAACTTGTGACGTCACGGGACGACCTCACCAAATGACATCGTCGGTTGGTCAAAAAGTGGTCCCACTACAAGGCCATCTTAGGTGTAGAAAGCTTTCAATTCCTGTCAAACCTGAGGCATTGGACACCACGTATGTTGTTGAAAGGTTTCAGGAGAGACTAATGCAACGGAGCGAAAAGAGAATGGCTCACGCCGTTTCCGCCATCTTAGGCAAGTGCTCAAGAGACGGTACGATATTTTTAAAGACGACAGTCTTTGTTAGGATACTTGAACGTAGAAATTTCGGTCTGCGTCTGTCTACCACTCAATTCATCCCCAGTTTTAGCACTTCCGTATGACCCAGTCATCTTTATCTGGTGGCAGTGTTCATACTTGTGAACATTGACGATGAAAAAACAAAAACGTTACGCAAGTAGTCTCAATACGCAAGTATTAGGTGGTGTGTTTCTCGACTTGGGATTACAAAAACACCTAATTCTGAAAAACCTAAGTATTTCTACACCTCACACGAATTACGTGTTTCTTACGGTGCGATTAAAAAGTGACGCTCTGCACGAAAACGCACCCTGTGGACTACACGGTTCAGCCATTTGCCAAAAGCTCCAGGTTCTGTACGATCTCCTGTTTGTCGGCATTACTCCTACTTGTCCATATCTCACACAGCGCCTCCACACAGAAGACTATAGTTTTCCGATTATATTTGCAGCGAAACGCGCAGATACGCGGCTTTTTTTTCTTACCGTGCAGTAAGTCAGTGTCGGCCGGTACAAAAGGTGTCTGGGGGAAACCAAGCAAATATCATCCTTCTCCGACGTCTTACGAAGCTCGGCTCGACGGAGCCAAGCTCATGACCATGTTGTGTGCCACATCCTGGTCGAAGTATTCGCCTCGCTCGAAGTCCTTAGGATCACCGCCGAGAGTGTTGCCGAGAACGTTATGCACTTCGCTGGAATACCCCTCTCGTGGCTTGTAGAGTGCGACGCACGGAGGCGAAGTCCAGAATGTGAATTAGTACACGTCGTGGCCCGTATTCGGGCTTTCGCTCTCCGGAACCAACGAGCACGCGTGAATTCGTTCTTCGATTATGGCCAGCGAGTCGGTGAGGACGTGCTTCGCATCCATCGTCAGCAAGAAGCGGTCCAAAAGTGCCTCCTGGACGTCGGGGGCGTGATAGAGAATCCAGGGACCGATCGCCCTGTTGGACATGAGACAAGTATAAATCGCGCAAATGCACTCCAGACGCTCCTTCACGTCCGACATGAGAGCGATGCTAGAGTGGATTGCGGCGATGGCTTCGGGAACGGACATTCCGGTGATCTTCGGGATGGGAAGAGAAATGTCACCGTCCAGGCAATACAGTTTGCCCGCTTGGACCCTGGATAGCGTCGAGCACAACATGTCCAAGTCTACGGCAGCCATCGGGAATAACAGAAAAGTACGCAGACGAAGGGTTCCACCTCTGAGGAGTCAGTGGTTGCTTAGGAAATACTATCCTCGTCGGCCGCGGAGATTCACCGCCTAGACTGCCGGTTCGAAGAGTTGTGCCGTCCGTACACTGTCAGAGAATACCATTTACATGTCCAGCCGACAAAACAGCAGCCGCAGAGGTACCGTGGCAGGTGCTTTTTGTTGCGCGCTTTAAACGGCTCCCAACCCGTTTCCAACCAGAGTTTTGTGAAAGGGCCTAATAAATAGTGCCGTTCACAGGATTGGCGCTTGGTCACGGTGGTGATATTCTACAATTTACAACAGTCCGTACCACAGCGATTTCGTTGTGGCACCATTAAAATTTTAAACGCACTACATACTTGTTCGGAAGTTGTGCGGCAGCGCTGCTCTACAGCCATGGCGCGCAAGAACACTGCCGGGCGCGCGGTAGTATTTCGCAAGCTGTGGGTAGCCGCGGCCGGCCGCTGTCGCGACGGTGTATTTTCTCCTTTCTGGAGTAGCGACGGCTTCCACCACGCATTCGTTCCTAAGCGCGCTTTTTTTTTTCTTTCACAAAGTGCAGCCGTTTAGAGTCTACAGCGTCTGCCTAAGGATTGCACGGTAAGTTTCAGCATGTTCAATTATTTTTTAATTTTGTGTATCCATGAATCACCGACCACGATTTTTTTTTTAGAGGCGAAACTCCTTACGCCGTCGGTTCGTATTTTCCGTGTCGTCGTCGTCGTCGTAGAAACCACCTCTCGTTTAGTCCTTGAAATGCACGCTGGATGGCGGTACTTGTATATGAGGAATATGGGATGGAAAGATGCGAAAAGGTGGTACTTGAACTGCGTCCCTGCGTCCGTGTGCTTTCTTTCCTTTTGTTTGTTCAGTATTATTTTTTGCAGTAGTTGTGTCTTCGCCGTGCCACTGTCGTCCGTGGTTCAGGTCGCGTGAACTAATTCACACTGAAACATCCGCTTTCTACAGCGACCGAAATTCCCCTGCCGCCGAAACACAGCGTCGTTCGCACTGGACGCGCCCCGCGCCGCCGAATATGCCATCTACTACGGGCCGAACGCGGGATGGATGCGCTGTCACCCGGTTGTTGTCGCGGCTCGCAAACGCTACTACGCTGTCCGGTGGTGTATACTTCGACGATTCTCGTACGCAAGAAGCAAGAAAAGACAGGACTGCTTACTTTGCCGGCAAGTGGCTGTCTTGTAATTCACGAAGAGCAGAAAAACCACTGACGCCAGTGGCGTTGGTGGGTTCTTTCTGCTCTGCAAGACAGCAACAAGCTCGGTCACGCCAACAGCAAGCTCGGTCACCTGTTTCACGAAATACGGAGGCGAAGTAGGCACAGAATAGGTTAAATTCCCGTTGGTTTCAACGTTCAGTTACGTCCACTGCAGCATAACAAGTGAGTAGGGCTTGGCCGCCATTTTTCAAAATTCCTTGACTAGCGCTCCTATTGGTCCGCGGTGACCGATTCGCGGCAGACGCCGCAAAAATTGGTCCGAGAGCGATCGGCGCGGAGAGGCCCTTTCGGCGGATCTCGCCGCCGCCGAACCGGATTCGGAGCACTTTCGGCGGCCGGAATGCTCAGTGTGAACGCGGCTCAGTGTGAATGCCGATTCTCGAGATGATGATAATTGTGCTTTTCTTTTAGTGAAATGAAAATGCGGTGATGATGATGCTTTTTGTACCGAAGCGAAACTCACCATCGTTCTAGCTTCGCTGTCAAGCTGCTTTGATCGAGTGACAATGGCTGACGTCCTTTTTTTATGTAGTTATAATACGACAACGTACACCGCTCTTGTTTCAATGGCGCTCGATTATCCGTTATTTGACGGTGGCGTGATGCACTAATACGTGCCACAAGAATACGAGGAAGAGAAGACGACAAAATCACTCCAAGTGCGAGATGGCTTTCCTGCCTTCGTTTGTTCAGCAGAGAATCGGTATCTATTGAACATTATTTTCTATCATGTCGTAACTACGTAGTAATTAGGAAAAGACTACTAGCTATTTTGTTTGCGAAGCTAGGTTTAAGTTTAACCATATAAACTCTGCTAAATTTTTGTGGCTCCGTTTTGGGACATTCCCACAGAGATATATTCGATATGACCGGTGTGCAATTTCATTCAAGCCACTAAACGTACTTCAACATAGTGCCCACTTTTACGGATTCTCGAAAAAAAAACGAAAAACGTTGAGACGTAGTTTCTAATTTGTGAATAAATGTGACACGTACATCCTAAATAATTGTGTTTGTGAAACTCAGCTGCCAGGTCGGCTCCGAAAATCAAGTTATCGTTAATGTAAAATATTTTCATGTTTGTTTTTTGTTTTTGATTTCTCATTCTTTGGATTTTTTGGATAATATCTTCAGTCTAGTATATGATCTCATAACAAATTTCGCTGCAAAATAGATAATATTTACGTCTTGTTCAACAGTTCGGCTTACGTCGAGCTACGCGCGACCGTTTCAAATCCTGCCCTTGCTAAGTTAAAAAAACAAACAAACAAAAGGACATTAGCTACAATTAGCAAATAATAGGATAGGGCAATTACCTGCGAATTTCGGAAGGGTAGATCCGCCGGCTACCTACAACATCCTAATTCTAATCCTAATCCTACTCAGAAGTCGAACTTTTCTTCTACGTACTTTTCCGTTATTTCTGATAACTGTGGTAGATTTGGACACGCTCTGCTCAGCGCTATATCCAGCGTCCAAGCGGATTAACTGTACTGATAGGACGGTGGCAGTTCTTTTATCATCTTGAATATCACCGAAATGTCCGTTCCGGACGCTATCTCCACAATTCGCACGAGTATCGCTGTAATGTGGGACATAAAGGTGCGTCTGGAGTGCGTTTGCGCGATTTATACTTGTCTTTATGTTCGAGACGGTGATCGGTCCCTGGATTCTATAATATCACGTCGCCAACGCCGAGTGTGCGGCACAGGACGTACTTTAGGACCACTTCTTGCTGCAGATGGATGCGAAGTACGTCACCACCGTCTCGCTGGCTATAACCAAAGAAAGTTCCCGCGTGCTCGTTGGTTCCGGAAAACGACAGCCCGACTACGGGCCCACGACGAGTACTGCTTCACATTCTAGACTTCGTCTCCGTGTGTTGCACTCCACAAACCACGAGAGGGGTATTCCAGTGAAGTACACGAAGTTCTCGGCAACACTCTTGGCGGTGATCCTAACGGCTTCTAGCGAGGCGAATATTTCGATCAGAATGTTGTGCACCACGTGGCCGTGTACCAGCAGTGCGCTGGTAAATGAAGATGAAATGTACCGGACGAAGTTCATTGAAAGATTGCGATCTGTTGGGACCGTTGCGGCACCTGGCGGAGCAGATCTGAACCACGCGTTCCTTTCTGCGTGGCCTCAGAGCTGAGTGCGAAGCGCAGTTAACGCAAGCAGTGCACCAGTGTACGCGAAGGCTACTACCAGACACATCAATGACTGCGGTAACCTCTTTGATTCAAGGATTTCGCATTGAAAGCGACTGCTGCTAAAACGAGCGAAGTCTTCCTTGTCCCGTCAGTGCGCATGCGTGAGACAAATGGACAAAGCCAAGAAAGTGTTTCTGTAGGATCTGTGCAATTTCTCGCGAACAGCCGAGTTCCATTGGCGTTCCGCGGGAATAAGGCTACCAAGGAGAAAAACCGAAAGCACCCGCTTTGGGGTAGAACGTTTTCCTCCTTGGAAATAAGAGGATACCCAAAGATGGCCTTCTGGAACTCGGTCCTAAGAGCTGCGTCCTCTCAAGGCTTGATAAAACTGAGTTGGTCAGTCTTGCCGGACAAGCCTTTGGGAGAACTGGGGCTGATGAAACGGAGAGCTGCATCCAACAAGGAGTCAAGCGTCTGCCCAAGGAACCCGCGAGAGAAGAAACTTCAGGAATTCGGCATGTCGTGTCTGCTCCTAAAAAAAACGGACATCAATTTGCTCCAGTCTGACGAGGAAGGAGGATTCGCCCTGGTTCCCGAACCACTGTACGAAGAAAAGGTGGCAGCAGCTTGATAAGGGAACTTCAGAGAACTGCGGAAAGTAACTCCGGCAAAAGCAAAACGAGAAGGTGCGAGGCTGTATGAACCAAGCGGGGGGCTCATGAGGTTGGCCCTGTCCGGGAGGACGTGCGAAAGGGCCAGCCTCTCTGTCTCCTTCACGGCCAAACCCACAAGGAGTTATGTCTGTTTCGAATTATGACTCTAGGCAGAAACTTGTCGGACGACATCTGCTAATGCCTTGACCATTGAATATACGTTCCTCGTAAGAAATCCTCAGGACGTTTTAAACTTTCTAGGGGATGAGTGTCCTGAAAGTGCTTGTGCGTTTTCGGTAGACGTTGAAGATTTATTTTATTCCCTACCTCAGGACATTTTGTGCGAGGAGGCGAAGTCTGCATCCAACGCTGCGGTGGGAAGAATTTTTGTAGACATTGTCGAACTAACGTAGACAGCTTTCTTGAACTTCTGAACTTTTATTCGCTGTCGACGTTCATCACAAGAAACGACAAATGATACACTAAATTACAGGGCATGTGCATTGGGTCATGTTTAGCTCCAGTACTCAGTGGTATTTTATTAGCTCGTTATGACAAACGCATACAGCGAGGCTTGCTGAGACAAATACCGCTAAGGTATTCCTCTATGCTAATGATTTCTTAGTCATCTATAGTGCGAAACAGTGTGACACACGGCAGGACACCGATGAGAGTTGAGCATCATTTCTGATAACATAACTAATCTGCATGCTGACGGCGAAGTTCCCCAAGAATAACAAACTTAGGTTTTTAGATCTTGAGCTTATGTTTCTGCCAGAACCAGAAAGCCCTAATACATTTTAGTTGAGCGCATTCCAAGCTTGTTGAGCGAGGAATTGCGAAAGCACGCGAGATGGCATCGGTGTCAAGGTCCTGTCATCACCAGGTTGAGAGCAGCTTCGGCAGCCATATTAACGTAAGAAAACAGGCTTTCCTTGTCAATTGCTCTCAGGCACAGAAGAGTCACTTCTGAATTAAATAAAGCAGGGAAAGATTATGAAGCACACAATTCAGGAACAGCCAAACTCGAAAGTTTCTGCCATACTTTATATGCACAAACGTTCCCACTGCCTAAAAAGAATTCTTTGAACAAAAAAACTAGGGTGAAGGTTGTTTTCACAGCAAAAACCATCCAGGGTTTCTATACAAACTTATGAAAAACGAAGGATCTTCAGGAATAGGGTATTATAAGAAGCTTGCAAAAATGTTCGTAGAATGTAATGTAGGTGTTGTATATCGATTTGCTTTATCATGTGGCCGATACTACATCGGTCAGATGGGGCGCTGCATGTCTGAACTATCTATCTCCTTAAGGAGTACGCGGATCTCAAGCGCAGATCAGTGAGCAGCCACCTGGCTAGCGACTGTGACTGTGCCCATGGTTAGTGCACCCTGATGCTTGATGAATGCGAAGTGATGGCAAGATTGACAATAGGGCACGGGAAATGAAGCGTTTTTTATTCGCAAGGCAGTAACCGAGTGTGTAGGTGCCCCATTCGGACAATTAGTACAAGTATCTTGTCAGTTAAAACGTATCTTCGAGATTCGTATATTAGGATGTTCTGGCACATGCGCCATCAGTTTTTCGTTTTTGTGGTTCTTATCGCCCTCTTGGCTTTATATATACAGCCGCCATCTGTGCAATAAAGTGGTTGCAAGTGTGCGCTTTGTCCCTTGTGACTTCTTTCTGAAACGCTCTGCGCACTAAGAAAGTTTATTTATTTCAAAAGAAAATAATTCGTGGCGTTCCACTGTTTGCAAGGCCCACTGTTTTCAGCATGTGATGTTTCGGCTGTCCTGCTAGAACAGATGCAACTTCGTAGACCTTGCGCAGTCACCCGAGCTAGGAAAGTGCGAAGCGTCGTGAAACTTGTTGAGGAAGGACACGCATGCTCGGGGGGGGGGGGGGGGGGTTGATAGCGTATGTTGAAGAGTAGAAATATCAACAATGCTTCAATTTGGTTGGCCACAAGAGACACAGGTGCGAAGCAAATATACCAAAAAAGCATGGGTGCATATAAAAGTTCCTTTATTCGAATTGTCGATACCAGGATGTGTCGGCTTGCATAAGACCCGACATGTTTCATTAGACACGAAGTGCGAAGTCCCTTTCTCATCGCTTTCGTCACAGTTATGAAGGAACATGTACATAGACAGCATTAAGTCATTCTGTCGAGGCTTCGTCAATCAGCTAAGACTAAGATTATCTACTACGCAGGTGACAACAGATGGGGAACGGTAGGCTTAGGATAATGCCCTCTTCCAGGCGGTGCTCGCAGACACACAAAACGGGCTCTCGAAGAGGAGCGCAGCAAGAAATTTAATGCATGGAACTAAAAGTGGAAATTCAGGTTAAAAATGAAACATTGAGTAAAATAATGTTCAACACAGCTGTCACTACAGCATTAACAGGTGTGGTACTTGTCAAGATTTTCGTTGCTGCACTGTCCGATGGGGATGCGTGGTTATTTGGAAGTCGTCAAGTGGTTTCGGCAAACTGCACAGTTCATGAAAAATTTTGGTCCGTCAAATGACATCGTCTTGATGCTGGAAAGAGAGACAACCAATGAAGAATCGTTTCAGAAATGAAATAGTTATTCACGGTGGATAACGCAATAAACCGGCTACGGCAGTTATGAATCCAAGCAAATCGCTACTGGTAATAGACGTTACGGAAATTAGCAGTGTTAAATTCAAGGGCGCAGATAAAGACATGACGGGCTTGCAAGCATCGCTGTGTGTCCCGACGTTAATGGCCGCGGAACCACGTTACCAGTGATGTTACTAGCAATGACTGTTCAATGAGCATTTTGTTTTGAGCGTTACGTTCCATAAAGCAGAAGTGTATAAACCAAGGAATCCGCATCACATAATTTTTCGTGCTTGATAATTATACGCTAAATTCAGGATTGTCCAAGGAACGCTACATCAACAACGGTATAATTGAAAATGAACGTGTTTTGCCCCAACTACGCCGCTGCTATTCGCGAAAGCAGACCTGTTCTTGACGTCGGAGTGACACAGATCGCGGGCTTAAGTTCTCTCGGCAGAGCAACTACGCCATATACATAGAAAGAGAATAGTCCGCAAAAATGACTTACGGTATAAAGTCGGTGGCCGAAAAGGAGGAACAGTTCACTGCGTTGCCCACGGATGGCATGGGATGGAGTCGGCGGCTGCATCACGGGAACAATTGGAGGACGCCAGCATACAGCGACCTCAGGTCTCGATAAACGCCGCAACGGTAGCTTCGTGGCGGATTTCCCAGCGTCTGTCGGAGGACGGTTTCGAGTAACGGCGAATGTATGTCGGGAGTTTCGTGTATGGCTACGCAGGGCTTTGTGTACCAGTCGACGAACAAGCAAGGCCTGAAGTCCCTGCCTCTCTCTTCTTCGGGAACGAGCAGGCAGGTGCAACAGACGTTTTCCGTCGCCTTGGCGAACACGCCGTGGACGCGTCTCTGCCGCATTTTTTTCAGGATGTCGCCGATGATATCAGTGGGGTCCTCCCTACGGTCAGCGCGATAGAGAACCCAGGACCCTATGACGCCCAGGCCGGCCATACAGGTGAATAAGTGGGCCGCGCAGTCCAGACGGTCGCGCAGAGCGGCTATGGATTCCAGATGGGCGCGAACCGCGCTGACTGCTTCTGGTACAGACTTGTCGGCGAGCTTTGGAAGGTCGGTGAAGCCGTCGTTGTCCAAGCATCGCAGTTCGTGTTGCGGAACTCTCGAAAAGTGTGAGCACAGCACTTCCACGTACGCCATGGCTGCCAGTGACCCTGAAGGCGCCTATGGAAGCTGAATGTTGCGTGGAGTGTTGGCTATGGCTAGAGGGAACCCTCGGTGTACTGGATGTTGTGACGGAAGCGTCGGTCGTATCCCCTACGCGCGGCGAAGATGCGACCTGGAAGGGTGAAGTGAAGAAGCTTGCGTTCACCTCCCGTTAGTCAGATGTCGAGCCTGAAGTTAAAAAGCTTTCCGGCCGATGGGGCGTTTGAACATACTTTTTTTTTCAGCAGTGTGGCGACAGGCTCCGCTTCGTTCGAGCGTTGGCAGTGGATTGCAATGCAATGCCTTGCCGCAAGGACTTTAATGCACGTGCTTACTCGGCTGTTAGTCACGTGTCTGATAATGGATTTAGCTGGAAGGGGCGTCATTCTGATTTTAAAAAATACAAGCAGCTGTACATCCACGCGCTTAATGCCTGTGATGTAATTTCCGAGAGGTGTTTATAAACCAGGATCTTTCATATCTTAATGCGAAGCATTCATTAGCGAACTTCGGCGAGTTTGACCCTATCTGTCTAACTATCTATTCAGCTGCCTACGACTTTTAGCTCTTCTCGCCGTTTGGATAACGGGATATATACCACATTTAGTACGGCATAACATGACTGTATGATGGGCATAACTGACTATAGTCATAGCATAAAAGCCATGACATGTTTGTCATGAATGTTGAGGTTTACATGTCATGGTCTTGTTATTCATGCGGTCGTTTCGTTCACATGTAATATCGCAAAACTTGTATGGTACGACGTCACTACATGGCGAACATAATTTACAGGCCCTCATGTGGAAATCATCGCATGCGTGTCATGCAAGAACATGACTGCACGCCACGCTCATGATGCGCTCGCGGTCTTTTAGCTAGCTTCACATGCACCAAATCTGCTATTACGTGACGTACATGGACGACGAAGGTAAACGACACGTCCAAACATGATAATCAAAATATGCATGTTATTTAAAACATGACGACATGCTACGTTCATAGCGCGGTCGCAGCCGTTTCGCTAGCTTCACATATGCCAAATTTGGTGTTACGTGACGTGAATAGACGACGAAGGTAAATGGAACGTCCAAACAAGATAATCATGACATGCGTGTCATGTAAGACATCACTACATGCTACACTCATAGCGTGCTCGCGGCCGTTTCGCCAGCTTCAGATATACCAAATTTGACATTGCGTGACGTGAATGGACGACGAACAAAAATGCCAGGCGCGAACATAATAATCATGACGCGGAAGTCATATACGGCATCATTTACCTCAACCTCGTAACGTTGTGCTGATTTTAAAGTGACATATCAACCTTCCTCATTCGTGCTTCGCATGTCATCGATTTCCAGTGCACGTGGTTGGTTGTTCCTCAGAGTCCTGGCGCAAACCACCACGGAGGGATCTGCCAATTTTTCATAGCTTCGTTTTTCATTTCTACTGTTTCGTATATATGCGGTGCCTACTCCCGCTAGTCGGATGTCGCATATATGAGGCGTAACATGTCCCATATATGAGGCGTTCGATTATCAATCAAATCGGCAGTTTTTTGTTTTCCATTCTAGCAAGTTCGAGGGATTGAATGATTTTTAGAAAGACCCATCATTTGCATAACTACTTCATGTAGCCCCGCCACGGTGGTCTAGTGGCTAAGGTACTCGGCTGCTGACCCACATGTCGCGCGTTCGCATCCCGGCTGTGGCGGCTGCATTTCCGATGGAGGCGGAAATGTTGTAGGTCTGTGTGCTCAGATTTGGGTGCACGTTAAAGAACCCCAGGTGGTCGAAATTTCCAGAGCCCTCCACTACGGCGTCTCTCATAATCATATGGTGGTTTTGGGACGTTAAATACTACATATCAATCAATCAATCAATCCATGGTGTCATCTTCGACTGCGCGCATTCGCAACTCATGTGAATTTTCCAGCGGCATATAAACGTCTGCATATCACATTGTAGACAGTGCAGCAAACGCTACGCGAATGATACGCGTATTCACAAAAAGCGAGTGCAAGGCACCACAAACCATGGATAAATCCTTACGAATCAGATCAGTATTGAATAATAGAAATTGGCGGCGTATCTGCGTGACACACTGCAAATGTCTTCCGTTGGCCTTTTTTTTTTTCGTGCATAACGTCGCATTTTCAGCGCAGCCTAAGAAGCGCCAGGGTCTTTGAAATTACGTGTCTGTGTATTGTCTTTAAAAGGAACACATCACCTTATACACACGTATTGATATTACGCCTCAGATATGCGTAATATTCGATAGTTGATCGACTATGTTCGCAAGTATGAACGCAGCCACCAGTGCAAGATAGATGGGCGTTCAGCAAGTGCTTTAGCTTTGGCCGGATGATTGAATAGTTTCGTGAGACAGACAAGCGGACCAAAATTTCTGGGTTCACGTATCCCAAAATAAGACTATCGTCTTGAATATTATTTGGAGTTTAACGTCCCAAAATCGTGATATGATTATGAGAGATGCCGCTAGGGGAGGGCTCTGGAAATTTCGACCATAACTTTCCTTAAAACGAGCACAGACATTACACAGTACACGGGCCTCTGCAATTTCGGCCCCACCGAAATGCAACCACCACGATCGGGATCCAATCCACGGTGACCTTTGCTTCCGCAGCTGAGCACCCTAACGACGGAGCCACCGTGGTAGGTAGAAGAGTATTCAAGCATTTTCCTATTCAACGAGACATCGTATGTTTATTGTATGGAAAGGACACTCGGCTTGTTATTTCCTTCACATCACGATTAGGGCAACCATGTTGTCCGTTCTCGGCTCAGACATTAGGCCATGCCTAACGGAAGGCTCTTGTTTTTTTTTTTTGCAAGTACACAATGCAAAATATATGAAATCGTCGCAGGCAGTGTCATGTACAAGTACGGTGCAAATTTGCTCAGCATTTCTATTGCAGCTTTTGAAGAATCGGAGGAGGTGCAACCGCAACCAGTTCTAGCTTGCCACTGCATCGGCGCATGTAGTGACAATTCTGGCGGTGTCCTGTTGACACATCTTGTTCCCTGATTCCGGGTTTCTTGTCACCACTTCATCTAATTTCAGTTCTGCCCGATGCTGGAAAAGAGAAAAACAATAAAAAATTGCGTTTTGCACAGCCAATTGTATTAAAGCGTGAAACTTAAAGAGACTCATTTTTAGGTGCGCATAATGATTGCTGAATAACCTTTATAGGATTTCGAGAGCTCTGCAGAAAGTTGGCCGGCATGCATGAAAACACAGTAACTTTTGTTAATGCCACCACTGTTAATAAGAAAAACTGGATAACCAGGACATCTTTTGGGGTTCTGACCAGAATATGCATTCTTCGATGGCATCAAACTCCCATTAATTTGTTATCAGTTGACAAATCCTGCTAATTCGGAAATTCATCAGAGAACGTATATCGTCGCAACTGTCACTGCGCAATGGAGCGAAAACGGCGTTCGAGAATGACCGAAACGGCTGCGTTGCTTCAAAAGTCATCGTCGCCATCTGCAATCTTCCTGCAATCGTGTTGTTGGTGACCAAGGCTTCAGTGGCTGCGGAAAACACCTTTGATTTTATATTTCCCCCGGCGCACGCGGACTGCATGGCCATTATCTGTGATCGAGGAGGCAGTGACTAGTGAAAACTGCGACAAGCAGCAGCTTCGCATCCTTTCAAAAGTTTGTAGCCACCATCCATCATTGAGCCTCGCATTACATCAGCACCAGCGTTCAGCAGTTTTGTTTCGACTGCGCACGAAGACCACGAGCGTTTCTCCAGACTTGAGCAGCCACTACGATCGTGTTATTCGCAACCGTGGAAGCGGCTTTCAGTATAGCTTCCTTTCTATTCCAGACGATGCATGTGCAATCTCGCGAAACTCAAACATGGGGGAAGATGTTAGCTTCAGCAGCGGTCCACATGTCGACTCAAAGCTCGCTTGCTGCATTGGAATGGACGAGTGAAACGTAGCCGGCCTGTTTTTGCTTGTGACGTAATCATAAAGAGGCGCATGCGCAGAACCCATGTCACTCACGGACTTGTCGCAGTATTAGAGACAAACATTGTCACATTATGACGTTCTATAGAGGGGTGACTCGGAAAGCCCTCTCACACGTGAAGAGCCACGGCTGACAGTTCCCACGTTGGGACGGCTGGCCATAGCTGACCACCACGCCGCGGGACTTCTGAACAGCCCGCAGATGAGCGGTGAGCTCGGAACTCTTGAGCGCCTCCTCCCACTCCGCTTCCGTGGTGAGACGATCGTTGTGCTGTAGTGATGAACACCGCCAGAGCATGTGCTCTAGTTTGCAAAAGGGGTCTCCGCAATCCGGCAAATCGAGTTCGTAGGAGCCCACGTACCAATACTGAGTCTGGCTTAGCTGGGATAGAAACCAATTTGCAACATGCAAAAGGATGAACACTGTGAGCCCGGGAGAGCTCTACGTGAGGCGGGGGATAGACCCTGCTGTTGTTCTTACAGTCCTTAGTCGCCTTGTTCAATGTCTGTAGTAAGTACACTTGTAGAGCTCCACGTCCTCACATGCGACCACCGTTAAACTACCGCAGTGAACAAGTTTGTGCGTGCGACGTGGGTCGTCGGGACCACGTCTCGCCTAATTTGAATTTTCGCCTCGTGTGGAGTCCCTCGCGTTTTGCCAACGCCGCCTGCGTTTCACCCAACCAGATCTCAAACTGTTCTATCCCTCCGAACACAGAAATGGGGTTCCCAATGCACCTATAGGAGACCTGGGGTCATGGGTAAAACTCGCTGTTATCGTCACGTAGGCTTTGTGCCTGAGCGGCTCACTTCAATTCTAGAATGACAGTTTGTTTGCACTCATCTTTGCACGTCCTTTCTGCTTGTGAAGCTGCTCGCCGTTGTTTGCGTGGCATTACAGTTTGTTGCTTTAGCTTCCATTTCTTCGGCCTTGTGACGAAACTATGCACAATAAGCGCTTGACAACGTATCTCGTTTCCTTTGACAAAAGATTAGCCATGTTCTTTCATTCCCACAAGTTTCCACTCTCCCCCGATCATCTACTTTATTTAGTTACGTTCAAAAGGTGAGAGCCACGACAAGATTATAAGCGTACATCCTCATCCGTCCCTGCAATGGTCATACTCTACAGCTAGAGTGTTCGCTCCAGTCTAAAACGTTCTTACCGGTTATCATATTTCGTAGGTGGCGTAAGACTGGCTATGTCGGCCCTTAATGGCCAGCGTTGCCGTAACAGTTGACGCCGATTCCAGGTCCCCAAGAGTGCGGCTGTCCAGAGCTACCCAACGTGCCTCCAGGAGTGAACGAACAAGGAGCGCAGAACGTCCTCCCGGTGGCTGTTGTACTGCGGCGCACGGCAGCTTGTTCCGTGCGGTGAAGCAGCGAATTTCGTTGTATGCGCGGCCTTCGACGGCGATCAACCAACAGGTATGCCGGGTTTTCCCGAGTTTCCTTCGTGCGCCGCACTCCTTGGCTTCTGCACCGCATATGGTTAATAAGTGTTTCCCCAACTTATGGGTGGCCTGTAGCGTCTGCGCCATTATAGCTTCCATGGTTGGATCGCACCTATTTCAATCAGCTGGCAGTATGTCTGGGCCATATGCAAGACAGGCGCCTCTTCAAGACTGCTATACCTTCCAGCTAGACGCGAATAGCGCTCACAATCCTTATCAAGGTCATGGCTCTCGCTTTGGGAAGTCCAAAGCAAATCGTTCGTCGATGGAGCATAGCGCATCCACTGACAAGCTCGAAAGGCGGAAGCACAGTGAGTAGAGTCGGTCGACGTCATTCCCGGCAGCGAATGAGGGTCTTATAGCTTTGACCACGACACTCACATGCACACTGCTCTTTTCAGCGGGGATAGACGCTTTGGCCTACCGTTAGTCGGGCACATCTGACTTCAGCATGACGTCAACCAGACAAACCCGCTCTGCGTGGCGTCGAAAGAACGTTTCCTGTAACCAATAGTTCGGAATGATCAGTTTGTATAAACGTAGCAACAGAAAAAAAGGAGAAATGTCAAGCTGGGTTATCAAGTTGGACAAGGTGATGTGCTAGAGAGTGTATCGAATGCCTGTAACGTATAGTTTGCTATATCATTTCATGAATCGACAAAATTGAGGCGTACCCTGTGCATTATAGTATGTTAATTCAGTCAATCATACGATAGGGCGTCATGAAGAATCTGGCATGGGCAGAGTGGCTGCACTAGCTACAAGAGGGAAAAATATCTGGATGCGAACACGCTTTCACAGCACATAGAGAAAGCTGCTTAGATTCGATACACATTCTAACCTTTCGTATTGAAGTTTATGCATACAATAACGGCGCCGATTTGACAAGAAGCCATATACGTAACCTCCTGGATTACAATGGGATTGCGAGGTGTCGTTTAGAAAAAATAAACAACGCTGGATGAATCGGGACTCAAGAAGAGGACACAACAGATGTGCTGATGGATACTGTGATGTTTTTTTTCCTCAAGCAATATGAGTAACCTATTACGGAAAGACTTTGTTGGATGTTGGCGTCTGTGTCGTTTCCTCTTTGGTGTACATGTTCATCGAGAGCCTTTTTTTTGTTGACGCTACATTTCCAACAAACCCAAATTTCAGCAGTGCTAAATTACGAAGAGATTATACAACGGAAAATATAGGAAGAAAGCGTTTGAGGAGCAACAGGTTGGAGATTTTACAGGCGTTTTTGACTCCATCATGATCAAGCTCTTCACCCTTACTAGTCCCACTGCAGGTCAAAGGCCTCCAACCTTGTCCTTTGCTTGTTGCGGCCACGCTGTCCTCGCAGTATTGTTTTTAATGACGCGACGTAAGGAGATGTTGGCGCACAAACACGACGCCGGCTACTCCTTATCCCTTAGAGATATCTAAAATATACACTTCAAATGAATGCGTTGGTTCATAATCTTAAACTTTGGTAGCACAGAATCGATGAGGACAGGAAGGAACAGCGCTCTTCCCTGTATTTCTGGGTTTCTTCCTGTTCTCATCGATGTTGCGACAGTGCACATAGGGTCCAAGCGTCCATATGAACGAAGTCCATAGCACATACAATATACACAACTAGCACAACTAGGTAGCACAAATAGGTAGAACACAATAGCACAACCAGGTAGAACATGAGATTTCAAAACGTCTTCGACAATGACACATATGCGCATATACGGAGTTGTTAACTGATTGAAGAGCAACTGATGCATACAGTCAACAGTAACATAAATCATATGTTGCCGTTTTAAATGAAAGATAAAGAAAAAAATACTTAACTACATTTATATCGGCCAAGAATGATCCTCAAGTGTCTTCTCAATCTCATCTGCCGGTCTGACTTTCTACTTTCCCTGGAACCCTTGCCTCTTCTTAACCTAAGGGGAAGTTAAAAATAATATATCTAGTTTCAGTGCAAGGTGATGACATCACTCCTGAAATCGCGAAAAGAAGAGTAGTTTTTTTTCAGAAACTTGTCATGTTGATATCGTCATCGTCAGCAGAGCTCTCCCTGTGGTACTTATCTCCTGCAAATAAAGAAAGAAACGATCATTTCAGGTCCGGAATGTGGTCACCACAATAACATCATCATCATCATCATCAGCCTGATTACGTCTACTGCAGGAGAAAGGTATGTCCCATGTTCCGCCAGTTAACTCGGTTCTGTGCTTCTGCTCCAATTTAAACCCGCTAACTTCTTAATCTCATCTGCCCACCTAACCTTCTGTCTCCCCCTAACTCCCTTTCCTTCTCTGGGAATTTAGTTAGTTACCCTTAATGACCAGCAGTTGTCCTGTCTACGCGCTACATGCCCGGCCCATGTCCATTTCTTTTTTTTTTGATTTCCACTATTATATCCTTAACCCTCGTTTGTTCCCTAATCCACTCGGCTCTCTTCTTGTCTCTTAAGGTTACACCTACCATTTTTCTTTCGATTTCCTGCGGCCTCGTCCTCAATTTAAGCTGAACCCTCTTTGTAAGTCTCCAGGTTTCTGCTCCATAGCTAAGTAGCGGCAAGATACAGCTGTTATATACCTTCCTCTTGAGGGATAGTGGCAATCTACCTGTCATGATTTGAGAGTGCTTGCCAAATCTGCTCCACCACATTCTTATTCTTCTAGTTACTTCAATCTCGTGGTTCGGCTCTGCGGTTATTGCCTGCCCTAAGTAGACAGTCTTTTACAACTTGAAGTGCCCTTTGACCTATTTCAAAGCGCTGCTCTCTTCCGAGGTTGTTGTACATTACTTTCGTTTTCTGCAGATTAACTTTAAAACCCGCCTTTCTGCTCTCCTTGACTAACTCCGTAATCATGAGTTGCAATTCGTCCCCTGAGTTACTCAGCAATGCAATGCATAGCTCGGCATACTCACTCATGAGTACACTCACTCACACTCATTCATACTCATTTGAACATGGTGAGTATGAGTATGAGTGAGTACTGATGAGTATTAGTAGGAGTGAGTAGAACGTGAGTGAGTACTCATGAGTATAAGTAAGAGTGAGTATGGACGTAAATGAGTACTTTCAGTGTGAGTAGAAGTTAGTATGAACGTGAGTGGATGCTCATGAGTGTGAGTAGGAGTGAGTATGAACGTGAATGAGTATTCTTAGTGGGGATAGGGGTGAGTATGAACGTGAGTGACTACTTTGAGTTTGAGTATAAGTGAGTATGAATGTGAGTGAGTACTTTGAGCATGAGTAGAATTGAGTATGAATGTGAGTGAGTATTGTGAGTATTAGTAAGAGTGAGTATGAACGTGAGTGAGTACTTTGAGTGTGAGTATGAGTGAGTATGAACGTGAGTGAGTACTCATGAGTGTGAGTAGATGTTAATTTGAACGTGAGTGAGTATCCGTGAGTATGAACGTGAGTGAGTATTCATCAGTGTGAGTAGGAATGAGTGAGAGCTTGTGAGTGTGAGTAGGAGTGAGTATGAATGTGAGTGAGTACTCTGAGTGTGAGAAGGAGAGAGTATGAACGTGAGTGAGTACTCATGAGTGTGAGTAGAAGTGCGTTTGAACATGAGTGAGTACTGATGAGTGTAATTATTCGTTAGTATGAACGTGAGTGAGTATTCATGAGTTTCATTAGGAGTGAGTGAGAGCTCATGAATGTGAGTAGGAGTAAGTACGAACGTGGGTGAGTACTCATGAGTTTGAGCAGACTTGACTGCGAAGGTGAGTGAGTTGCTGTGAGTTTGAGCAGCAACGAGTAGGAACATGAGTGAGTTACTATAAGTGTGATAAATATTTGTAACCATCGCAACGGCATCCTCAATACGTTGGAAATAACGGGCACTATAGCATGCAAGCTTCCTGTACGTAAACGCCTTCCGTTAGTTTGGAAATTGTGGAGCCATCCTACATCAGAGGGGGGGGGGGGGCGAGGTGACCACGCAAAACTCGAGTTGAGAGTAGCCGTTCATTTTATTGTAATTTGAATGTTCTAGGCTGAATAACTTTGAACTGCCTGTCCCTATAGCTACCGTTCTTGCTGCACTTACCTCTTGCGCTTCAGTCTACGCAATGCGCTGATTATACATGTAAAACATCAAGGTCTTGAGAAACCCTTTAACGAAAATCGCCGCGCGAGCCGGTTAAGAAAAAAGAAATGCACTGCGCAAGCGACAAAAAGAAAGGGCTGAAATGGCCCGCGAGAGAAAGTACATTGTGTGCGCTACGCACATTGTGCGCAGCGATTTTGCAGTTTCTATCTCTGCGTTGTCCCTCAAGTAAAGGTTGCCTTGCACGAAAACCTTATGTGATCTCATGACCTCTCAAGCGCGAAGCTGTGCGCAAACTTCGCCTTCTCGGTGCCCAATTAAGAAAAAAAAAAGGAAACCTTGGAGGACGGTTGAGCTTCGCCGTCAGTAGTATAGTATGCGATAGCGTAATCGGACCCTGTTCGCATCGCTGTTTCAATCTCTACCCTCGTTTCACTTTTCGGCGGCTTATTATGCCTTCAACAGTGCAGACACCATGTGCAATAAGCGCCCAATCACCCTTGATAATTTATTCTATCATTCATATAACGCGGGCTAGTACAAAAACACACATAACGCAACTCGTTAATTACCTTTTCATTCGGCTGTCCGCGATAACCCTGCGTACGCACACTGCCAATGAACGTTAACCGCGACCGCAGATACATAAATAAGGCCCCCTGCAATCGTCAGTGCGGGCACGGAGCCAACGAAGTCTCCGCGTGAGCGCGACCCACAGAGGAAGGTAACATCTCCGAAGATGCGCACAATTTCTCGAATGCAAAACTGCCGTACGCAACGCATCCAATCTGAGGGCGAGGCAGAGAGGGGAGGCGCCGTGTCGACGGTCGCGCCGGGCCACAGAACACCTATTAGTGGCCGGGTGGCCGGGCTGGCCCCGGCGCCCGCCTGTCCCGCTAGTGCAGTCAGAAGGGGCTAGGGGCTGTTACGCTTCATTTTACGCGAACCCCTTTGGGCCCAAATGCAAGACCACGGACAGCGTGCGAACACTCCCGGGCCTGTAAACGTATCGGGGGATGAGGCGCAGAAGTGTATGCCCAGACGCCGAGGAACCTGAGACGCTGCTGCCGCGAAGGTCGTCATGTGCTGTGCGCGAGAACGCGGTGAGCTCATGGCTCATTCGCACCTGGCTCTTGAGTGTGGGAACGCCGGTGGTGTGATCCGTGGCGCGATCAGTCGCGTGATCGGTGGCGTGACCAGTGGCGTGGTAGGTGGTGCGAACACAAGGTGTTCCATATTTGGTCATGTCTGGAGGCGCCTGACGTCACACAAGCGTCTGGAACCCTTTAAAAAACGCGCAGGGAAAGACTGGGTGAAGTAGTCTGGATTGAGACTCTGCCGGAACTCTGCTCCTCGGCTTCTTACCTTTGTTTGTAAACTTGAATGTCCACTTTGGTTTAACTATGTAGTATTAAACTCTTTTGATTTGCTGTTCTGCGCCGTCTCGCCGGTACTTCCCTTCTCGTCGGTCCTGATGCAAGTTACGAGCACAACCTGCTGACGGCGGCGGTCAAGAGACACCCTTAACAACTGGTGGCAGCGGTGGGATGCTGCAGTCATTTCGACGACTCGAGGGCTGAGCTGCGACACGGATCCACGAGCCGTCTCGTCTGCCAGGCCGCAACCAGATGCAGTGTTTGCGAGGGTCTACGCGGAATTCTTGGCTGTTGAGTGGTGAGTGCGGGGCTTTGTCTGCTGAGTTTTGCCAGGCTTTTTCAGTGGGGAAGCGTAACTGGTAATTCGAACTATTGTTGTCGCCAAAGTGGGCTGCGGCAAGATAGTTGTGTACAGTAGGAAAGGTCGCACTGAACACAGCCATGAATTTGAAGTTGCTGCGTAAAGCGGAGTTATTACAGCTTGCAAAGGAGTTGCGTTTGGATGTTTCTGACGCACTCCAGAAACCAGAATTGATCGAGGCTATTAGTGCTCTGGAGGCTGAGGAAGATGAGCTGACGGAATGCCTTGAGATAATTCGAGAAAGGGAAGCCGCAAAACGACAGGCAGAGGAGCGTAGAGAACAGCAAGAGAAAGAGCGTGAGGAAAGGGAGCTCGAATTAAAACGACTCGAGTTTCAACGTTCGAGAGAGTGCGAGGAACGCGATCACGCGCTCGAGTTAAAGCGACTCGAGGTTGAAATAGAGCGCGTGCGAACGGCAGGGCAGAGAAGCGAGGCAAACAGTGCAGGGGTGCACATATCGCTCAAAATGACAGAACTAATTCGCCCTTATAAACTCGGAGAGGACATTGGGTTGTACTTTATGAACTTTGAGCGGACGTGTGAGAAGCAGGGGTCCTCCCGTGAGTCGTGGCCACAGCGCTTGCTCACACTCTTACCTGGCGAGGCAGCAGAAGTAATCGCTCGTTTATCCACTGAGGAGGTCGACGATTACGATAAAGTAAAATCCAGTTTGCTTAGGAAGTACAGGCTGTCCGCGGAGGCATTCCGGCGGAAATTCCGTGAATTGGAGAAAGGAAGGAGTGAGTCATACACTGAATTTGCCTATAAACTGAAGTCAAACATGGTGGAATGGCTAAAGTAGGAGAAGGCCTTCGGTGACCACGCAAAGGTTATTGAGTGTTTTTTACTAGAGCAATTCTACAACCGGTTACCAGAGAACATTAGGCATTGGGTGCAAGACAGGCCAGATGTTAGCTCTGTAGCCAGAGCCGCAGAGCTAGCAGAGGAATTCGTCACACGTCGGGCTCGCGAAGGCAGTGACAGTGGTCGAAAAGGGGGTCCCGATTTTAGGTTCAAGCCAAAGAGAGGGCCTGTGAAAACGAAGGAAGAGCCTGAAATTGGGAATGCCCTAACCGTAAATACGTCGGAGTTGGAACGGAACACCGAACCTGCGTTAGAACAGCAAAGGAAGCTAGAAGCGAGGAAACCGTTCCTTTGCTATAACTGCCATAAACCCGGTCACATTGCGGCGCACTGTAAGAAACCAAAAGTTGTGTTTCTATCCATCAGTGGTAGGGACGAGAATATCGTGCTTCTCGAACCTTACATGCGCGACCTTGAAGTGAACGGGAAGCCATGCCGCGTACTGCGCGATTCTGCGGCTACGATGGACGTAGTTCACAGCTCGTACGTTGAACCGCAAATGTTCACGGGTGAGTGTGCTTGGATCAAGCAGGCTGTAGAGTCGTGTAGTGCATGCCTTCCCGTCGCAAAGGTAACTATCAAAGGCCCTTTCGGCACGCTCGAGACGGAAGCTGCCGTGTCGCCGGCACTCCCTCCGCAATACCCTTACCTGTTTTCGAATAGATCTGACAAGATGCTGCGCGAGAGAGGGCAGCTGTTTGGGGAGGCAAATGTGATGGCGCTAACGCGTTCGAAAGCACGGGAACTCGCTGCGAAGGCAGTTGCCGAGTCCCCTTTAGCTGAAATCGGCCTGACGCAGGACTCCCCAGCAGAGGTCGAACTTACGCCAGCGTTACAACAGCAGGGGGTCCCATCCGTGGAGGATGAAGCTACGGCACGGGCACCATCAGAAATATTGGAAGAGCATTCCAGAGATTTACTTGTAGCGCCTACGTCGGAAAGCTTACAGCGACTGTTACTGGTAGACAGCATGGCCTTGAGGAATCAACAAGATAAAGACCCGAGCTTGCGAAACATCCAGAGCAGGGTACATGAAAAGATAGCGCCGAAAAACATAAGTTATTATGAGAAGGATGGCATACTGTACAGGAAGTATGTTGACAAAAGGGGTGTAATGTTTGATCAGCTGGTCGTGCCTCAAGCTTATCGAGAGGATTTACTGCGCTTGTCGCATGGAAGTTCTTGGGCAGGTTATTTAGGCGTCAAGAAAACGAAGGGACGGTTGTTGCAGGAGTATTATTGGCCAGGCTGTTTCCGCGACGCAGAGCGATTTGTAAGGACATGCGACACGTGTCAGCGTGTAGGTAAGCCGGGTGACAAGTCGAGGGCGCCGATGAAGCTGGTGCCTATCATCACAGAGCCGTTTCGGCGGCTCGTAGTGGACACTGTAGGCCCACTGCCGGCGACATCGTCGGGGTACCGCCACGTGCTGACCTCGATATGCCCAGCGACTAAGTTCCCCGAAGCGGTTCCACTTAAAGAACTTAGCTCTGTGGAAATAGTTAACGCGCTCCTTTCCATATTCGCACGAGTTGGCTTTCCCGCCGAAATACAGTCGGATCAAGGCTCTGTGTTTACTAGTGCTCTTACCACTATGTTTTTGGAAAGGTGCGGAGTAAAACTAATTCATAATTCAGTCTACCACCCTCAGTCTAACTCCGTGGAGAAGCTCCACTCCGTTCTGAAGCGAGTGTTGAGGGCGTTATGCTACGAAAGGAAGACGGACTGGGAGCTATGTTTGCCGGCTACCATGTTCGCGTTAAGGACTGCCCCGCATGAAGCAACGGGGTTTTCACCAGCCGAGCTCGTGTACGGCCGCTCGTTGCGATCTCCTCTTCGCTTGCTTCGAGAATCGTGGGAAGGCCGAGCCGAAGACCCAGTAGTGGTCGAGTACGTTTTGAAGCTACTGGAGCGTTTAAGAAGCGCTCAACGGGTATCAGAACAAGTCATGGCTAAAGCGCAACATAGGTCAAAGGTGTACTATGACCGCACAGCCAGAACCCGTCGATTCGATGTCGGGGACAAAGTAATGATACTGCGACCGTCGCAGAAAAACAAGTTAGAAGTGCAGTGGGAAGGTCCCGCCAACGTAGTTGAAAAGCTTTCTGACACAAACTACGTGATACGCCTGCCCGGAAAGCGAAAGATACAGCAAGTGTATCATTGCAATCTGCTCAAGCCATACCGAGAACGGGAAGCAGTGGTATGCATGATGGTGAACATCCCCGAGGAGATTCCAGTTGAACTTCCAGGGCTTGCATCAGTCATAAACGGTGAGGATGGTGAACCACTAATCAAAGAATTAATATCGAAAGCGCAGTTAGAGCCGGAGCAAAAGATCGAGCTCCAGGATCTTCTGACAGAATTTCAGGACTTATTTGTAGATAGGCCTGGAAGAACCTCGGTTGTTACTCATGACATCGAGCTGACATCCTCAGAACCCGTGCGTAGCAAAGCTTACCGAGTGTCACCGCGCCAACGAGAGATTATGGATTCCGAGGTGAAGAAGATGTTGGAATTAGGCGTGATCGAGCCTTGTGAGAGCGATTACACTTCGCCCTTAATCTTAGTTGAGGTGCCGGGAAAAGATCCACGCCCTTGCGTGGATTATCGCAAGCTAAACTCGATCACCAAAGATCAGATTTACCCGATACCAAACATTGAAGAGCGCATTGAGAGAGTTAGTGGAGCTCGATATATATCCACGCTGGATCTCGTTCGAGGCTACTGGCAGGTTCCTCTCACCGAAAGGGCTAGCAGATATGCAGCGTTCATATCGCCGTTGGGAACGTTCCGCCCTAAGGTATTAAGCTTCGGTTTGAAAAATGCACCGTACTGTTTTTCAAGCCTTATGGACAAGGTGTTACGAGGACTAGGGGAATTCTCTTTACCCTACTTAGACGATGTGGCGATATATTCGTCCCCTTGGTCGGAACACATGCAACATCTGCGAGTGGTTCTAACGCGTTTGCGTGAAGCGGGACTAACTGTGAAGGCACCTAAATGCCAACTCGCTCAAGCTGAGGTGATCTACCTAGGTAACATAATCGGACAAGGACGCCTCCGACCTTCTGAGCTCAAGGTGGCTGCCATACGCGATTTCCCGCAACCACGCTCAAAGACAGATATCCGCTCATTTTTGGGGGTTGCAGGTTACTATCAACGTTACATCCCGAGATATTCGGAATTAGCTAGCGCTTTAACTGACGCGCTCCGGAAAACTGAACCACAAACTGTCATCTGGGATGACCGTAAAGAGGAGGCTTTCAAAGCATTAAAAGCCGCCTTAACAAGTCAACCTGTGCTGAAATCACCTGATTATTCGAAAGAGTTCATAGTTCAGTGTGATGCTAGTGAGCGAGGCATGGGAGTAGTGTTGTGCCAACGAGGAGAGGACGGTGAACACCCAGTTCTTTATGCCAGTCGTAAGCTGACTGCGCGAGAGCAAGCGTATAGCGCAACCGAGAAAGAATGTGCGTGTCTCGTATGGGCAGTGCAAAAGTTGTCGTGCTACCTTGCAGGCTCGAGGTTCCTAATAGAGACAGACCACTGTCCTCTCAGATGGCTGCAGTCCACTTCTTCCAAAAATGGTCGCCTCCTGCGCTGGAGCCTCGTTTTGCAGCAGTATTCATACGAAATACGGTACAAAAAGGGGAGTCTCAATGGCAATGCCGATGGCTTAAGCCGAAGCCCCTAGGTCATGAATTGGCCTCGATTGTTTTTCTTCCTGACATAGGTTTTTGTGTTATTATTTCGTCCGTAGTTTTGGAAGACCTGTGCGTCGTTAGGTGGGCAACGAAATTAGGGGTGTGTTTAGTACTTTGTACGAGTAATAAGATTGAGACTTTTGAGTTTAAGGTAAGCCTGGCGGGGCTCAGTGGATACGTGTCTCGCGCTTGCTTCTTCAGTGGCTTTGTTATCCTGTGTTTTCCCGTGGATTGTTTGTTCAGTCGACCGGCTCTACCATGGCGAGGATCTTGCCCTCCCAGAGAGAGGACTTCGTTGTCATCTGGCATCTCTTCGGACACCACGTCGGTTCCAAACTCTTGGCAGGAACGCCGGAAGAACCTGTGGTTTCCCTTCTTGCTGATGAAAGACCTGAAGCGGTGGGGTGTGATGATCTCACCACCCGGAGCTGCCTGGCGACCAGCCCCACCGACGAGCCCCTGCGGAGTCGCCCCGGAAAGGAGCTCATACCATTGTCTTTGGCCACTTTTGACTGTCGCAATTTGCTGGATTCCATTGTATGGTTCGCCTCCAGCCTCCGGCGAACCTCGACAACATCAGGGAAATCTGGCGGAACTACCTTACGAGACGGAACAGGGCCTAGAGCCAGGTATCACGTACCGTGCTCCAGGTTAAGAAGGCTACGAGCTTCGACGACTGAGCCCTGTTGACAGTGGATGCTGTCCCCTGTCAATCGGGATCTCCATCCGCGAGGGGGCAGTCTGTTACGCTTCATTTTACGCGAACCCCTTTGGGCCCAAATGCAAGACCACGGACAGCGTGCGAACGCTCCCGGGCCTGTAAACGTATCGGGGGTAGAGGCGCAGAAGTGTATGCCCAGACGCCGAGGAACCTGAGACGCTGCTGCCGCGAAGGTCGTCATGTGCTGTGCGCGAGAACGCGGTGAGCTCATGGCTCATTCGCACCTGGCTCTTGAGTGTGGGAACGCCGGTGGTGTGATCCGTGGCGCGATCAGTCGCGTGATCGGTGGCGTGACCAGTGGCGTGGTAGGTGGTGCGAACACAAGGTGTTCCATATTTGGTCATGTCTGGAGGCGCCTGACGTCACACAAGCGTCTGGAACCCTTTAAAAACGCGCAGGGAGAGACTGGGTGAAGTAGTCTGGATTGAGACTCTGCCGGAACTCTGCTCCTCGGCTTCTTACCTTTGTTTGTAAACTTGAATGTCCACTTTGGTCTAACTATGTAAACTCTTTTGATTTGTATTAAACTCTTTTGATTTGCTGTTCTGCGCCGTCTCGCCGGTACTTCCCTTCTCGTCGGTCCTGATGCAAGTTACGAGCACAACCTGCTGACGGCGGCGGTCAAGAGACACCCTTAACAGGGCACTGGAACGAACGAAGCGGCCGAGCCGGAAGGCATGGCAACGTCTTGGGTTCTGGCGGGTAATCACAGCGGCGGCCGTGTAGCATACTGAAGCTGTTGAGAGCGTCTCTATTGCGCGCGCGTGCGTCGTTGCCTACGAAAGTGCGTTTTGAGTGCTTGTAACACATTACTGAGATTCTAAACGATGTCTCAGCGTCTCCTACGCGTCATGCCACACAAATGAATGTGCAGGTGCGTCGTAATTGCGCTGAGTCATTGCCTTTTTGTGGAGCCTACCGACCCTAAAAGAAAGCGACAATTGTTAAGCTCGATTGTTTGTTGAGTAACCTCAGTACACGTAACGCAACCTCAATGTTAATATTCATCATCGGCCTGACAACGTGCACTGCAGGACAAAGGCCTCTCCCATGATACGCCAGTCAACTCGGTCCTGTGTTTGCTGCTGCCATTATGTAACCGCGAACTTCCTAATCTCATCTGCCCACCTAACTTACTGTTTCCCCCTAACCCGTTTGCTTTCTCCGGAAATCCGATCAGTTATGCTTAATGACCAGCTGTTATCCTGCCTACGCGCTACATGCCCGGCCCATGTCCATTTCTTCTTCTTGATTTCAAGTATGATATCCTTAACCCCAGTTTGTTCCCTGATCCACTCTGCTCTCTTCTTGACTCTTAAGGTTACAACCACTATTTTCCTTTCCATCGGTCTCTGCGTCGCCCTCAATTTAAGCTGAACCGTTTTTGTAAGCCTCCAGGTTTCTGCTCAGTAGGTAAGTACCGGCAAGATGCAGCTGTTATATACCTTCGTCTTGAGGTGATAGTGACAATCTACCAACCATGAGCCGAGAATGCTTGCTGAATCTTCTCCACCCCACTCTTATTCTTCTAGTTCAGTCTCGCGGCTCGGCTCCGCAGGTACTACCTGTCCTAAGTGGAGGTATATACCTTTTCCAACTTCAAGTGCACTGCCACCTATTTAGAAGCGCTGTTTTCTTTCGAGGTTGTTGTTTAATACTTTCGTTTTCTGCCGGTTATTTTGTAGATTCCAAGAAAAGGAAAGCGAGAAAAGGGGAGACAAAGTTTGGTGGGTAGATGAGATTAGGAAGTTTGCGGGTATGAAGTGGCAACAGCATAGCAAAGGACCGAGTTGACTGGCGGAACAGGGGAGAGGCTTTTGTCCTGCTGTGATGATGATGAGTATGTGAATGTAAAAGTACGTGGGTGAGTGCGCCTGAGTATGGGTAGCCGTAAGTATGAAGGTGAATTCTTATGTGAGTGTGGAGGTGAGTGAGGGCGTATGATCTTGAGCAGGTGTGAGTATGAGGGTGAGTGAGTAACTATGAGTCTTAATTGAAGGGCACGAAAGATTGAAGTACAAAAAGGAGACACCTGGAGACGGCGCGCTGTCTCGAGGTGTCTTCCTTTTGTACTTCAATTTTTCGTGCACCTCAGTTAATATGAATTACCAACTCAGCCAGCAGTCCGTGTTTCTCGAAGAGTGTGAGTAGTCATGAGTATGAACGTGAGCCATGAACAATGAGTGTGAGTAGGCGTGAGTATGAACGTGAGTGACTGTGAGTAGGCGTGAGTATGAACGTGAGTGACTGTGAGTAGGCGTGAGTATGAACATGAGTGAGTACTCATCAGTGTGAGTAGTCGTGAGTATGAACGTGAGTGAGGGCCTATGAGTGCTACCTGGCGTGAGTGTGAACGTGAGTGAGGACTCACAAGTGTGAGCAGTCGTGAGTATGAAATGATTGAGTGCTCATCAGTGTGAGTAGTCGTGAGTATGAACGTGAGTGAGGGCCTAGAGTGTGAGTTGGCGTAAGTTTGAAGGTGAGTACTCATGAGTATGAGTAAGAGTCAGTATGAACGTGAATGAGTACTTTCAGTGTGAGTAGAAGTGACTTTGAACGTGAGTGAGTACTCATGAGTGTGAGTAGGAGTGAGTATGAACATGAGTGAGTACTCTGAGTGTGACAAAGAGTGAGTATGAACGTGACTGAGTACTTTGAGTGTGAGAAGGATGGAGTATGAACGTAAGTGAGTACTCATGAGTGCGAGTAGGCGTGAGTATGAACGTGAGTGAAGGTGAAGGCTGAAAAAATTGTGGTGAGTGAGTATGAGTGAGGAGTCTCTCAAAGTGCTGACCTATGATGCAATGTCACCACAATAACAGCGCTACCGAAATAGCCGCAATAACAGTCTGTCTTTGGATAACCAAACTGGCATATATTCTGTTTTGTGGAGCTATATGGAAACTTGTGGTTACAGAACGCCAGGACGTGGTGTAATGTTAATAACTGTTGGAGTTTAACGTGCCAAACTACCATGCGGTTATGGCAGACGCCGCAGTGGAGGGCTCCGGAAATTTTGGCCACCAGGAGTTCTTTAACGTGTACCTTAATCTATGCACACGAACCTCAAGCATTTTCGCCTCTATCGAAAATGTGGCCGCCATGGCTGGGATACGATCCCGCGACCTGCGGGTCAGCAGCAAATTGCCTTAGATATTGGACCACCCCGGTGGGTGGGGTGTAATGTTGATACAGTGTCGTAATGTGAGGTTTTTCCTTGCGTAGCCGTTACTGGACTTACAGGCCTACGTGCACTGAGGGTAAAACACAGAACCTAAATAAAATCAAGAAAATAATTGTAATATTGGTTTATTTTCCACCAGTACAAAGTTGATGGAAGGGGTGAGAAAAAAAGCGACTATCCGCTTGACTAAGTTCTGACCCCCCTATTCACATAGGGCAGTGGCGGTGGCGGGAACAAAACACCACAGCTGACAAAAGTACACAACCTGTACATAGCATAAACAAAATTAGGAATTATAAAACTTTCAAGCTCACTGCAAGCGGTCGCTGTCAAAAATTAAAAAACACAGTGCAACAAACATATATTTAAATGTGTGTGAAATGTGGCAATTTGTAAACTACAAATACAGAAAACATATGATTCACGTGCACCGGTAACTGCATTTTCATTCCTTGTGTTTTGTTTATTTTTTTATTGCTTCGAACTTTGAAGAAAAATCTTAATTATCAGGAGCGTTAGTAATATATTGGCGAAGTTGGGAAAGTGTGAAACGTAATCATCCGAATGGTATCCCAAAACTAGATGTGTGCGTATTTTTGTATGCGTGAACCGTTTTTGCACGCGTGAACCGTTAACGTTCCGAAACTGCTATACGATTACGAGAGACGCCGTACAAGAGGCCTCCAAAAAACTGGACCACGTGAGGCGTTGTAAAGTTCACCTCACCATAAGCTCAAGGGTCTCGACCGTTCCGCCTCGATTGCGGCTGCCGAGGTCGAGATTCCATACCGCGACCATCGGGCTATCTATTAGGCACCATAACAACTTGACCAATGGTATATTGACGTAAAGAAGCAGGTGTGTATACCTTTACATATGGCCACATTCCGCGTTGATGTAGTCTCGCCATTCAGATACCGTCAGTGAGTATGGACTTGTACATGACGTCAAAATATCAGTAGCTAGTCTACAGTTTCGATATTAATTTCAGCACTTTCGCTGTCGCTTTCAAGTTGCATGCGATGAATGTTGGCTTGAGCTAGTGTCCGGTCGATGCCAGTGTAGCAGCCGAGAAATATTTCGTCGCACTTACACTCGAGGGTGCTGTCGACACTACGCTGTACCCGCGTCGCACAACTCGTGCCGGGGAAACACATCGCCAGGTACGGCTAGTCCTGCCACGCGCACATGCCCACGACGATTTGCGCGCCCTCCGGGTCGGACTGTTTTTCAGCGGTGATTGCACACGCGTAGCGCTCTCTCCCTCTGGTCAGGGTCACGTACCCGATGTCCACTCGCGGGAACGTTAGCGCGGTCGCTATCAGCGTCTGCAGCGTGAAGTCGTGGACGGGCGGCATGCTCTGATTCAGCGCGAAGAGCGCCCACGTGAGCCTCTGGCTGCGTGCAAAGAGCCAGCAGTAGGCCGCAGCGATGATGATGATGATGATGATATGTAGGGTTTAACGTCCCAAAACACCATATGATTATGAGAGACGCCGCAGTGGAGGGCTCCGGAAATTTTGACCACCTGGGGTTCTTTAAATAGGCCGCAGCGAGCTTGGGAAGTCGAACGATGCGCGACTCGCCTGATTTTAGGGCGGCACGGACTTTGTCGCAGGCCTCTTTGCTATCCTGGACGTCTCCGAGGCACAGGCCTGGTATCACCTTGTCGTCTTCGAGGCTTCGCACTTGATCCAGGGACAAGGGCCTCATGAGAAGACGCAGTGTGTTGATGTCCTCTTCTGTCATGACCGGCTGAGAACGGGGGTCTTGTTCGGAAAGTCGCTCTATGTGGGCAGGCGGTCGCTGTGCAATGTGACAGCACGTCTCGAACATGCTGTTTAGTGGCGAAGCAGATGTCTATACGCCTTCCGTTTTGTGGCGCCCAATGTATATGATCGAGCCTCCGCGCTGTTCTTGGCACGGATAGCTGTAGGAGTTTGCCGAAGAAGTATAGCCTGCCAACGAAGACCCTATCCTGGATCTGAATCGGCATGAGCGACTAAGAACTGACCTTGTAGTAACTTAACAGACCCGCATGTGTACTTAAGATGCGACATCTGGTGGTCTGCGCGTTTCTTCACATAGCAATCGACACGGAAAAAGATTGGGTTTGCGCTTGCTCTCGATAAATCGGCGGGAAAATATTACAGAGCGATATCAACTTCACGTGCGTGCCTTATATGGCTTCAAAAAGGCTATCTGGCCAGAAAAAGAAATGCTACTGCGCAGGCATTTTGTGAAATCTAGTGCGTGCCACTTTCACCCACATTGTGCCGTTTCACGGTAACGTGCACATAAGGCGGTGAAGCATGGAATAACGTACCCGGTGATTCATACTGGAGCTTAAGCGCACATGCAGGAGGACAAATACGATGGAGACACAAGGACCAGTGCAGTTCCTATCGTATTTGTCCTCGTGTGTGTGCGCTAAAGTTTCAGCATGTAACAAAACCGACTAGCTCATCTTTCCGAATCACTCCAGTGATTCGCTGCTTACACATTCGTCTCGTTTGGCATCTCTGGGAGCTACGCACGCTAACCTAATTTTGGGGTATCCTTCCAGCGCGAACTTTTTATGCAGCGTTTTTTGTGTTGATAAATTAAGCGATTATGGTATACAAGATTATCTTATGTTTGGAATTTCATCAAGTCTTTCGGCTCGGTAGGCACTGGTGGAACACCGCCCACCGCTTTACACCACCACTCGCTCTGAAGGACCGCTCTGAAGTGCGTTCATGGGGAACAGAGCAGAAACTGTTCTCATGCAACTCCTACGATCCGCGCCAACCACCAGTGTTTGTGTCAAAAGGAGTCTGAGCAGACGGCCTTGCGTTGTCAGGGATGACCAACGCCACTGTCGGCGCCAGAACGCAGACGCCATTGCTTCTGTTTTCTGCGTGCCTCACAGGTGCTGGAAATGCGCTACTATGTTAATGTGTTATGAAAAAGGTGAAAATTAAAACCTTACGCTATGAAAATGTGTGCACTTGAAAAGTTCCACTGAACGCTGCCGGAGCCCGACGTGATTGCCTCGTTGGTCGGTTCACTTTTGACCTATACCGACGGCGCCTTGTGATGACGATGTCTTCGTGTCATGCTCCGAGCGACGTTTCAAATTTTGAATATCTGACATCATCTCATATTGGATGATTTCTGCATCCGTCGAGTTCACACAGCCGAATATCCCGTTTCATGTTTGATGATGCATTTGATGCTTTCGCATTGGTGAGGTATGCGTAGGCAGAAGAAAGATAGTGTGATAGCAAGTAGTTTACGTCACTTTCATCGACTAGAACTTTTGTTTTCAAGCATGTTAGCGTTATATATCGATGCTGAAGCAGTTTTGATTGTAGTGAGGCAAAATGAGCAGGTCGATTCATATGTTGAAGATGTGTGCTACGGCCACAGTAATTCAGGTAAAAGGATGTATTGAGAAGTAAGCGGAACAAGCGTTGCCCGTACGTGAACCTGCTTGAGCGTTCAGTGACTTGCGTTTAATCAATTTGCCAAGTGAAACCACATTACAAGAGAGAGTATGCTTCACTCTTATAGGTGAGTCTTTCCATTTTGCAATGACTCCTTTTAAAGGGGCGGGCTAACTTTCATTGAGCTTGCAGTCCTCTCCGACGGGAGTAAAATTTCGGAACTCTCCTTAAAGAGTCATTTACATGGCAAGTGAACACTTGAAAAAAATAGTCGACACCGTGTCTAAGCGTGTATGACAACCAAAGAAATGACGAAGTCGTCGGTGTTTTGATTCGGGTACGCTGCCTTTTCTTGTACTCGGCACAGAGACGAGGTAGCCAAAAAACTAAAACATTAGCTTTCTTTTACTTTCCCAGCTGGAAGACGATGTCACTTGAAGAATTACGTAGATTTAGGCGACTAGAATTATAGCACAACACTGCCAAGGCCACGCTGCTACGGCCCTAAATGTGGCGCTAAAGTGTTTTTCTACACAAGACCAAGTGGTGATTCAACTGGTTATCAAAACTTTTAGTTTCTCTGCTAAATTAGCTCGGAAACCTTGCAGTGCGACTTGATTTTAACGCGTGGATGAGAAGCCCCTACTTCATTATCCTTTGGGAACGCCAGCAAACTGTGCCACGGGGAGGAAACTCCCGATACCTCCCATGTATTCGCTCTCGGAAGCGCCTCTTTTACCACTGGCGGTAGCCGGGTGTCCTACTAGAACTAAGTCATGAACAGAAAATTTCTTTCATTACGTCGCCAAAGATCTGGCATCCGAAGATCTAGTTGACTGGGTGAGGTGGATGTGAATGTTTGCTTTTGTTGGCTTCCACAAGTTTTTACCAATAAACCAATTCGATACCAGTGTGAAAAACTTTTCTTTTGCCTATATGTCTTTTTCATTTCTTGTTTTGTGAATTTTAAATAGGACGAAGCTTGAGCAAGGTGGTTGACTTGAGTTCGTAGCAGTTGCCTCCGCTCCTTCTCGCCAATCACTCGATCAATATTGCTAGTCAGATCGGGCTCGATTATCTCGCTCGGTTGGCATTCCAACTACGGGAGAGATGAAGACACGTTGGGGTGGGCATAGAACGGACGCCGCAGTGAGGTGCGCCGCGCAAGTCAACCATGCATTCGACAAAGACGGTTAAATCGAGCAACGCTGCACTGCCAAGGGGCGGAAACTCCTCATACCTCCCGTGTAACGCGTTCTCGCGTTCTGATGCGCAGCGGCAGCGCCGCTTTTACCGCTGGCGGCTGCCCGGCATTCAATGACGTCACTGCTGAGGTCACAAAATAGAGGGAGAGGAAGAAAAACCGAGAGGAAAGGGGATCGCGTGGAAACTCTCCTTTGGCGATTCGCGTGAAAGCTGAAGGTGTTCGTGCATTATTTGAGGCAGCTTCGGTAATGCGGCGATTCGTAAAATATTGTTAACATTTTTTTATTTCGTTCGTGTGTTTTGAAGTGGCGAAAGTTCAGATGGCCGACTTTTTGGTGAGGGGAATCTCGATTAACATAAATAAAATCTACTTTTTATTGCACGTTTTGTACAAATACAGAGAGATGCACGTAGTGTCGAAGTGTCAATCTCTACGAGCAACTCTCATTTGCAATTGATATAAGGACATAATGAGCAAGAATTGAACCCAGAGTATTCGAACCATTGCGAAAGTTATCAACAACCCGAGTAGGACACGTCGTATTTGACTCAATCACGTTTCTTATGACAACGTTCATAACTTTGTTACAGAACTTTAGTACCAAACAGGGCTAAAGTTCACAAGCACGGGGATTCCTGAAGCGATCAGAATTTTTTTGAGAGAGAACATCGCTGGAAACAGTGCTTCGGCACAGTGACTAGCCGATCGTCAGGGTAACAGCACTGCCTTGACAAAGATAAGTTCAGTTGAGCGAACATTGGCTCCAGCGACATTCCTGTAATAATTTCTGAAAGCATTTAGTCCATCAAATATGTTTGAGTGGCAGTGTTAAAAAGTAAAGAACCACAATGCTACAAAATGGCGGCAACGTGTATTTCATGAAGAGGAAAGAGCCTATAAGTATTCGGGATCACACGATCCACATGCCGCAAGTAAAGGAATCAAAAACTATGTGGCCCAGTCAACACGAATTCAAGCCTTTCATTAAACGCATTTTGCCGACAGCAACTTGGCTGCCATCTTGACCATTTAGTCTATCGACACTGCACCTCTGTCAGTCCTGTCAGTCTTTCAGAGACCTGGGTTTTCTCATGCACTCATGCAAAATAAATACTTGCTCGAATAATGGGTGCAAGTACACGCGATCTCTCGTTGCCTCTGGCAAACCCGAAACACGATAACTTGAAACCAAATAACCTAAAAAAGGCATATTTTGACGAAGAAGCTGTACTTTATTCGTTAGATGCTTGTCACAAACCGAGCGCTCAAAAAAGGGCGCGCCGCCAAATTCTCACGACGAAGCGCCGAGAGGTCAACGATAAAAAAAGAAAACAAGCATCCAAAGACTCCCCGGGCGCGCGACCTTCTCCCCTCGGAAGCGTAGGTTCGCCACCGAACCTGCTCGCATCGGTGGCCGAGCAAGCCCTGGAAATTTCTGGATGGAAAGGGGCGTGGTTATGCCGGGTTGAGTCATCCGTCGCAGACGGCCCTCGTATCGTCTCGCCCTTTCCCACAGCCTTCGCTGCGTATCGCGCCGACGAAATGATGAGAACTTTCTGGAATCTCGCGCGGAAGGTATTTAATCGAGCAGCCGAGATGAGAGATCAGGAGCAGAAGAAGGAAGTTAAGGCCAGAGTGCGTAGGGTATCCCGCCGCGTCAGTCGGTGAAGGTTTTTTCCTTAGTGACAAAGCAGGAGAAGAAGAAAGTATGCGCCAGAGTGCGTAGGGTGTACCGCATTGTGGGCGAAGCCTTTTGTCTTCCGTGACAAAGGAGGAGAAGAAGGAAGTAGAGAAGAAGAGGATTTCCACCTGAGGGGTGAAGACCCGAGCTACAGGCAAGAGTGTGTGTCTACCGCTATCGAGCGAAGACGCGTGGCAACAGCTGCGTGTGGGAAGCCGACGTGTTTCCGGCGAAGAAGTTTAGAGCCTGGAGAGCGGCCAATTGAAGACACGAGGTTTCCTGGAAGAGAAACTTCGGGGCCAGCGGAACGACAACAAAGCTTGACTTTGAGTGAGTGATTCTCGGAAGAGTATCATACAGACTTTTGTTTCAAGAACTTTGGACTGAATAAGTTTTCTAATTCTTTAGTCTTTAAGTGTCTTGGTTGTTCGATGCATGCGACTGCATTGTAGTGCGTATTGTTGTCTGTGTCCGTTGTTTCGTGTGTGGCTGATTGTACTGTGTGGTACGTTGTTTGATTGGGGACATATTGTATTCAACTAATGTGGAGTGTGCATACTTGTGTAATGTTTTGATCTGCCGTTATTGAGAATATAATTTTGTTTTGTTTATCGTCTTTCGGTTCTGACTTGTTCTTTGGGCCACAGCCGGCGTCCGTTGGCTCACCAAAAAGGACCACTTCTAAATTGTCCACGCTTTCGTGGTGCGGTTCGGGGGCCCGATACTTCGGCCCTTAGAATTAGCCCGGCGATCGCCTCCCTAATTAACGGGACCCGTGACAATTAATCAGGCGTCCGCGGCAGAACCTTTTGGTGCACAGTGTCCAAAGTAGTGAGAAAGAGCCTCGAGTTGTTGATAGTGCTATCGGAACGATTTTGTGTGTTGCTCAGTGTTCTCGTTAACGAGTGCAGGAGAGTGTTCCGATATACTGATTTAGGCAGATATTTTTTGCACGCGGCAAGGCTTTATTTGCGAGACACAATGGATCTCGAAAAGTTAGTAACTCTTGGTGAGAAGATGGCTCTTTCTGGCGCCGAACTACGGAAGTGGTCACCCAGAAGGAAAAAGAAGAAAAATAGAGGGCCAAAGAAGAAAAGGCAGCTGAGCTGGAAAAAGAAAGGTTGGCGGTCGAAAGAGCCAAAGCGGAAAAAGAAGCTGAGTTGGAGAGAGAGAGGTTGGCAGCTCAGAAGGCCAAGGAAGAAAAAGCAGCTGAGTTGGAGCGAGAGAGGTTGGCAGCTGAGAGAGCGAAAGAAGAAAGAGAGCAGCAATTGAAGTTGGAGTTGGAGAGAGAAAAGTTGGCAGCCGAAAGGGCGAGAGAAGAAAGAGAGGCAAAGGAGCGACAGCTGAAAGAAGAAAGAGAGCAGCAGTTGAAGTTGGAGCTGCAGAAAGAAGTACTGGCAGCTGAGAGGGCGAAAGAAGAAATAGAGGAAAGGGAACGGCAGCGACAGCACGAGATGGAACTCGAGCGGCTCCGTTTGCAACAGCGAAGTGAAACTCCGGTCCAAGCTAGAGTTGAAAGCAGCGAACGGGAAGATCATGGCTTCCGCTTGAACCCAAGCAAGCTGCTCGTAGCGTTTGATGAAAGGAAGGACGACCTTGACGCGTACCTTCACAGATTTGAGACGATTGCAAGGAGCCAGAATTGGCCGGAAAATCAACGGGCAACTGCTTTGAGTAATTGCTTGAGTGGTGAAGCACTCAGTGTGTATGGCAGGCTGACGCCGACCGATGCAGCCAACTATGCAAAGGTGAAAGCTGCTTTGCTGAAGCGATTTATATTTACTGTGGAAGGTTTCCGGGACAGATTTCGGACAGGAAAGCCAGCTGATGGTGAGACGGCTACGCAGTATGCCGCCCGACTTTGCCATTATTTCGACAGATGGATTGAACTTTCAGGGACAGCGCAGGAGTACGATGAACTTAGAGAGCTCCTAATTAGAGAACAATTTCTTACTAGTTGCCACCCAAGTCTGTCGCTGTACTTGAAAGAGAGGAAAGCTGAGTCACTTGAAGGAATGCTTGAATTGGCTGATCAATTTTTGGAAGCGCAAGGTGGCACAAATTTGGCCAGAGTCAAGAAGGAGTGTCCCGAAGATTCGAAGAAATCGGCACCCGAACAAAAGAAGCGTGCACCGGAGATTGTTCCGCGATGTTTTCTGTGTAACCGAGTTGGTCATTGCGCTAACAACTGTCATACTAACTTTACGAGTCCAACGGTAGTAAAATGTTTCAAGTGTGGTCAGACTGGGCACAAAGCAGACGCTTGTCGTAACGGAGTGAGTCAAACTCACCAGGTATCTCGTGTGCTAGCAGCACCGAAATCCGATGATAATGCAGTCACCGAAGGATTCGTAGAGTTGAAAAATGGGGAGAAACTTCCTATTGTGGGTGCTGTAATGACAAAACAGCCAACCGGTGTTACGAAGGGAATGCCAACGCTGCCTGGAAAAGTTGCGGGCAAGAAGATTACGGTGTTAAGAGACACCGGTAGCTCCACGGTTATCGTGCGGAGAAATTTGGTACGGGAAAGTGAGTTAACAGGTGAAACGAAACCAGTTTGCCTGATTGACAGTACGGTTCGGATGCTTCCCGAAGCAGAAATTGAGGTTGAAACCCCGTACTTCAGCGTGAAGGTTACTGCTCTATGCATGACGACCCCCCTGTACGACCTCGTCATCGGAAACATCGATGGGGCGCGAGGGCCGAATGATCCAGAACGATTGGGAGAGGACCCTAAGATAGAGCCCTCGCCAACCCAGCGACCGCGAGATACAGTGGAGGAGCATCCCGTGACGGATCTCACTCGAGCCCAAGGTGAAGCCGCGGTGCAAGAGACAGTGAATGAGAAGATGATCGTGTTGAATGAGTTCACGTGCTGGGCAGCTGAACCTACGTCGGCATGACCTCACCCGAGCGACAGTGTAAAGGTGACGGAGTCGGCCAGCCAGGCCAAATGTCGTGACATGAACAAGCGGGTGAATAACCGGGCAGGATCGGTTGAGCGTCGTGACCCGTTAACAATGTCGGAAGTGACAGCGATGGCTGAGACGCCGGCTCAGATACCGTCGTTGAAAGGGGCTTGCCGGAACAAAATGAGGAAAAACAATAAGAAGAGATCGAGAGAGCACCGCAAGAAAGGGCGCAATTGCGCAGCTCGAAGTACTCAGGATAGGTTCTGAGGTCAAATCGGAACGCGTTTGTGTTGAGCCTCAATGTGTTGTTTTGTTATCCTGTGTCACAACTGTATGTCGAGCGAATCAAAATTTTGTTACGGGGATGTGATGTATAGTATTGTACATTTGTTGTAATGACAGACCTTTGTACATTTGTATTGCTTGAAGTATGTGATGGAGTGTTGTATTCATGCGCCTGTGGCTATATTTTATGTGTTGTGAGATTGAATTACAATGTACAATTGTATTGAGTGATCTATTGTGAATGTGACGTGTCATGAGCGACCGACTATGTTACAGTCTTTGAGAGTGTGGGGACTGTTCGCGCTCGTTTGTGTGGTTTTGAATATTATGAGATAATATTCTTAAAGTGGGGGGCAGTGTCACAAACCGAGCGCTCAAAAAAGGGCGCGCCACCAAATTCTCGCGTCGAAGCGCCGAGAGGTCAACGATAAAAAAAAGAAAACAAGCATTCAAAGACTCCCCGGGCGCGCGTCCTTCTCCCCTCGGAAGCGTAGGTTCGCCAACGAACCTCCTCGCATCGGCGGCCGAGCAAGCCCTAGAGAGTTCTCGATGGAAAGGGGCGTGGTGATGCAGGGTTGCGTAATCTTTCGCGGACGGCCCTCGTAGCGTATCGCCCTTTCTCCCAGCCTTCGCTGCGCATCGCGCCGACGAAATGATGACAACTTTCTGGAATCGCGCGCGGAAGGTATTTAACCGAGCAGCGGAGATGGGAGATCAGGAGAAGAAGGAATTTCACCCCAGTGTGCGTAGGGTATTCCGCCGTGTCTGTCGGCGAAGGTTTTGTCCTTAGTGACAAAGAAGGAGAAGAAGAAAGTATGCGCCAGAGTGCGTAGGGTGTTCCGCCTTATGGGTGAAGCCTTTTGTCTTCCGTGACAAAGGAGGAGAAGAAGGAAATGGAGAAGAAGAGGATTTCCACCTGAGGGGTGAAGACCCGAGCTACAGGCAAGAGTGTGATTCTCGGAAGAGTATCATTCAGACTTTTGTTCCAAGAACTTTGGACTGAATAAGTTTTGTAACTCTTTAGTCTTTAGGTGTCTTGGTTGCTCGATGCATGCGACTGCATTGTAGTGCGTATTGTTGTCTGTGTCCGTTGTTTCGAGTGTGGCTGATTGTACTGTGTAGTACGTTGTTTGATTGGTGACATATTGTATTCAACTATTGTCGAGTGTGCATACTTGTGTATCGTTTTGATCTGCCAAAATTGAGAATATAATTTTGTTTTGTTTATCGACTCTCGGCTCTGACTTGTTCTTTGGGCCAGAGCCGGCGTCCGCTGGCGCGCCAAAAAGGACCACTTCTAAATTGTCCACGCTTTCGTGGTGCAGTTCGGGGGGGGGGGGGGCGATATTTCGGTCCTTAGAATTAGCCCGGTGATCACCTCCCTAATTAACGGGACCTGTGACAGAGACACATGAGTTTCCTTTTGCCTCACCTCGTGTACATATTTCTCTTGTACATATGTGTGAAATCTGGAAAAAAATAAATTAAAAATAAATATTTATATAGCAGGTTTTTTCACACTTGCACTACGATGCCAACAGGCGCATGACTGTTAGCAACACCGTAAGCGATAAGCTGATATGATCAGCGCGCGTGATCACGAGAGTGACAGCCCTTGACATTGCTACATAAACGAACCTGAGCGCATGGCGCCTTACAATACAATTGACGTTAGTCCGACACGAGGGCTGTATCACAGAAGTATGCAAATGTAATGCTTATAAAATTCTATATAGGCAGTAGGGCGGCCGCAATTGTCTCTTCACAAACAATATAGGGCCTATTTAAAAGGTAATTTCGGCACCGGGCATGATGACTACGGGGTAGAATGCTCGATTGCATTGCAGAATGCTTGCTTTCGATTCCTGCTTGGACCTTGACATTCATTCTTGGCATTCCCCGCGTCAACGCTGCCGATGTCAGGTTTTTATTTATTTATTTGTTTAATTAGGTAATTATTATACACCAATTTATTTATTTATTTATTTTTTATTTACAGATTACTGCAGGCTTGAATCAGAGCCCACGCAGGAGTGGAAACAAGCACTTGTACAAAAAATATTCACAATCAATCTGTAGTCTACGCTCGCAAACTACACACAAAACTAATACTCTCATACATACAAGTGTACATATACCAATTCATATTCAACAGCATCTTCGCCACGCAAATCGATAGCAATTCGTGAGCAGAATAAGTATGCCTACACAAAACTATTCACACCACAATACATACTCGCAATGTAACACGTGACGCAGCAACAGGAGTATTGCGTTAACACATTCGTGTATACGGCTGGGATAACACGTGCACGTGCGTTCCTGCAAATACATCCCAACCCCCCACCCAAAATTATTTTTTGATTCATTGTGGGGTTTAACGTCCCAAAATCGCCATATGATTATGAGAGACACCGTAGTGGAGGGCTCTGAAAATTTCGACCACCTGCGGTTATTTAACGTGCACTGAAATCAGAGCACACGGGCCTACAACATTTCCGCCTCCATCGGAAATGCAGCCGCCGCAGCCGGGATTTGATTCCGCGGCCTGCGGGTCAACAGCCGGGTAGCTTAGCCACTAGACTACCGTGGCGGGGCCACCCAAAATTATCAATTTGGCTTGTTTATATATACATTCACACATGCAAACGCATGCACGAACAAACATAAAGTATGGTTGAACCCTCCCGAAAGAAAATTTCTGGCTGCACTTTTCAAAGCAGGGGTGGAGGGCAACTGTGGATGCGGGGGTGTAGAGTTACTGTAGCATATACAGTAACTCTACGAAGGTGCGGAGAAAGAGAGGCCGCCGTGACGAATTGTGTAACAGGAAAGAGGTATTCCATGAAGAAAAACTTACCCATATTCATAGTCACAGACTTTACTCGCGCCAATTGTCATGCACAGATACTCGCGTTTTAGCATTCACACAGTCCGTTCATTGACACACTCACATACACTGAACCTGAAGTGTTCACGATCCCCCTTAGGAAAATTGTGACTTGGAAACCTATTTGCGAGCTAAAAAAAACAACGCGTAGGTAACAGATGTAAAGCTGCTAAGCTACCTCTATCGCCGTGTACAGTCTGCAATAGTACGAGCAGGGGAGCACAGCGTTAGAAAAAAAACAACTTTCTCAACGTCCGTAAACGTGTGTTCGATAAAAATGGCGATTGTATACCGTTAACGCTACATTATATTTACTAGGTTCACACTTATAGGACTCGCTCGCTGGATTTCGTGCCGACCAGTTGTGCCCCCGCGATCTCCGACGACAGCGCAGCTCTGGCCGACTGGACTGGCCCTACGCCGTCTCCTGACGCCGACAAGAGCTCTCACCGAGTGGTGCCTCGTCCTCGGACTCCTACGACCGTGTCCATCTTTCATATCTTCTCCTAACTTCCGTCGTTCGCTGTCCCTGCACCTCGCTCTCTCCTTCCTTTTTCCCTCTCTGCCTCTTTACCTTTTAATCCTATCCTCTTAATCCCTCCTTCACCCCCCCCTCTCGTGAGCTACTGTTGAGGTGACCTCCCCCTGAGAGACAGTTATGGGGCTCACTTTTCTCTTCTTTTCATTTAAAATCACTCACACACACTTATAACGTGCTCTGTGCGTTTTCTGTGCCTGTAATTAAGCACATTAGACCCGTCGCGTACAATTTCAAGTCGAACGGTTTACATAGGCCTGTAGTTGGCAAAACAAACAATGTCCAACAAACACATTAGAGCCATCACGTGCGAGTACAAGTCGAACGGTGTACGTAGGCCTTTAGTTGGCGCAAGTAAAAATGTGCAACAAACACATTAGCGCGGTCAAGGGTAATCACGAGTTTGACGGCGTACGTTGCCTCTAGTTTGCGCAAGTAACTATGTACCACAAACACATTAGCGCCGTCACGTGCAATCGCAAGTAGAATGGTGCAAGTAACAATTGGCAACCACCACATTAGCGACGTCACGTGCAAGCACAAGTCGAATATGTTCATGGGCCTTCGGTTGGTACAACTAATAACGTGCAACAAGCACATGAGCACCGTCTCGTACAATTATAAGTCGAAAAGCGTTCACAGACCTGAAGTTGGCGCAAGCAACAATGCAGAATAAGCACTTTAAATCAAGATGAACATGGTATACACAGAGCTTGCGCAATCCCAGAAGCTCCACGTCTAATGTCCGCGGCAGACATCATCTGTATTTTTTGTCATTCGTCGCGTTACGCAAAATCTTTCATCCGGAAACGACCCACGAAGCTTATCGCACTCTCTTCAACGGGAGCGTCCGAACCGTGCGCGTAAATGCTTGAAAAACCTTGTTTGGGCGACAACTTCTAAAGCTAGAACCGCACAACTCGCAGCGCCGCCAGACATGTAAGCGAGTAAATGAAATTGCATTTGCTCGGACGTGTTTTCTTCAACCATGCTATCGGGCTCCACGAGTTTTCTGTGAGGCTTGGAAAGTCCAGCTTCCGCAATGGCAAGGAGGAGGCGTCTGTGCTGGTATCTGCAATGAAGTGTGCAGTGTAGCTTGTTGTCAAGCCATCTGCAGAGATGACATAATAACGTGTTAAAAATAACCTTCAAACGAAGCCGAAGATATATTTTTTTAATGTTGGCGCACAAGTAAGGCACCAGCTACCTTTTAGCTCTTGAGTGACTGTTGAGCATACATCTAAGAAACGAGAAATGAAGAGAAGTACATGTAAAATAAAACACACGAGCAGACACATGTAAAAACACACACTCTCACATCAAACACAATCACAACGTATGAAGAAATGTCCGAAAGCCAATGAATAATGTCACTAACAATGTCTCTAGTCATTGGATCCAACCGACACAACGTAGCAGTCGTGTGGTCCTTACGGGAATGAATTTCTCATGTGAAGATAAGATTTCTATCCTGAGATTGTGGTGCTTTAGACACCTATACCTTCACGCATTCTGCTTCCGAACGTAGGCCGATGGCATCTCGTGAAGAAGCACGGGTTGTGAGCTCCAACGACGGCCTCGCGGAATATCGTCATTCGAACCCATGTCCTCCTACCAGTGCACACAGAGTCCGGCAGACGCCGTTTGACGACTTGAAGACAGGCTCACAACGCCAGTCGTGAGATGTGCGACTCGAAACTTTCAGGCCGGGTGATCCTCAACAGGTAGGGGGTAGCCTTATTTAGGAGGGATCCGCCGCAGTAATCAGGTGTCCGTATTTTTAAAGATAGAGATACTCGCCCCCCTCTCTCAAAATCTTTCTTATAATCCTGATATATTCTCCGTCGGCAACCACAATCGCGAATATACGCAGAAATTCGAAGCAGTGCACGACTGTGCGGGACACGACACGACATCGCAGGCGACGCTGCCGAAACGCCAGCTATAGCAGCGAAATTCTTACCGCATCCCTACAGTTTTCAACAGCTATAGAGCTTGGTCCCTGATAGCGAGGGAATCGCGGGGCGTTTGTTCGTCGCGGAGCAGAGCTGCACAGCGAGAAAATTTGTGCTCGGAAGGCCTTTGAAGTATACGCTGACCTGTTGGGAAGGAATTAACGTGTTCTGCCAAATGTAGGAAGTATGTACGCTCAAGCGCTGTAGGCGCGTTTTTGCGGTGCTGGTCAAAGACGATGTTACTTTTTAGGGGCGAAGCTCCTCAAGGTGTGGGTTGGTCGTCCCCGATGTATGTAGTTGTAGTAGGTAGCCACCTCTAGTTTAGTTCTTGGAGCGTTTACTAGATGGCGGTACTTGTAGTTGATGAAAAGTTGCGAGATGTTAAAAAACTGGAGGGCGGTACTTGTAGTTGATGATGAAAGATGCGAGGAATGATGTCACATATGGCGCGTGTAATTGGTAGAAGGCAATCGTACACTAGGGGGCGCGGTGTAAAAAAACCCGTTCGCTGTTGGCGCGCGTGCGGAGTGTTTAACTTTTAATTAAGGGGCGAATCACACGGAAAAGTGTCACGGTTTAGCGATGATTCCTTCCGGAGTTTCGCCCCACTCATCATCATTCACCCCATGAATATGCTGTGATTTTTTTTATTGAAAGCTACGAAATGTAGTGACGTAGGAAAAGTGGGGACCAGTAAACACATCTGCAAAGAATGTTCTAAAGATCAATACTCCTCTATGGTTAACATAATTATACCGATTTTCCGCTTATAGTACATGTCGACGCACCGCCTATTGAACTACGGAGTAAGGACAAGAGAATTGTTGAAGCAGAAAAATATTACGCCATCTCCCACTTAATTAGGGGAACCACGTGGGGATGAGAAGCAGCGGTGATGTTCACCTGTGTTTCCATTTGCATGTTTACGTGTATGTTTCATTTGTGTGCTTGTGGAGCTGGCATATGATGTGTACCGCTTATGTTACGCCCCTCCCGCGTTGTGTATCACTCTGTGTATTCCGCACAGCGAATTATAGTATGCCCTATATTTCATCAAATCTTAAATTACTTCAACACCGGGTGCTGCCAGGAGTGCGCAACGGAGCGAGCACGCGCAGCATTAGACAGTTATAGTTTACGGTTAGCGTAATAGCGAAGGTTAAGGGAATGGCGTTACCGTGCAGCAAACGAATGTTCGTTGTGGACAGCGTGTTTTAGTTTAGCGGGATACTGTTTACGTGGCATGCGTGCCACAGCTGGGATGGTGGCGCCACCTATCAGGTGGTGAATAAGTTAAAGACAGTGAAAAGGAAAAAGAAAATGAGAATGTTTGTCTATGCCACCGCGCGAAGCATTGTTACAAGTTTATTTTACTAATAATACAAGCAAATAATAATGAACCACACACCAAACTCAAAAAATTATGTTGCCGATTTATTTACATTAGTTAGGCCTAGACGCGTTTGAAATGGAAAGCTATCTCAAAAATCACGCCAACATATCCGTAATAATTGGTCATCGAAGCTAACTGAAGGCAAGCGAAACCACTTTAAACAGTCTTTTGCTGCGAACAAGGTGAATCTTTCAACAACTACACCAAAATCACTTCGAAGTGGGCGTCCGAGAGCGCCGCTATGTTTACGTACACTACGTTCACCTACGCTACCTTAAATTTGAAAAATACCGCGCGTACGGTAAGCAGCATGGTTGACGTACGTATCTGCGCATGCGCACTTCGATTCCGGTATCACGGTACGCCCGGTATCCCGGTAAGCCCGGTATACTACAACTGTCAATTATATACGAGCGCGCAGCTGTGGCGGAGGGATAAATGGGAGAGAAGAAACGAAGCGGTGGCAGCGCTCTGCCTCCTCCTCCACCATACCTCCAGGCACTGCGCCGTGCTCCCGACCGGGTTGCAGAAATTGGGTGCCTTTTCTCATCTTCTAACCACTACCACCACCACACCTCCTCGCGTGAGCGCGAGAGTTGGGCGCATGCGCAGTGGGGCAGTGGATGGTCGCCGAGGTACTGACATGGCCCGCAGCAAAACCTGCTCCGCATGTAAAATTAATGACAATACCAACTCACCGAAATTTAAATTGCTTTCTCTTTCTCATAGTGTGCGTTCTGTGTTCAGTGGTTATGTCCATGCCTTTTGCAGCATCACTGTGAAAGATCGCCATTGCACAAGTAAGACATCTTACCTGAGTGGATTCAGGGTGTGTGTGTATGGCAGATACTTGAATCAGAGTGAAGAAATGGTCCCCAGTGACGAGCTTCCACTGCGAGGCTGCTGCTACTTCGTCGTCAGAGCAAACAGAAAGGGCAATGTGAGTTCGGGCCTGGGTTCTGCGGTAACAGTCGAAGTCAGATGCAGTCGAAGCGGCGCCGAAAATGTCATTCATTCCTGCCGTCACAAAAACTCCTTGCAGGGGTGTAGTTTGGGGAGTGAAAGAAAACAAGAGCGTATCAAACCAGTTCCTTTCAAAGCAAAGAGTCAAAGCACGATTGTTGACTGCACGAAAGAGTTCTGGGTAGCATTCCACAACCTTGACAGCCCGCGGGGCTGACTGAATAGCGGTGATGCTTGACTGAACGTAATTGCCCAGAACCATCATTCCCAAAGCCCAGACTGCGACGGCCGAGCCTCGGAATGTTGGAGCGTTCGCTATCGACGAGGCCGGAGACCTTCCCAGGAAGGTGGACACAAAGAACATGAACACGCGAGATCCGTGTTGCCGTATTTGTCTCCGGTAGAAGAGACGGCAGCGGACAGTCATGTACAGAGCCAAGAGGCCATAGTGAATGAAGATAGCTGTAGTTGAAAAATGAGAGAACGCCAGGAATCAATGAAGGTGGTTTCGTAGACAGTTTCAGTGAAGTTGCAGTGAAGAAACAAAGCGGTGCCGGTGAATACTGGGCGCCAATGAATACGTCAGGGATAAGAGAAACGCTTGCTCGCACTGGAGGAATGTACAAGTCCGCACCGATTGTGAGCAAAGAAAATATGGTTCCTCTCGCCTCGTCAACGGTGTTGTTCAGTGATCTGTATGCGTCGACAAGAGCCAAGCGTTCCGGCTTCAGGTTCCTCCCGCCCCATTTTTGATCCTTCATTATTACTCGTAACTTGTGCCCTTTGGGGAAGCTCCCTTCGGACCTATCTTCGGTGAACAAGTCTGACGCCTGCACCGTCTTTCGCGAGTCACACCGGCGATACCTGTCCTCGGGAGCGCTAATATCTGCATCGGTGACGGTTACCACTTCGCAATAGGCGTTAAAAACGTCTCGTCGGACTCCGGTATGGGACTTCACCGACGCGAAGATGAGGTTTTTCTTGTGCTCCAATGTTGATTGCATCAACCGTTTCTTGGTATACTTTGGTACCTCGGACCAGGTGTCAAGCAAAAAAATCAATCTGTACTCCGGTAGCTTGTTGAAATCATTATTGATTTCGAGCTCACCGCAATGATCTGAATTATATCCGTAGAATTCAGCGCACAGGCTTCTCAGTGAAGTAGGAACGAACTTGATTGGAATAGGCAGATCGTTCAGACTCCCGAGGAGACTTTCCGTGTCCGACAAAGAATACAGTAACACTGGACGCCCGGGAGACGTTTTCGAGGCGTTCATTATGCTTAGCATGGTCGGATATATTGAAGCCCTACTCGCGAAGTGACTGTTCAATAATATTAAAGTGGAAAAAATATTTCTGACAACAATTTTCATTGGTATTCTTTGAAGCTACGATAGGTAAAAGAAATGTAGGTTGTGGCGGTCAGTGCTTTAGCACATAGTTCTATATATTACAGGAATAGATCGCGAGTTCCAGATTTATTCAAGAGAAGCTGCTCGTGCTGTCTGCAAAAATCATCAGTATTGCAAACATTAAAAACTAATTTTCCCCGTCGGCGAGAAGCTTATTTTCGTTTTTAAGACAACGGATTGCGAATATTGATGCGAAAACCAGAAGTGGACAAGCTCGTTTCGGGTGTGAATCTGTTACCTCCGGAATACGCAATGAGTGGCACACTCACAACGCTCTTGTCTTGTCGCCTAGAAGATCTTGGCTTATACCCACAAGGGGGATTTGCCACATTGTACCGCTCTTGCAATAACACGCTAGCGTAGCTTTCTTCGTTGGCAGCAGAAGGTCCTTGGCGACGCGCTATAGAATATTACTTGCGGGATTGAAATTTCAGTCGGCGTGGAATGATAACGACAGTCGCTTCTATGTTAGCTCATTGGGCCGCCCGTTCGTTTATTACCGTTTCATTTCAGTCGGGGCCCGAAGCGAGATATTGACAATACTCATTTGTACATATATACTAAGAGTGCAATGATGCTTTTAATTAATTTTCTTTTTTAAGAGCTTTGTTCCCTCGCCCCACCTCCAGCCACCGTATTTGGAACTCTATGATTCTCATTTTCTGGCTTGCTCTGCCAGATGTACTGCAGTGCAGCCACGCCCAAGTCTTGGATGGAGTGACAGTTGGACTAATCAGGAAGTCCGTGTCGCGCAAATATTGCCTCCACGCGCCGCTGATTACATCACTCAATCATAAATGCACATGTAAAGAGATTTTTCATTAGGCATGTTTTTCCTCAAGGCTGATTTGGATTGTCTGCAGCAATTTACAGGATTGATTACGCGGTGCGCAATAAATTTAATTCAACCGGTGCAAATCTTTCTGCACATTATGAATGGAGCCTTTTTTTGTGTTTTTTTATTTTCACGAGGTCGAACTTGGTGTGTAAGTAAGCAATAAGACTAGCGCTTTCTGACTGCATACCTGCGAATATGTGATTGAGTTCTTTCTACCCACTCCTAAAACAGAACAGCGTTGTTTCTAAAAGAATTTACATATGCAGCAGCTTATGGGATAGAGCTCCTTTTATGAGATTCGAATGGGATCTCATACTTTTGGTGGCTAAGAAAAGGTTCGCGATTTCACAAAAAGCCATCGTATTGCCATGTACCTGCTGTGAGCCTCATCTTATTGTTGATTTGATTGATATGTGGAGTTTAACGTCCCAATACCATCGTATGATTATGAGAGGCGCCGTAGTGGAGGGCTCCAGAAATTTCTACCACCTGGGGTTCTTTAACGTGCACCCAAATCTGAGAAAATGGGCCTACAACATTTTTGCCTCCATCGGAAATGCAGCCGCCACAGCCGGGATTTGAACCCGCGGCCGGCGGTTCAGCAGCCGAGTACCTTAGCCACTAGACCACCGCGGCGGGGCAGGCTCATTTTAAACAGATAAGTTTCAACAAGGAATGATCCACCCCACCGATATATAAACAGTAAAAACTGACAAAGATCTCCTATCCTTCATCTAAAAAATGTATCTGTTACAAAAATCGACTTACTAATGACTCAAGTCTCTCCATAATAGAATATATAGCATCGGACAATCATTCTGAAGTTTGAATGCGTCTGGTTTGCAGGTGTGCCTAAATAAAAAGCACTACGATGGATTTACCAACTTTTCCTTCATTGAACAGGGCGTGCGTCTACCCCGACCCTCTTTGCTTAATAGCTTCCGTAGTTGGTTTTATTTGGCAGGTAACGCAAATTAGGTGCGACACACACGTTTTTAGCATGTCCTCTAACGACGTGTCTTGAGGCATTGGTGATACTAAAGACTCGCTTCATCACAGTGGCAATCTCGTACGCGAAACGCCTAGATGCATGCATGCATGCATGCATGCACAGCCTGCATGGAACTCTGCTGCGAGTGTAACAAGCTTTGGAATCCTTGTTCGCTTCGATATAGTGACTCATCGCGTCGCTGCTAGTGCGATATGAGAGCGAGGGATAGAATAATTGATTGATTGATTTGTGGGGTTTAACATCCCAAAACCGCCATATGATTATGAGAGACGCCGTAGCGGAGGGCTCCGGTAAGTTCGACCACCCGGGGTTCTTTAACGTGCACCCAAATCTGAGCACACGGGCCTACAACATTTCCGCCTCCATCGGAAATGCAGCCGCCGCAGCCGGGATTCGAACCCGCGACCTGCGGGTCAGCAGCCGAGTACCTTAGCCACTAGACCACCGCGGTGGGAAAAGAGGGATAGATAGATAGATAGATAGATAGATAGATAGATAGATAGATAGATAGATAGATAGATAGATAGATAGATAGATAGATAGATAGATAGACAGATAGATAGATAGATAGATAGACAGATAGATAGATAGATAGATAGATAGCTAGATAGATAGATAGATAGACAGATAGATAGATAGATAGATAGATAGATAGATAGATAGATAGATAGATAGATAGATAGATAGATAGATAGATAGATAGATAGATAGATAGATAGATAGATAGATAGATAGATAGATAGATAGATAGATAGATAGATAGATAGATAGATAGATAGATAGATAGATAGATAGATAGATAGATAGATAGATAGATAGATAGATAGATAGATAGATAGATAGATAGATAGATAGATAGATAGATAGGTGCACATTGCACACCACACATACAGGCATTGCGCCGTGCTCCTGACCGGGCTGCAGAAGTTAGATGCCTTTCTCCTCTTCTAACCGCTCTCACTACCACCACCACCACATACTACAGGGTTTCACAGGGGGTTGCTCAGTGATGTTGTCTGGCAGAATTGTAGAATTTGTGTGGCTTTCTGGGCTGATGTACTTGAAGACCATGTACCCAAGATCCTCTCCTTAGTAAAGGGACGATCATCCACTCTCCTCAAGGTACACTGGAGAGTCCGCCAATCTTGTTCGAAGTCAGGGCGGTGACACAGGACGACAGTCAAGTTTCTTCACAGTTGCACTTGTCATTCTTGGATGAGTCAGTCATACCAATGCGATAGCTGAATGAGTTGGCAAAGGGTTACACCCAGACCCACAACCGACCCAGAATTGTAGCGTCACGTGGCGAAGTCTTTCATGGCACACCCAGTTTACAAGGAAGACATTAGTTTTATCTATCGCCCTCACTACCCTTACTACAAATTAAATCTCCTGCTCGCCACTCGCTTGTTCAGAAAACACTTCGAGTGTCCGCAATAAGCCTTGGGCCAGTCAGGATTTCGCGCTTTTCGACTACACGCTGGTGCCACCACTTGCGCACTCACGAACCTACAAGAACAAAGTGAGATCAGTTTTTCGCACATGACAGTGATGCGAGGAAATGTGGAACGGGCACGCAACAGCGTGACAACGAAAGGTAGGCGACGATTCACAACAGACATATCTCGTATACCGACCAATCGAAATCCCACTTCATCCTGACGTCAGGTGAACAAACCGCTGGCGTCACAAATTTAGCAAAAACCCGCCGTGGTGGTCTAGTGGCTAAGGTGCTGACCCGCAGGTCGCGGGATCGAATCCCGGCTGCGGCGGCTGCATTTCCGATGGAGGCGGAAGTGTTGTAGGCCCGTGTGCTCAGATTTGGGTGCACGTGAAAAAACCCCAGGTGGTCGAAATTTCCGGAGCCCTCCACTACGGCGTCTCTGATAATCATATGGTGGTTTTGGACGTAAAACCCCACATATCAATCAATCAATAAGTCAATAAATCACAAATTGCGCGGCAAGAGCGGGAAACGCGGGAAAAAATAATGCGTTCGTTCTTCGCGCTTTCAGAGGTTGTTTGGGGGGCATTTTAAACGGGAAATTTTAAGTCGACAGAATAGGCAAGTTTAAGATCTGTATGTTATCGTCTATATCGCGGGTTGGTTTTGTTGCTGCCTTACTATATAGAGGATGCTAACTTTACCGTTTTGCATCTTGAACACACTGCAAACAGTTCTACGTTGAACGTGTGCGCATGAACACGGCTGGGTGGATGCATTCCACGTTTCACGACCTTGTCGACTCAAGGCACGAGATACGAGAATATGAAAAGACTCGTTCAACAGCCCGAGATGTGGGCGCCCGTACTCCTTATACGTAAACTCGGCTATGTAACCGCATGCATCCGAGAATTTGTTTTGCCACAGAATGTTCTTCCTACGAAGCTGCGTCATATACTCGTAGACGAATAACGCCACCTTTATTGATTTAGTGCTATTCAGAATGGTGTGCTAATTATGTTACTCTAATATTTAAAAAAATCAATAATTTCTACAGTAACCCCAGCTATGGAAATTAGCAAACTTTGTACCCGTAATTGAGTCTGGAAACATGCAAATACCAAATTATAGGCCAATATCTTTGCTTTTTACCAGCTCCAAACTTTTGGAACGTATCACTGGCAAATACGTTTTAGAGTACCTAAACGCACACAATAATCTTTACCGATCACATCACGGTTTTCGTGCTGGCTATTCTACTGCTACACAGTTGCTCGAATTCACGCACGGCATTGCTTCTTTCCTAACGATCGAAGACTGATGCCATATTTATTGATTATTCTAAAGCCTCTTGCATAGTTTTCTATGCCGAAATTTTAGCTTCTTCAGATTTCTTTTTTTTTTTTGCGACAACATGCTGGTTTATTGGATAGCAGATGTGGTCGCGCTCGAAACTTGTAAAGTTTAACCACGCGAAGTCGCCTTACGTACAGATCGCATCAGGTGCGCCTCAAGGCTCAGTGCTTGGGCCGATTTTGTTTATTATTTTTATAAATGACGGAGCAAAAATTATCGGTATATAGCACTCAAATTGAACTTATAATGTATGCAGATGATACTGCATACATTTAGATGGCTGAGTTATCTATCGTATGCAGATGACTGCGTTATCTGTAGAGCCATCTATGATTCGCGGGACCAGGATGCGCTGAAGAGCCTTATTTCGCTGTTTTGTGACCGAAATGAAACATGACAAATATATATGAACTTAAAAAGACTGTATAGTCACGATTTGTTCAAATAAGAAACAGCTTCATAATTTATATATATATATATATATATATATATATATATATATATATATATATATATATATATATATATATATATATATATATATATATATATATATATATATATAATGACCATGGAAGTCTAGTACGTCTTACGGAATTTAAAGGTATTGGTGTAACTCTTGCTACATATTTGAAATGGCACAGCACGTCGAAACAATCTGCAACGAGCTCTTCTAAAACTGGTATCCCCGGACGCACGCTATGAGCAACCCGAGAAAAAAAAAATGCGGACTTACAGCCCGTACGGCTTCGACCATACTCACATAATAGCCGTTTGTTTGGTCACCTCAACACTGCCATGACATGGCTATGTAGGATCCGTTAAAAAAGAGTAACAAGACTTCTATTTTTTTTTTCTCTTTGACCACCGTGTCTTGCTCACTTCGTACGCACATGTTTTATCGGTGCGGCCCTTCTCGAACATGGGCGAACTTGCGATTGTGTCATCCTCCTGCATAAGATTGTTCACACCAGATCGAGTGTTCAAGCACCCATAACCCGGCTAATTGATCCCTTCAATTTTTTGAAAAAAAAACAGCACGGCTGAATGAGAGAAGAAAGACGACAGGACGGAACGGCGTTACAACATGAGCGTTTACTTCGTGTGAACAAATATATACGCATTGGAAATATAATAAATATGCATACATGCCAACCAGCTCGTGCACTTACCGTTTTAAAATTCCCCTAAACATTTTCCCCGTTAGATATATTCTGAATTATTTTCTTTTCTTTTCTCAGTGCGGAACGTGGATTTATGAAATAAGCCTGATCAGTCTGTATACGCAGACTCGGTACTGAGGAGTTTGAAAAACAAAATTGTGTAAACGTGCATTTTGTTAAGCTGTGTTTATTCGAGTTTCTGAACATCTGTATTTACACCTGTTATGTCTAAAAAAACTGAGACTGCAGTATGGGTAAATAAATAATATTAGGACATGTTCATATCACGCTGTCTGCTTCGCCCTTTCGGGTAAGCAGGCTCCCTTTTAGTAATCTAGGGACAAATTTTTATCGTAACCAACTGTTGAATCTCTTACCATGACCGAGTCGAGGTAATGCCCTTGCCTCGGCCTTCCCATGACTTGGCGTAATTAGCTTGGTAATAACATGCACTGGCCTATCTAGCCAAGTATAATGTCCAGGCAAATACCTAATTAGCCGGCCGCACGTGCTAGGGTGCTAGGGGACAAAGAATACGCGCACCAGCCGAGCAGCGTGCTAGAATGTACTGGCTGACCGTGATAATTACCACGTGGCCTCGGGCTTAGGTGTGGTCGCGATGTTGTATAAGACGCCTGGCCGGCGCTAATCTTGGAGGCCACCGTGCTGATTATTCTGAAACAGGCTGATTATTTTGAAACAGACTTAGCGCAGGCATTGAAAGTTTCAAAGTAAATATGAACGCCCCGTGCCTCTATAAATATCATCACGAAAAGTTTCTGGCACTTTTATTGCATCGGTGCACTTCTGCACTCAGTGCAGCGACGAACAAACGAAAGATGCATCTGGTTTGAAAACACCGCCGAACTTCGTCGACCGTCCTTGACCCGATGACTAGTTCCATCGTAGCCGATCGAACGCTGCGCGCTGATGGGTGCATTTGACTTGCGTATACTGTTGGCCCGTTCAAAAGGTGTCGTCGCCAGTGCTCGAAAATCCATAGTTTCGCGTAGCTCGGCCGATCCTGCATAGCACCCCGGAGCACAGCATTATCATGTCGCGGTTTTCGGGACGTTAAATCCAAAGTATTAGTGCATGTTTCCCGGCCAAAAACTCTTTGTCGGGTCCTACTTTCTGGGAGACTCGCCGTTTCGGACATGAGAGGTTTGGGCTGGTCTGCAAGGATATATGCAACGTCACTGATGAGGTGGCATCGCTGCACGGGATACCGCGCTAATTATCGCCCGAGCTGGGCTGTTGCAATGCGTTGCGCAAGTGATTGAGCTATACGCATGCCCGGGGGCGTCAAGCACGTATACTGAAATCTAGAAATGTGCCACCCTAGCAATAATAATATTTGATAATATTTGAAGTCATTTGACCCGAAGAGGTACGGTTGAAAAGCAAACGTACCACAAAACACGAGCGCATACAGGCATACAAAGAACTTTATTAAAGCGCCAGAGCATCTGAGTTCTTGTAATCGGCTAATCGATGCCGTGATCTGTTGTCTTTCATTAGATACCAAAAGCAGAGGTCCTATTGTGGCCGCTTGCGTCGGGTGACATTGACACATGCGTGGACAACTTTCGGCCTCTCCGTCGAGACATTGTCACAGAGCTAAGAAGTGAAAAAGATGTCTCGTGACGCAGGTGACTACACATTGTGAAGAGTGAGCTTAGGGTCATGTCCTCCGCCTGCCTGGCACTAACCCTTAAAGGGGAGTCTCAAAGAAGCGGACTGCAGGATATTTAAGACGTATCGGGCTAAAAGTAACGTAAAAAAATTTAGATAAAAAATGAGACGTCGAATAAATGACTGTTCAACCCAGACACTTCGAATACGCCTTTCGCTTCCTTCTCAGTATTTCGAACAGGCGTGGTACTTATCAGGAGCTTTCTTGGCTTCGATGATCGATGGTCTGGTGTTTTACTTGGTGGAGTGGTTTTAGCAAAAACGCTAGTCCATCGAAGGCCACTGTCTTGGTGCTGCAAAGCAGAGAAATAATGAAACATTTCTTCATTCTTGATTCTTCTTCTGTGATTAAAATGAATTGGTACAAGTCAACGACATTGAATAGTTAGCAGTGGTAACACTGAGGGTACACAGCAAGACGTATATGGTTTGCAAGCATTGTTATGGGTTCAGCAATTAATGGCTCTGCTTGAAGGATTAATTTGTACAAGCACCGTCACCAGAGCTTTTTTCCAACGAAGGACAGTTAGGAGAGTGCTTCCTTCTTAGCGTTCCTGTTCATCTACATACGAGTGAATACGTTATCAAAGTGATAACCGCATCACAAAACTTTCCATGCCTAACAACGCTTCAAGTCAGGATTGCTTAACCAATAGCACATGGATAACTGCTTCAATAAAAATAACAATCATAATACGTAGTTCCCCGCATGACATGGCGGGCACCTGTCAGTTCTTGTTTTGGTCATGTGCTTAAATGGGTCAGGTGCTTAAGTTATGTAGCTATATATACGTGGTTCCTATAGAAGACAGGACGGATACTTGTTCATTTCAGTGTTGGTTGCAAGGATCGTGGGCTTAAATTTACCGATGGCAAAGCAACTGTGCTATATTTAGAAATGAAAGCTAAACAACTTAGAAAGTAGACTCACGGAATAAGATCGCAGGCCAAAATGAAGACAAGCGTTTCCTCGTTCTCCATGCACGGGAGCTGGCAACGGCACCACGGGAACAACCGGGCGACCACAGCATGCGCCGACATCAGGTGTTGGTAAACGCCGCAACGGAAGGATTCCAGATGTGGGCCGAATACCTGTCGGAGGGCGCTTGCGAGCGACGGTGATTGTCCCTCGGGCGATTCGTGAACCGCTATGAAAGGCTTTGTACGCCAGGTGGCCAACAAGTGAGGCTTGTAGTCTTGGCCTCCTCCGTCATCGGCGACAAGCAGGCAACTGCAATGGACGTTTTCCGCCGCCTTTGTGAACGCGCCGAAGACATTGTTGCGCCGCATTTTCTTCAGGATGTCGCCGACGACGTCACTGCGGTCCTTTACCTGGCCCACGAGATAGAGCGCCCAGGGCCGTATGACGCCCATATGGGCCAGAATGCTGTACAAGTGGGCTGCGAAGTGCAGACGCGCGTACATATCTGTCATGGATTGTATAAGGACACGAACAGAGATGACGGCCTGTGGTACAGTTTTGTCGCCGAGCCTTGGAAGGCTAGGGAGACCCTGCTCGTCCAGGCGTCCCAGGTCGTGTTGCGGCACCCTCGAAAGGTGCAAGCACAGTGCATCCACGTACGTCATTGCTCTCGGTAATGTTAACGGTTCCTACGAAAGCTTCGTGTCGAGTTTGGCGGCGGCCTATGGCAGCGATGAACCCTTCCTTCTTGCTTCGGGAACGGAAACTTCGGTCGTAACTATTTTTGCACGGCGATGATGTGGACAAGAAGGGCGAAATGATGCGGCTTTCGTCCACCTTCAGCTTGCCGAATGTCGAGAGTGAGGTTGAAAAGCGCCCCGATGGCCGACGCGCACGAAGACGCGTCTTCTGCGGCAACAGACACTGCTTTTCCTGAACGCAGCCGACGCATTGCCACTCACTGCCCTGCCACAAGTACTTAAACGCATACGTGCTGAGTCAGGTGCTACTCACGTTCTTAATAATAGATCCAGCAGGAATGGGTGTCATTCTGATAAAATAAATGAAAACAAGCAGTGGTGCAGACATGTGGTGAAGGCCCGTGATGTATGTAACGTGCACGAGGCGTTTAGAAATCGGCAACGATTCGTACTTGGTGTTTTACGTATCTACTCTTTTATATGTAGTCAATGCCCACTCCATTCTATTATTAATCAAGTTAGCAGTTTGTGCATTCTGGCGAACGCGAGTGGTGAAGAGTTTTTGAGAAGCCTCCCCTTATTTCAAGAACCGCTTCATTTGTGCAGTCTTCCCAGTTGTAAAACGCACTGAGCAAGGAAAACTCAAAAGAGCCCTTATCGTATCTCAATGTCTAGCAAAACGTATGCACGGAAGTGACGTCAAATGTCCAGGGGTAAACAAACCGGCACTGGCGAACAAAACAGCTGACGCCCCATGGCACGCCCTACGCAATAGTTCGCATCTGCGCAAATTTGTAGTCCCGGCGTTAGCTGAGCGAGTATTGTGAGATTTGCACGCTGTTGCAAGCTCGCGTAATACCTGGCTGTTTCTGCGTGGCAGGCCCGAGCGCCTGTGTGCTGAAATCCGTTGCGGAGCGTTTTCGTGCCACAGCGCAGAAAGTTTACCGGTGCATAGGTGGGTACTAAACTTTCTTAAAGTCCTTAAGAAGTCATTCCCCGGTTTTCAACTGAGGAGGGACCGGTGCGGGCTGTAATGAAAAACACTTGGCCCCAGCATCATCGTATCCGAACTCACCCTACAAAGACTTACGCATTCTGTTGTGCGTTAGGCCTTTCTTCTTTTAAGTGTGAATACACTTTATAAGCGACCCCAAACCATCTACCGCCATCAGCGGCGTCCGCAGTCTTCTCTCTATCTTTAAAAAAAAGAGGACTTGGCGGGCCGCAGCGCGACGCTCTACCGAATAAGCCACGGACGCGACGCTGATAGCGGTGTCAGTAACGCGCCTTATCCCCCTCCCCCTTCGCTCGCTCCTCCGCTCTCCTCGCTCGCTGCAGCTGCGCGCGCACCCCTCTCTCTCTCAGTCTCCCGTCGAGAGCGGGTCGTGAGGGGGAGTAAAGTTAAAATTCGTTGGCATTCGCCAGTGAGTTAACGTAAACTCCCCCGTGTGATCAAACTGCGATTTTCAGGAACCATTACACCATAAAGGCACCATAGTGTGATTAATAAATATAATAGTGCGAATTAATAAATACCCCTCATAGCATCACCCCGTGTATTCGCACTTAACCATGTTCACCCTCGGGGAAATGCTTGGGAGTTTTTTGTTTTTTTTTCTCTCTTAGCCCGTTTTTCCCATCTGCTGGGCGATTAGCCGTTCTTTACTTGTAAATATGAGCATGGCATCGCGTGATTTTAACAGGTGGCTTCGTCGGTATGCGGCGCAATGCCGACCTGTATAAGGGTATTTACTGTGCTGTACCCGCCAGGTGGCGCCAGTGAGTGCGCCGGCCCGTCAGTGATCCGGCAAATGACAGCGTGACATTTGGCGTCGCTGCACCCCACCAACCCGTTTTCTGGGAAAAACATCAACTTAAAGCGCGTGCTGTCGAGGACTTTGATTATGGTACAACGACGATGCTCGCGCGCGAGACCAGGACTATGGCGACTGCCGCTCTAGCGCCCCTTGCGGATGACGTCACGTGAGTACTTCGTATCATAGTCGACCTACTCCACGTCGAGGACACCGCTGTGTTTTAAATGCAATCGCGCACTGTTCCTGAGCACAGACAACTGTATACGTTGCATTGTGCGCGTGCAAAAAAAAAGAACAAGCGTTCCATTTAGAAGAAAAGAGCAAGACGAATGAATTTTATATCTAGTGAATGTACGACTTATTCTAATGAAAGCCCCGCCGTGGTGGTCTAGTGGCTAAGGTACTCGGCTGCTGACCCGCAGGTCGCGGGATCGAATCCCGCCTGCAGCGGCTGCATTTCCGTTGGCGGCGGAAATGTTGCAGGTCTGTGTGCTCAGATTTGGGTGCACGTTAAACAACCCCAGGTGGTCGAAATTTCCGGAGCCCTCCACTACGGCGTCTCTCGTGATCATATGGTGGTTTTGGGACGTTGGACCCCACATATCAATCTATCGATCAATAGTCAAATGGTGAAATGAATTTATTTCGATTAGTTCTTTTTCGACTAAAGGACGACCGCTCTTCACGGACCGAACGCCGTCTCATGAAGCATTTTGAGTCTAGAATTCTGCGTCACGTCGTATTTTTGAATTAGTGATGCGTCTTTAAGTTGGCCGACGCTTTGAAAGCTGTTGATCTCGTGTATTTGTATCATTTGTATTGCTGCACCCACTCTTATCTCTCATCTTTCATGTTACCACCTCATGGCAATGTAGCTGCTGCCTTGAGCAGCGAGTGTCCGAGTGACTGAGAACGATTTAGATAGTTTTATGAAACCTTCCGATGCGGTCACGCGCTCGACGCGTTGGAGTCATTTGTGCAACGTACACGACCACTTTTTATTTGTTGAATCATACAATACAAAAGATCATCAGACTACTTGGACCTGTAGCCAATGGCTGGTCCTGGGTCCAAAAAGAAATTGTGAATACTTCCACAGTGTTTTTTCGAGTTTTGATGCTGCTACACTTCATAACCGTAGACCATACTTCCTTGCTGCCGATGTTGTATTAATGCCAGGTATCGTTTCTATGCTACTCAACCTTAAAACTAAATCTTCCTCAGGTCCAGATGATATGCCTAATGTTTTTCTGAAAAGATATGCAGAAGCGTTAGCACCTTTCATAGCTCGTACATTTCAAATGTTCCTGTCTTTAGCTACACTGCCTAATGATTGGCTTTTGGCACGTGTTGTACCCGTACTAAAAAAAGGTGACCCCACACTAGTAAGAAATTATTGCCCTATATCACTAACCTCGCCATGTTGCAAACTACTTGAACTTATCATAGTTAAGGAAATTAATAATTATTTAGAGGATAACTGCATACTGTCGTCCTGTCAACATGGCTTTCTCTACTACAAAGGTTTCTCTACTATCACACAGTTAACAACAGTTGTTCATGATTTTGCTAGTGTTCTTGATGGGTCAGGCCAGGTTGATGTAATATTTCTAGATTTCAAGAAAGCGTTCAATCTTGTATTACATTGCAAGCTTATTACTAAACTCGAATCGATTAATATTCCTGCTTATACAATTAATTGGGTGGCTGCCTGTCTGACCAACCGGAGTCAGGTAGTTTCTATTAATGGCCACTCATCTGAGAAGCTACCAGTCTCATCTGGTATGCCTCAGGCAGTGTCCTTGGCCCCTTATTATTTTTTATATCTATTAATGACATAACCAACAAAATTCATTCTCCTATTCAAATTAGATTATTTGCGGATGATTGTGTACTTTATAATAAAATTAAAAGCCTTGAAGATCAATTATCGCTCAACAACAATCTCCAAAGTGTACCTTCTTGGTGTGATCGGTCGAGCATGCAGTGAAATTTCAGTAAAACAGTGTATATGTTGTAGCGAAGCCTCCGAACTATGAAATGGGTCGAACTCTTGAGTACCTTCTAGTGGGGCTACCCAACAAGGACGCCGCTCGCGCTGAGAGCCCATGCTTGGCTGTGACTGTCGCCATTATATCTTCTCGCTCGTTCCCAGCTAATAAATGCCTTAACAATTTGGTGGAGAGTGCTGCGATCCCTGTCTATGCCTTTGGAGCTACGATCACGTACCCTGCCATCTACTATGTACCACGACGCTTCTCAGCAAACGCCTCCTCGAATGCCACCCCCTTGTCCCGGTGTCCCCAGAATCCGCGATCCACCCATCTTCACTGGCACTGATGGCACTGACGTGGAGGACTGGCTCGCCATTTACGAGCGCGTGAGCGTCCCCAACAAATGGGACGAGGGCGGCAAGCTGACCAACTTGGTGTTTTACCTTGCCGGTGTCGCCAGTTTGTGGTACAACAACCACGCGTCCAATTGTTCCACCTTGTCCGATTTCAAGACCGCAATCGTCAACGTCTTCGGCCGCCCTGCTGTTCGCAAGCTGCAAGCAGAGCAGCGCTTGCGTGAACGTGCTCAGGAGGCTGGTGAGTCATTCACCAGCTATATTGAAGATGTCCTAGACCTATGTAACAAATCCAATCACACCATGTCCGAGTCTGACAAGATCCGAAACATCATGAAAGGCATCGACGATGATGCCTTCACGATGCTGCTCGCCAAAAACCCCGGCACGGTGGCTGAGGTCATCACACTGTGCCAGAGCTACGAGGAGCTCCGCCGGCAGCGTTCGATGACCCGACGCTCCCCACCACTAGCTGCAACGCTTGCTGGCTTGGAGGCCAGTTGTGACCAAGTGGCGTTGATGGCAGAACTGAAGTCCTTTATCCGTGAGGAAATCACGCGTCAGTTCTCCCTCCTGCCCTTTTCCCACCAACCTGCTGTTCAACAATCGGCTACTACCCTTCTCCCTCCCATTCGCCGAGCGATTGAACAGGAAATAGCGGAGGTAATGCCTGCTTACCACCCCCAACAGCCTCCGGCTCGTGCGTCCCTGAGTTACGTGCAAGTGGTCGCCAGGCCACCCCAAGTCGTTCAAGCACCCGCCCCTCTGACCTACGCTGAAGCTGCTGCACGACCTTCGTCATTTGCAGCGGGTATGCCCGCTACGTATGTTGACGTAACCCCTCAGCCTCAGCTTCAGTCCACCATACAGCCACCGTTCCGTCCATCAGCCCTTGCGACATGGGTGAGACCTACCCCGTTGAACAGATGGCGCACACCCGACAACCGGCCCATCTGCTTTGCCTGCGGTTACGCCGGTCACGTGGCCCGTTATTGCCATCGCGTACAGCCGGCTCCAGTTTCTTCACCTGTTGCTGGCCAACTCAGCCGTCCTTATCGCGAAGAACCGCCGTCTATGCCACCTCGATCTCGCCCAGGTCCATCTCGAAGATCACCGTCTCCACGACACCGTTCCCTGTCTCCCATGCGGCCAAGTGCGGCAGCTCATGAGCGGAAAAACTAGTCGTCGCAGTCCCTGAGGCAAGGACTGCGACGCTATCGCAATGTGAAAGCCCTCAGAGCAGCCCCTCGAATGTCATTGACGTGCTTGTGGACGGTGTTTGTGCATCGGCTCTTATTGACACTGGAGCTGCCGTATCAGTTATGGACGAAAAACTCTGCCGCTTAGTTCGAAAAGTGACGACGCCACTTTCTGGGTTATCCCTCCGTACTGCAAGTTTGCACCGGATTCATCCTACAGCAGGGTGCACAGCTCGCGTTGTCATCCAGGACGTTCTGTATGTCGCCCAGTTCATCATCATTCAGGCATGCTCTCATGACGTCATCCTGGGATGGTACTTTCTCTCCCGCCATGACGCCGTCATCCATTGTGCCGCCGCCGAAATTGAGCTCTCTTCCTTCTTGCATTTGACGCCAGAAGACAGTCCCCCGACACTGAGCAAGATTCTAACGAAAGACGATACAACAGTGCCTCCAAACTCGACGACGGCTGTGTCTGTCTACTGCGCTGGTCTCTCCGACACCATTGGACTTGTTTCGCCATCTGACCGCGCTTGCAGCAGGAAAGGGTTGCTAGTACCTTTCGCGACCGTGCAGGTCAACCAGGGCAACACTGCTATTTTTGTAACCAACCCGTTTCCGTACGCTGTTACCTTGCTTCGAGAGGAATGTCTCGGCAGAGTGGAACCAGTCGACGACGCACAAGTCCTGGACGTACCCGATGGCACGCGCGCTCCCAGGTCGTGTACCATCAATGCTGTTTCCACTTCTGATTCGTCGTCTGCTGATGTATTTGGCCCCTCCATCGCTGACAACCTTACGGCCGTACAGCGTTCCCAACTTCTGGACCTGTTACAAGAATATCGTTCTTCTTTCGATGTCGGGCGAAGTTCTCTCGGTCGCACGTCCGTTGTTACGCATCGCATCGACACTGGTGCCCATCCACCTTTACGGCAACGTCCATATCGCGTGTCGCCTGCTGAACGTCGAGTAATTAATGATCAGGTTGACGATATGCTCCGACGCGACGTTATTCGGCCCTCCGACAGTCCATGGGGTCTCCTGTTGTTCTTGTTGCGAAGAAAGACGGTTCTGTGCGGTTCTGCGTGGACTACAGACGGCTCAATAAGATCACTCGCAAGGATTTTTATCCACTACCACGCATCGATGACGCGATTGACAGCCTTCATGGAGCCGATTTTTTTTTCTTCTCTCGATCTGCGCTCGGGGCACTGGCAAGTACCCATGGCTGACGACGCTCGACCAAAGACCGCCTTCGTCACGCCAGACGGCTTGTACGAGTTCAACGTCATGCCGTTTGGTCTATGTAATGCACCTGCGACCTTTGAGCGCATGATGGACACCGTTCTGCGCAACTTGAAATGGTACACGTGCTTGTGTTACCTCGACGATGTCATTGTCTTTGCTCCGGATTTGTCCACGCATCTCCAACGTCTGAAAGAAGTTTTCGCACGTGTGAGCAATGCCGGCTTACAACTAAATCTGAAAAAGTGCCGCTTTGCAGCACGGCAACTCACCATACTGGGGTACGTCGCGTCCAAAGACGGCATTCTTCCTGATCCTGCCAAGCTTCAGGCCGTGGCCGAATTCCCCAAATCTGCATCTGTCAAAGAACTGCGTAGTTTCGTGGGCCTGTGCTCATACTTCCGACGCTTCATACGAAATTTCGCCACGATCATATCACTGCTGACGAAGCTCCTTGGAAGCAACGGGCCCTTCAATTCGTGGTCATCCGAGTGCGACGACGCATTCGCGAAGCTCCGCCATTTGTTGACGTCGCCTCCCATTCTACGCCACTACGACCCTACAGCCCCAACGGAGGTGCACACGGACGCCAGCGGAGTAGGCCTCGGCGCTGTCCTGGCGCATCGAAAACCCGGATTCCCTGAATATGTCGTAGCATATGCAAGCCGTACGCTCACGAGAGCCGAGAAAAACTACACCATCACGGAGAAAGAGTGCCTGGCGATCGTCTGGGCTCTTACAAAGTTTCGACCTTACTTGTATGGTCGCCCATTCGATGTCGTCACCGACCATCATGCACTATGCTGGCTTTCATCATTGAAGGATCCCTCAGGCCGTCTCGCCCAATGGGCTCTTCGCTTACAAGACACGATATCCGCGTGCTGTACCGCAACGGACGCCAGCATGCTGACGCCGACGCCCTCTCACGCTCCCCTCTGCCTGAAGGTGATGTGCTCTGCTCCGTATCCTCGGCTGCTGTTTCTGCCATTGATGTTGACATCATCGCTACCGAACAGCGAAAGGATAATTGGATCGGCCCGCTCATCGACATGCTCTCTTATCCATCCGCAACGCCATCCACGCGTGCATTGCGTCGTCAAGCTCGCCATTTCGCCATTCGTGACGGCCTCCTACACGGACGCAATTACGACGCCGACGGCCGGCAGTGGTTACTCGTGATACCCCGCAGTCTGCGGTCAGAGATATGTGAATCCTTCCATTCTGATCCGCAATGCGCGCACTCTGGGGTATTCAGAACCTACCATCGCATTCGACAACGCTACTTCTGGCGCGGGATGTACCGCTATGTGCAGCAGTTCGTTCGCTCTTGCCTCACTTGCCAACGCCGTAAATCGTCAGCCCACATGTCGCACGCCAGTCTACAACCGTTACCTTGCCCTGACCGTCCCTTTGGGCGCGTAGGTATCGATTTGTATGGACCACTTCCTCTGACGTCGGCTGGTAACCGCTGGGTCATCGTTGCCGTTGACCATTTAACGCGATACGCCGAAACCGCCGCTCTCCCCGCGGCTGCTGCGCGCGATGTTGCGTCCTTCCTGCTGCATCGATTTATACTGCACCACGGACCACCCCAAGAGCTTCTCAGCGATCGAGGCCGTGTCTTCTTGTCGGAAGTCGTCGAAGCCATTCTGACAGAGTGCCATTCTGTCCACCGCAAAACTACTGCTTACCACCCACAGACGAATGGCATCACCGAACGCTTTAACCGCACCCTCGGCGACATGCTTTCTATGTACGTCGCTGCCAACCACACTAATTGGGATAATATACTGTCCTTCGTCACCTACGCCTACAACACCGCCCCTCAGAGCACGACTGGTTTTTCACCTTTCTACTTGCTGTACGGAAGGCACCCGTCGCACACCATGGACACGATACTCCCGTACACGCCGGATCCATCTGAGTGTACACCTATTTCCGAGACAGCCAGGCTTGCTGAAGAGTGTCGCGAGCTTGCCAAGACTTTTACGACGCAAGAGCAAGAGCGGCAGAAGAGTATCCGCGATAACTCCACCACTTCTGAGCCCATGTTCCTTCCTGGTGCGCTTGTATGGCTCTCGATCCCGACCTCTGCCGCTGGCCTCTCTTCCAAACTACGTCCCAAATACGAAGGCCCCTACCGTGTCATCGAGCGCACCTCACCCGTCAACTATCTGATCGAACCCGTTGAACAATCTTCGGACATGCGCCGCCGTGGGCGAGACATCGTCAACGTGGAGCGCCTGAAGGCTTATTATGACCCGCTCATAATAACAAGCTGTTAGGTCGCCAGGCGGCTCCCTCTTCGACCCCGGGGTAATTGTAGCGAAGCCTCCGAACTATGAAATGGGTCGAACTCTTGAGTACCTTCTAGTGGGGCTACCCGACAAGGACGCCGCTCGCGCTGAGAGCCCGTGCTTGGCTGTGACTGTCGCCATTATATATTCTCGCTCGTTGCCGGCTAATAAACGCCTTAACAATGTCAATAACTAGACAGACATCTAAAAACTTTCTTTTGAGTACAAGGTGGGTTCCGAAATGCTTGAAGAAGTGAAGGAGTACAAAAACATGGGAATCACAATAACTAATAACCCTAACTGGAATACACACATTACCAACATATGCAACTCTTCGTTTAGAAAACTTCGTTTTCTCAGACATTAACTAATGGATGCACCCTCTATTACAAAGTTAACGGCGTATACATCACTAATGCGGCCAAAACTCGAATACGCCAGCATAGTCTGGGATCCGTACACAAAAATTAGTATCGATAGATTGGAAATGGTTCAGCGTAAAGCTGTCAGGTTCATTTATTCTAAATGTCGTAATAGTGACTCTCCCTCTAGTTTAATGATGCAGAATAGTATTCAAACACTACACCTGCGCAGAAAAATACAGAGACTAAAATTCCTGTTTGCACGGAAAAATAAACTCTTTGCTACAAACCCAAGTCCTTACTTATTGCTGCTTACTGCTGGAACAACACGGCGTCGTCATGCTGACTCTCTAACACCTATCGGACACGCACTAATCTTTTCAAATATTCCTTCCCAAGAACTATCACCGACTGGAACAACCTACCATTCCCCCCTTACATATTAACGATTTCTTAGAACATATTACTATTTGAACTTCTGACCAGGATGTACAAACTTTTTAGCTTCATTAAATATTATCCTTCTGTTCCTTGATCCTTAGTTTAAAAAGCCAATGTCACTTGCCTTATCTCATGCCTCTTTGTGTATATAAGTCTGACGTGCCTTTATCACATCGTCTTATTTCAGTGTGTGAAGACGTTTTGTTTTATGTTTCTACTTTTGTTGCTTCACCTTGACGTACCACTTTTAAAGAAATTATGTAGTTTTTACCTTATTTTTTGCTGCAGTTTCTTTTGTACACATGCCAGTGTTATTTTTTTGCTGAGTATGCGATTTCTCTGCCTTGCTTTGTTTGTGTCCTTTTGCCCTTCCTGTTCGGGCCCCTGTTTGGGCCTGCAGTATTTTATGAATAAAATAAATAAATAATTTATGCAGTGATGCACGATTACTGTTACATAAAAAAGAAACTAACATTCCAAAACACAGGGTGTTGTACAGTACTACTACAAGCATTCTTTATCATGCGATCTTCGTGCCAAACGACAATGAAATCGATAATCGCGATAGTGTCAAAAGGTGCACCAACGCAGGCGAATCACTAAAGTGTACATAATAACATAAACAAGACAACTCACAGACATGTCAAGTAGCCAACAATACCAGTATCCGTATTCCCAAATGCAATACAAATACAACATTCGTTGCTAGGCCACAACAAGAATCACTGCCAGCGACAGCACTGGAATCTTCGATGATGCACGCGTAAAAGTCGTTGCTCTTGGCCGCTTCTCAGATTGTCGACGCCCAACTTTCTGTTCGCCGATACGAGCCTACAGCGCTTGCAGTGGCGTAGCCAAGGGGGAGGGGTTCAACCCCCTCCCCCACCAAATTTTTTTTGGGCGCTTGTAGCGCTGACATGATTTAAAAACTAAGCGCTGCTACTATCACAATATCATTTCTGGGCGCTTCTATACAATGAATAATGTCTGCATACAGAAAAACGTGTCGCGGTGTTTTTCAAGGCTTTGGCACTCTGTGAGATTTTGGGCAGGAATCTCTGCCGCGAGTGTTTTTAAGTTCACTCTGCGGCGGAATTAATGCTTCAGCGATGGTTATGCTTGTACCCGCTGGAACAGATCTTTGCCGGAGTCGATCACTGCGATAGTTTTCAATAGGCAGATGCTCGTTTTAATGGAAAAGCCAGATACAGTTCGAAGGCCTGGGTTAAAGCATACTACCGGCTGACCAATCGTGTGCTAAGATATACTCGCGCCAGAGAATAACATTTATGTTAAACCTTCACACGTTCCGATAATATCTAAAGAAACACACACACACACACACACACACACACACACACACACACACACACACACACTTGCGTGCAATAGAATATTCGGCTCATCCAACGAACTTTGCTTGTTATATTCATACACATCTTTACTATGCCCAAACGGCTAAAGAGACTGCTCAGGCCGACCTCGCTACCTTTCTGTAAATAAATTCTCTCTCTTCTCTCTCACTCCGAAGTGTTGTATAGCGACAAAAATGCAACACAGGCAAATGTGCAGGCTAATCACAGCCTTAGAAACGCCTACTAAAATACTCATCATGTAATTTAGTCTAATAAACAAAAAGATCGAGAGTGTAAGCCTGAAGCAGCGTAACGAGACATGCAGTGTGGGCAGCTGTAGTGAGCACAAGCTTCATTAAGTTCAGCAGTGTGGGAAAACAGCTCAAGAATAAGGAACATTCCCGGTGTATTGAATCTTACGGGAGCTATGCTGGGGCCGGCCGTAAGCGATTTAATGACAAGAAAAACGCAGCACTCGAAAACCTAACCGTGCTGCTTTACGGTGCACAAAGAGAAGGAACCCCACAAGGCATTACCGTATCGATAAAATTCGTTTTATTCGGCTCATTTTTAAAAACATTTCAGCCGATTCAAAGTAATATTGGTGACAGTTTGTACTGGCGATCCGTCTAACGGTGGACGCAATGGGCGACAATGTAAGTGGAGAGCACACGTTCTGAAATTTCGGTCGGTATCTCAAGTCCCGTAACACACTTATGAAGCAAAATAGCACACAAAGTATAGCTTTCAGGTGCTTCTGAAGGTTACAGGCAGTCAAAACATATTGTACACGCGGTAAAAACAAAAAAAAAAGTCATCGTAAGGTTTGCTGGTTAGTTTAAAAGTACCACAAATATTTTTTAGGCAGTTGAGTCAAAGTGCTAAGTAAGGCACGCAGAAGGTGATGATTCAGCACAGCCCTTAAGCTACTAACAACGTTTTCCGGCCCGAGAGGAGGGAGTCGTAGCTCTGGTCGATGCAGTTTACCATCGGTTTCTCAAGAGACAGTCTTCGGGCTGGAAAGCATAACAAAGCAAGGAATGAATTCAAAAATTAGCCATGTTGCCAGTCGCGTGAAACGAACAAAATAAATCGTAAACTTTGAGGGCCTAGTTGGTGCATATTCACGAGAATCGCTTGGCGCAAGAAAAATGTCCTTTGTGTGCTTTTCTCGTATGCTCCGTTTTTTTTTTTTGCCCAAGTCATTTTCGTGAAATAATATTTTTTTGCGTGCTATCTGTGTTCAACACAACGAAAGACAACACATAGCGCATTAATCAAAACACCGAAGGTAGCGCCATTTCATTTGAAGACGTACACGCCAAGAAAAATGAATCATTTGACGAGCCCTGTGTATTAGTCCCTTTAAGTAGTAACGGGAGCGTTTTTGGGGGGTCGATATACTTTCGTCGAAGAGTCGTTGGAGCAGCAATTCAGCAAACAACGCTAAAGGGTAACACAATATTTCTTGTTGTGGTGTTCATTGCGGTAACTGTGGTGTTCTTCGGGGAAATCAAATATATATATATATATATATATATATATATATATATATATATATATATATATATATATATATATATATATATCGCTGTGTAGTTAGCAAGCAACCTTTTAAGGGTAGCAACTGCTGCATTTTCATCGCAACACAGCCTGTTTACTTGAGTGACGCGAATGCAATTATTCACGATTTAGAACGTCACCTGAGAGATGCGCACATTTCAGACGCACAAATCTGCTTCCGAATTTCCCTTACTGCGTTAAAAAAAGTATTTCACATGAAATGTGGCTTTCACAAACTTCAAAATGACTTGCTTATCGACAAAAGAGATTTTTGTTGCGAACACGCTTGTCATCACCTACACCTTGTGTGGTCTCGAATTGGCGAGTGCCACGCCACACCACGCTCTTGAAGTGAAAGGTCATAGCAGACATGGTCGGTACAAATCAAACAACAAACACACATTTATTTAGCTACTTTTCGAACAACAATATCGTCCGCCGTAATCGTAATTAACACGCTAGAACATCCGCACACAATATTACCATACACTCCATGCCAAACACAATAACACACACAAGGCAGCGTCGCCAACGCTCGACTTACCACAAGGGTCCCCCGGCGCGCAGCCCGCGGTGCCGAGCACCGGGGAACCACGGTAGAGACAACCGTTCGCGGCAACCGGCACGCGCAAAAGAGGCTCAACTCTCGCCCGCCACCAAGGCTTGCTTCCGCCAGGGTAGGGTGGCTAGAATTCTAGCCACCCTAGACAGGAGTCACTGCCAGCGATACCCTATGATGATGATGACGATAGTGGTGCTCAACGCGAACACAACGCCATCTATCGCCCGGTTGTTGTAACTCGAAATGCGGTTTTGGGGCGAGACACGTGCGCCACGTGGCGCAAACCACATTACAGGGGGTGTCAGCATCCCCGCAACCTGGACGAATAGATCACACGTTTTCCAGATCTCACCAATGTTTTTGTTAAGGAGAAAGTATTACATGCCTCCTCAAATGCGAGAGCTGACTGTTAGCGGCATTGACACAAATGATATGGACATAATCGTAAGGCGATGACATCACCGATGGCCAGAACTTGTGACGTCACGGGATGACCTCACCACATGACATCGTCAGTTGGTCAAAAAGTGGTCCCACTACAAGGCCACCTTAGGGACAGAAAGCTTTCAATTCCTGTCAAACCTGAGGCATTGGACACTAGGTATGGTGTTGAAAGGTTTCAGGAGAGACCAATGCAACGGAGCGAAAAGAGAATGGCTCACGCCGTTTCCGCCATCTTAGGCAAGTGCTCAAGAGACGGTACGATTTTTTTAAAAGACGGCAGTCTTTGTTAGGATACTTGAACGCAGAAATTTCAGTCTGCGTCTGTCTACCACTCAATTCAGCCCCAGTTTTGGCACTTCCGTATGACCCAGTCATCTTTATCTTGTGGCAGTGTTCATACTTGTGAACATTGACGATGAAAAAACAAAACAAATGTAACGCTAGTAGTCTCAATACGCAAGTATTAGGTGGTGTGTTTCTTGACTTGGGAATACAAAAATACCTAATTCTGAAAAACCTAAGTAATTCTACACCTTACACGAATTACGTGTTTCTTACGGTGCGATGAAAAAGTGACGCTCCGCACGAAAACGCACCCTGTGGACTTCACGGTTCAGCCATTTGCGGAAAGCTCAAGGTTCTGTACGATCTCCTGTTTGTCGGCATTACTCCTACGTGTCCATATAGGGAGCCTACATGAACGGCCGTTTTTAGGGTGGAGACATCTTAATAAGTGCCTTCAAGAAACTCAGCCAAAACCAGCGGGCAACGGGGCACGCTGTTGCCAGCTTCCACCAAATTCAGCATAGTTTTCTGTGCGCCGCCATTTTGGAGCCAGCCGCCGCTCCCTCCAGCTACGTGAAGTACGGCGCAACAAAAAGGAGCCGACCGAGTGACAGCGGCGGTTCTCAGGGTCGTGTAAGCGACCCAGTTCTCAAAGTGAGCGCACGAAGAAATTCGAAGCCCACACACAAACACTTCCGACATAATACTGAGGTTACGTTGACACGAACGCAAGCGTGGCAACAGCTCAGACTAGCGAGCGCGTCTCCGTACGAACGCGCGGACGCGTCCCGTTTGTGGGCTTCCTACTCGCAATGCGTGGACGCAGCAACGACAACATCGGTTATCTACTCATTCGCGAACACCGCGAAACACATATACGTGTGCCGCAGGAAAAAACAGTGAACGAAATACGCAGTACTCACAGAGCAAATACGAGACGCACTGGTGGGCTCCCAACCGTCTCGCTTCACTTGAGCCAGCCATAGTTGTCGTCGGCCAGGGCTCGCTGGGAAGCGGAACATTCGCACCCCCTTTCTGTTGTGGTTAGTGCAGAGCAGTACGCAGCATCCAGGCATTCTAAGGCTTCACCGGCAGCGTTTAACACGCTACCGCAACGTTCGACGCCGTATTATTGAGAACTAAACGCAACCGGGCATAGACGCAGTGCGGGCACCAAGATGGGGCGACAGCGCGGCGTTGCTGTCTGGCAACATTGTGTTTTGGCGGGCGGTGGTGCGTTGGCGGCATGTAGTGGGTCAAAGGCTGACATCACCCTAAACACGGCCGTTCATGTAGGCTCCCTATGTCCATATCTCACACAGCGCCTCCACACAGAAGACTATCGTTTTCCGATTACATTTGCATCGAAACGCGCAGATACGCGGGTTTATTTTTTCTTACCGTGCAGTAAGTCGGTGTCGGCCGGTACAAAAGGTGTCTGTGGGAAACCAAGCAAATATCATCGTTCTCCAACGTCCTACGAAGCTCGGCTCGACGGAGCCAAGCTCATGGCCACGTTGTGCGCCACATCCTGGTCGAAGTATTCGCCTCGCTCGAAGTCCTTAGGATCACCGCCGAGAGTGTTGCCGAGAACGTTATGCACTTCGCTGGAATACCCCTCTCGTGGTTTGTAGAGCGCGACGCACGGAGACGAAGTCCAGAATGTGAAGCAGTACACGTCGTGGCCCGTAGTCGGGCTTTCGCTCTCCGGAACCAACGAGCACGCGTAAATACGTTCTTCCGTTATAGCCAGCGAGTCGGTGAGGACGTGCTTCGCATCCATCGTCAGCAAGAAGCGGTCCAAAAGTGCCTCCTGGACGTCGGGGGCGTGATAGAGAATCCAGGGACCGATCGCCCTGTTGGACATAAGACAGCTATAAATCGCGCAAATGCACTCCAGGCGCTCCTTCACGTCCGACATGAGAGCGATGCTCGAGCGGATTGTGGCGATGGCTTCGGGAACGGACATTCCGGTGATCTTCGGGATGGGAAGACAAATGTCACCGTCCAGGCAATACAGTTTGCCCGCTTGGACACTGGATAGCGTCGAGCACAACCTGTCCAAGTCTACGGCAGCCATCGGGAATAACAGAAAAGTACGCAGACGAAGGGTTTCACCTCTGAGGAGTCAGTGGTTGCTTGGGGCAATACTATCCTCGTCGGCCGCGGAGATTCACCGCCTAGACTGCCGGTTCGAAGAGCTGTGCCGTCCGTACACTGTTAGAGAATACCATTTACATGCCCGGCCGACAAAACAGCAGCCGCAGAGGTGCCGTGGCCGGCGCTTTCTGTTGCGCGCCAACCCGTCCCCAACCAGAGTTTTGTGAAGGGGCATAATAAATAGTGCCGTTCACAGGATTGCCGCTTGGTCACGTTGGTGACATTCTACAATTTACAACAGTCCGTACCACAGCGATTTCGTTGTGGCAGCATTAAAATTATAAACGCACTACATACTTGTTCGGAAGTTGTGCGGCGGCGCTGCTCTACAGCCATGGCGCGCAAGAACACAGGCGAGCGCGTGGAGTATTGCGCAAGCCGTGGGTAGCCGCGGCTGGCCGCTGTCGCGACGGGGTATTTCCACCTTTCTGGAGTAGCGACGGCTTCCACCACGGATTCATTCCTTTGCGCGCCTTTTTTTTTTTTTTTTTTACAAAGTGCAGCCGTTTAGAGTCTACAGCGTCAGCCTAAGGATTGCACGGTAAGTTTCAGCATGTTCAATCGTCTTTTAATTTTGTGTATCCACGAATCACCGATCCACTGCATGCGCCTTCTTTTTCTTTTTCTTTTTTTTTTTTTTTTGAGGCGAAACTTTTTACGCTGTCGGTCGTATGTTCCGTGTCGTCGTCGTCGTAGTAACCACCTCTCGTTTAGTCTTTAGAATGCACGCTGGGTGGCGGTACTTGTATATCATGAATATGTGATGGAAAGAGGCGAAAAGGTGGTACTTGGACTGCGTCCCTGCGTCCGTGTGCTTTCTTTCATTTTGTTTTTACATTATTATTTTTTGCAGTAGTTGTGTCTTCGCCGTGCCACTGTCGTCCGTGGCGCAGGTCGCGTGAACTAAGAGAGCCGATTCTCGAGATGATGATGATAATTGTGCTTTTCAATTAGTGAAATGAAATGGCGGTGATGATGATGCTTTTTGTACCGAAGCGAAACTCACCATCGTTCTAGCTTTGCTGTCAAGCAGTTTTGATCGAGTGACAATGGCTGACGTCCTTTTTTTATGTAGTTATAATACGACAATGTACACCGTTCTTGTTTCAATGGCGCTCGATTATCCGTTATTTTACGGTGGCGTGACGCACTAATACGTGCCACGAGGATACGAGGAGGAGAAGACGACAAAAGCACTCCAAGTGCGGGATGGCTTTCCTGCCATTGTCTGTTCTGCGAAGAATCGGTATCTATTGAACAATATTTTCTATCATGTCGTAATTAGGAAAAGACTACTAGCTATTCTGTTTGCGAAGCTAGGTTCAAGTTTAACCACAGAAACACTGCTAAATTTATGTGCCTCCGTTTTGGGACATTGCCACAGAGATGTATTCGATACGACCGGTGTGCAATTTCATTCAAGCCACTAAACGTACTTCAACATAGTGCCCAATTTTACGGATTCTCGAAAAAAAAACAAAAAACGTTGAGACGTAGTTTCTAATTTGTGAATAAATATGAGACGCACATCCTAAATTAATTGTGTTTGTCAAACTCAGCTGCCAGGTCGGCTCCAAAAATCAAGTTATCGTTAATATAATAGTAAATATTTTCTAGTTTTTTTGTTTTTGATTTCTCACTCTTTGGATCTTTTTGATAATGTCTTCCGCTTTGTACATCTTTTTTTTGTAAGCAATAGTGCAGTTACCGTCCATGTGATACTATAGATTTTCTTGGCCATTCCCCCAGAGCGGGTATGTGGCATGGATTCTAGGCTACAGACAAACAAACCAGCAAACAAACAAACAAAGGCTTTGTCTGTTCCTGTTCACGTCTCTCGAAAGGGCTTCTGATAAATTATGTAAATTTGATTTGGCCGCCTAGAAGATCTTGGCACATAGCGGGGACGTTTGTATGCCTGTGACCCCAACGGTTCGGGACGAGCGCGTGATATACTATTGAAAAGTTGGTTCCAGTTTATTCTATTCTTGCATTCTTATTCGTAAAATATCACGTGGAAACTCTTACAAACGGTGTTTATTACGCGTGATAATTTGTGTAGGCGTTGTTGGCTTAGTGTACAGACAATCTCGGGTTCCACGTATATAAGTACGTAGATAACAAAGAATAATTTAACCCGATTATTTACGGCGTGGGCCAACTCAAACGACTGGGGAACCACTCTCGTAACGTTCATGTTTTTCCCCACTGGACGTGCAACGAGGGACACTCTTCAAAGCATATCCAGTCGAGCATTTACTTCCCGTGGGGAGACTATGCATGAATCTTGTAAAAAAAACACAAAAACGCCAGTCTTGCACGGAAGGCGCAGCACATTCACAGCGAAAGCTAGAAGAGCGGCCTTTCAGAGCATTTTCTAAACACTCATTAAGTAACGGCTGCAAGCACACTTGCAGCCGTTACTACTTGCTGAGTATCCACTACGGAATTAGTAATAATGATAGTCTTTGGGTGGCACTCGCTTGCTGGATTCCGTACCGACCGGTTGTGCCCTCGCGATCTCCGGCGTCAGTGTAGCTCTGGATGACTGGGCTCGCCCTACGTCATCTCCTGAAGCCGACGACCTTCGACGACAGTGTTGCTTTGACCGACTGGATTTGCTCTACGCCATCTACTGACGCCAACAAGAGCTCTTGCAAGTGGTGGCCCGTACTCGGACTCCTGTGACCGTGTTTCCATCTTTCCTATCTCTCCTATTCCCTCCATTTGCCGTCGCTCTCTTAGACTTACCACCTCACGCCTCTTCCTCTTTTCTACACCTTTACTTCGACCCTTTCAATCCCTCCTCACCCCTATCCCTTGCGAGCTACATTTGAGGTGTCGCTCGCTGAAGAAGACAGTTACGGGGCTCACCTTTCTCTTCATTTCTCTCTTAAGAACCACTTAGTAGTAGTGTAGCAGGCCGGCACACGCTATGCTATCGTTTGTCGTTCTTCTGAGAGTTCTGGTATCTGCTATACACTGGCAAGGAATGTTGTGCCAATTGGTGATGCAGTGGCTGACGACGATGAAAAATTATGCCTGAAGTGGGTATGCGCGACAGTTAATAGGCGAACAAGAACGAGCTGTTGTAATGGGTTGGAGCATTAAGCGACCCACTCGTTACGCTATTCGCATTGTGCGACAGCTGCTCGTACTTTCGCTGTTTTAGAACGCTTTATAAGTCGTATTAACGCGATCCCTTTCCCGACATCAAGCCTGTCTAAGGCAAGGTTGCGAACAAGTCCCAAGTACCGGCGTACCAGAACTGTGATTATCGCTTGCTGCAGCAGCTGTGGACAAAACCGCAGTCACTTTTAACATGGTCATGTATGGCGATGACATAATTCACAGAACTCCGAAAGTGCACGCACGCTCAACGCTTGACCAATCAAAGCGACGTTGCTTTCCACAAACGCTGCAGACTGAACCGCAGCAGATGCGATCACAGATAGAAAAAAAAATTTGCTTTGAAGGTCCATGCACATTGAAAATGGAGCTACCAGTTTTTCGCAACCGCCACACAAGAAACCGCGGTTGCGATGATGAGGGCACGTGGCTGATGCAGCGGTAGATTAAAGGCAATAAAGACACAAAAAACGGCAGCACAAAAGCTAGGAATACAAGTAAATCTACCAATAATTTTATCACTTGGCGGAACTTCATTTGGTTACTGCCACAGGGATGTATGCTCCGCTGTGTTTGATTACATCAACGCAACTAAAAGATTTCCGTGCTAGTGAACCCCTACCTTTTCAGATCTTTAGTTTATAATTCGTAGTTAAGTCTTTCAAAAACAAAAGATGGTTTGACCGCTTGCTCAGCAAACATTTTTGTTTTTGGTAGTAATATTTTAAGCTACTTTTTCAGATTGGCTTCATTTTCATTTTAGTTTCATTTAAGTATCCTGCCGCATGGTTCTGGCCCATCCTCCTTTGTGGGTAAGCGCCATTCATGAGAGGTCATCATCATCATCATAATATCCACGGATAAATGATGGAGAGTGGGGCGAAGCATTCGTCCGTCCATGCGTCCGTCTGTGTGACTGTCCATGCGTCTGTTCGCGCGCCCGTCCCTGTGTTCGTTCATGCATCCGCCCCTGCGTCCGTTCATGCGTCCATCCATGCATCTGTCTGTGTGTCCGTTCGTCCATCTATTCAACACTCCAAGTCCCACCATCTCGTATCTTTTTATCATATATTCCCCCTATAGAAGCACCGCCATTCAATGGACATTCCAAGGACTAAACGAGTGGTGGCACACGCACACTTTCTTACGGCTTGCCCTTTGGGTCTACTTCCCACCTTCAACCACCTTGAGTACATGGTATATACTAGTTCACTGTATTCATGGCACTGCGGCCCAATGCTCGCTAAACCTTTCTAAAACCAAGGAGGTTACGCTCAGCGAGTATAACGTACCAACATTTTCCTGTCAGATAGTGCTCAATGTACATGCCAGTGGCTGCTAATGTGAAGTGAGAGACAGGAGGATTCAGCTTTTAGTTTCTTACGGCTTGCGCTTCGTATCTGCTTCCCCCTTTTAACCACCTCGAATTCATTCATGGTATATACTAGTTCATTGTATTCATAGCCCTGCGGCTAAACGCTCGCTAAACCTTTCTAAAACTAAGGAGGTTGCACCCAGCGAGTATAATGTAGCAACCCTTTCTTGTCCGATAGTGCTCAATGTACATGCCAATGGCTGCTAATGGGGATCGCAGCGTGCGCGTTGACTAAAAGCCGAATGCTCCTGTCTCTCATTCCCCATTAGCAGCCATTGGCATGTACATTGAGCACTATTTTTTATTGTTAAACAACGCACAGAAGAAATCTCTCACCGGCACCACCTTGGAGGTCAAATGTTAAATTTATTTCGGGTGTGTGCCACTGGTGGTTACGTACTACGAGAGACGCACAAGCCACGTCATAAGGAGCTTCGCCTCTAAAAAGCTAGGAGCTTTCCTCTCCAAAGAATCTAGTAACATTGTTCCTTTCTATCTGCGTACTTTGGTATTCAAGTGAAGCTTTGAACCGTGCTCTCCTGGCAGCCGGCTACACAGTTTCGTTCGTTCATGTGTGCCCTAGAAGACGTACACGAGTTCTTTCGGCAAATTTCGGAAGATATGAAGAGGAAGAAGAAGCCGCACCGATCGGCTGCGTTCCAAAATGCTCTCTGCTGGTAACAGCGTATCGGCCAACGGCCGAGGATCATCGACTCCGTTTCATGATGAAGACTCAAGCTATAAAGTCGTACTGCCACGTCTTCCAACTGGTAACGACGTTCTGAATTCCGTTTTTCTTCATGCCGACTTGAGTGGTAGGCCGTGCCGTGCCCCAGACATTCGTGTCGCGCTGCTTATAGTGGTGAGCACAGCGGACATTATAGGAGTTGGCCAGTATCAAATGAGCCGTGTATGAATGGTTACGTGTGCAAGCAGCATGGCGAAACAGAAACTCGTCACTTGTGGTGAGCTCCGTGTAAAAAGGCTGAAGTGCATGGTGCTAGATCCGGAGACCAAAAATATTAGGCTGAAACTTCTTTGGCTTCCGCCTCATCTTGAATCGCGACGTGTTGAAGAGGCGTTCCAAGCTTACGGTGTTGTGAAGTCCGTTGAAAGAGAGGCATGGAGATGTGCAGGAATGGAACAATGGATGACAACAAATAGAGACGTTGCCTTGGAGCTCAAGGACACCATCACTGAAGCTCAACACTACACCTTATGTCAATCTATGGCCACCAATGCCTCGTACTTATTCCCGGTAGGCCTCCACTGTGTCTTCGGTGCAAGCGAGTGGGGCATGTACGACGACAGTGCAAAACACCGAGGTGCTTGCAGTGCCAGCGTTTTGGTCACTCGTCGAATGCCTGCGTGTCGACTTATGCCAACAAACTCCGTTCTGGCCAAGGCACAGAAGAGCAACGCCTGGATCATCTTATGGATGTCACTGAGGTAGTTGATGCGACAGGAGAAGCAGCGAGAGGAGTAGAAGGTGCCTTAAAGGAAGCTGAACACTTGCCCATGGATACGCTTGGCACGCAAAATAACACCGCTAACGACGCCAGTGAAAGCATAAATGAATGCAATGCTGCAGACGAACACCACTTCGAAGGCCTTAAAGACAAGCTTCTTGACGATGAGGAACAAGAAGGAATGGATAGCAGTCAGACTAGGAAGCGTCAAGCACCGGTCACCGATGAAGCAACAACGAGTGCGCCAGACACGACAGAGCAAGTGTCTTCGTGTGGTACACGTGTCACCTTCTTTGGGGACCGAGAGACGCGCCGCCTATGCCAGCGTCCTGATGAAAGTGCTCCTAAAATGTGCAAAGGAGGTAAAGCCGCAGGTTGCCCTGTGGCTAAAGGTGACCTACAAAAGTTCTAAGATATCAAAATGGCTACCACGCTAACGTTTCCCATGTGTGTAGCGACACTCAACGTACGTGGCTTGAGGAATGTATGGCGTCAGTGGCAGTTGCGCCACGTGCTTGAGCAGTACAACATTGATGTAATTGCAGTGCAAGAGACTAAGATTTCCGCTGCTCGGGACGCCGATCTTGCACTGGGAGTTTTCCGTGATTACAATTTATGCATCAGCCCAGCACGTGGTGCATCCGCTGGATGCTTTTTATTAATTAGAAAGCACTTGAATCATATTTTGACGTCACTACATGTTGATGGGGAAGGACGCCTCATTTGTTGCGACTTATCTTTTCATCCCCATAATTGGAGGTTTATCTGTGTCTATGCTCCCTCCAAAGTGAACGAAAGGAATTCTTTTTTCCTTTCTTTAACTTCGCTACTAAACACTGACAGAACTTTGGTAGTTTTTGGAGACTTTAATTGTGTTTGTAACGCTAGAGATCATTCATATATAACAAATCGTTATGATGTAAGTGCAGCCTTATTGCAGAAACTATTGAATGACCACAATTTAATAGATGTGGGAGCGCATGCACCTTCCTCGGTGAGGTTCACGCACTTTCAAGGCATCTCTCATGCTCGGCTTGACCGTGTATATGTAACTCTAAGCTTATGGTCTCACATTCATAATTATGCTGTAAAGCCCATATTTTTTACAGACCATTGCTTGGTCACTGTTTCTTTGGGTCCTGAAAATTTTCGTAAAACCCCTCTAAACTGGGACCTATGGAAACTTAACGTACAGTTGTTGCGCGAAGATTGTTTTGTTAAAATAGTAAAAGAATCGGTACAAGAGGTAACACAGTGTCGACAGCTACCAATTTTGCTCAATGGGAAAGGTTCAAAGAAAGAGTCAAGTATCAGACAATTAGTATTTCATGCGAAATAGCGCAAAGAAAAAAAGCTGAAAAGCGCTATCTTCATGAATTACTTCATAAGCTCCATACTTTTGAAAGTCAACAGCCGGGATTGTACGGGGACGAGATAAATGTGATTCGAGCACAGATACAAAAACATGATACATATTTATACAGAGGAGCTAAGATTCGTTCCCGTGTTACCCATTTCACTGAAAAGGAACCCAATAAAAAATCCCTCGGGGATGAAAAGAGATATGCACTTTCTAAACAGATACTGCAAATTGAGTCACGGAGTTCCCTTTGCACAGACACATGTGAAATAAGAGCCGCATTTAAGATTATTACAAATGTTTGTTCACCGCGGCTGAGCTTCAGGAGAATTTTGAGGAAGAAGCTAACCACTTCATTGCCATTGTGCCTCAGTTACAAGATGATGATAGACTCACGGTAGAGGGGCCAATAACCAGAGAGGAAATTAGATTTGCAATAACAACGTTGCAGAAAAACAAAACTCGTGGCCCAGATGGCCTTAGTGGCGAATTTTACATAGCTTTTCAGGAACTTCTGATACCTTTTTTTGAGCAACTTTTTAAAGAGGCTTATGACCGTGGTGAGCTTCCTCCTTCTTTCTATCAGAGCCATACAACATTAATCCCAAAAAGTGCTGATCCTAACGCATTAAAGGGAGTTAACGAATACAGGCCTATATCGTTATGTAACATTGACTACAAAATATTTGCTAAATTGTTGACAAATCGGCTACAGACACTGATTACTAAATGTGTAGGTGACCACCAAACATGTGGAATTCGTGGTCGCTCTATACAGACAAACATTCATATTGCACGTTCAGTTCTTCAGTGTATAAATGGTAGCATGGACCAAGTAGCCCTCCTTCAAATAGACCTTGCAAAAGCATTTGATAAGGTACAGCATGCTTTTTTGTTCCGGCTCCTAAGACACCTGCAGTTGGGTGATGTACTATACAATGGTATCTCACTCTGTTATAAGAAGTGCACAACTAGGCTAATTGTAAATCGCACACTTTCCAATATAATAGAGTTAAATTCATCTGTACGTCGGGGATGTCCGCTGTCACTTTTGCTTTTTGCAATTTATCTGGAACCATTATGTTTAAGTGTGCTTCTAAAGCCCAGCGTAAGAGGCTACCGATATGATGCTGAGGAAGTCAAAGTTCTAGTTTATGCAGATGACATTGCCTTTTTTTGCGCTGATAAACCCAGCGTTCAAGAAGCAGTCAACACTACTTTACGTTTCTGTGAAGTCGCTGGCGCCAGCATAAATTTTGATTAAAGTAGTGGATTCTGGCTAGGCATGTGGGCTACAACTCCTTCGGTCTTCGCAAATATTCATTGGAATGCGACTCCTATGAAATACTTTGGTGTGCCTCTCGATAACTATCGTAACAGCGCCCACACTGGACCGCTGCGATAACTACAATCCGCCGAAAGGTGGCAACATGGCACGGACGGGAGCTTTCCATTTTTGCCAGAGCGAAAGCGTGCAATATATTGTATCGAACCTTATTTATATTCTGCAGGTGTTGCATTGCTCTCGGGTACACATTCAAGCCTTTCATAGGATATTTGCCTGCTTTATTTGGAGCTCTTCCTGGGAACCCATGAGAAGAGACAATCTTTTTCTTCCACTCGAAAAGGGTGGCCTCGGCCTTGTGCATTTGTTCGTGCGACAGTTGGTGTTGCGATTTTTCTACCTCAAGGATGTGTGCCACCCATTTCTATTAGCGGTTCTTCGTAACCGTCTATGTTACCACCTTCCTTTTATTCATGTCACAACAAGCGTTGCTAAGGAATTGCCGTTGCGGGGATTCCTAAAAGAAATTGTTGATACTGTCAGTTTTTTGAAAGCCAGGTTTACCTTAGAGTATTTGTATACTGTTGACAGAACAAATTTAACCGCGGCACTTGTGAATATTCTTTTCCCCGAACCTGTTTATCGAAAGCCATATTCGCTTCTGTCTGGTCACGATGTATTATTTCGTGTACGTAGAATGTGTATATCTCCTTCAGCGAAAACATTTTCCTTTAAACTGCACACTTCCACGCTGCCAGTGAAAACGTGGCTGAATGAAAAATCAATATACGTACCCTGGACAGTGAATTGTAGACTCTGCAACCAACCTGAGACTATAGAGCATTGTTTTATTCATTGTCGTGATGCTTTTTATTTTTGGGACATTCTAAAAAGAACGTTAAGAAAAGAACTTCCAATCACAGCCCATGGTATTAGGTTCCTTCCGTTCAAAAAGAGTCTGACTGATAGTACTCCTTACGACTGGTTTATGTTGTTGGGACTTTATTCATTATGCAAAAGTCGCATGATCGATAGACACGCCGAGCCACCACGGTCGACTAGATCTGTCTTCCGAGAAGCAGCTGCTCAAGTGCGCAGTGTTGTCGAGACTTTTGACCCCGTTCCGGAGTGGCTTCCCGTTCTTGACGCTTGTGTGTGTTTGCCTGACTTCTGATGAAGTATGTTCTGTGTACTTTACTGGTGATAATGTCATTCATTAAAGAAAAAAAAAAGCACCGGCGTGGTTCACAGGTAGAATATTGGGCTGGCAATCAGCGGACCCGGGTTCGAGCCCCCACTGTGTCATTGGTAATAATTATTCTTATTTCGTGCGAATTCGTTAGGACACCGGCGGCGGCGGCGGACAACTACGGTGCCGAGCGTGACCCAAGTTATGATCTTATAACAAATTTTGCTGCTAAGTAGATAATATTTACGTCGGCTACAACAACGGCTATAGCAGTACGGCTTACGTCGAGCTACGCGCGACCGTTTCAAATCCTGCCCTTGCTTAGTTAAAAAAAACAGACAATCAAAAGGACATTAGTTACTATTAGCAAAGAATAGGATAGGGCAATTGCCTGCAAATTTTTGAAGGCTAGATCTGCCGGCTACCTACAACATCCTAATCCTAATCCTAATCCTACTCAGATGTCGAACCTTTCTTCTACGTACTTTTCCGTTATTTCTGATGGCTGCGGTACATTTGGACACGCTCTGCTCAACGCTATATCCAGCGTCCAAGCGGACTAACTGTGCTGCTTGGACGGTGGCAGTTCTCTTTCCATCTTGAATATCACCGAAATCTCCGTTTCGGACACCATCTCCACAATTCGCATGAGTATCACTGTAATGTGGGACATAAAGATGCGTCTGGAGTGCGTTTGCGCGATTCATACCTGTATTTATGTCCGAAAGGGCGATCGGTCCCTGGATTCTGTAATATCACGTCGCCAACGCCGAGTGTGCGGCGCAGGACGTACTTTTGGACCGCTTCTAGCTGGGAGAAGGGTATTCCAGTGAAGTACGCGAAGTTGTCGGCACCACTTTTGGCGGTGATCGTAACGGCTTCGAGCGAGGCGAATACTTCGATCGGGATGTGGCGCGCCACGTGGCCATACTTTAACTCGTACCAACAGTGCGCTGGTAAATGATGATGAAATGTACGGGGCGAAGTTCATTAAAAGATTGCGATCTGTCGGCACCGTTGCGGCACCTGGCGGAGCAGATCTGAACCACGCGTTCCTTTCTGCGTGGCCTCCGAGCTGAGTGCGAAGCGCAGTTAACGCAAGCAGCGCACCAGTGTACGCGAAGGCTACTACCAGACACATCAATGACTGCGGTAACCTCTTTGATTCAAGGATTTCGCGCTGAAGCGATTGCTGCTAAAGCGAGCAAAGGCTTCCTTGTCCCGTCAGTGCGCATGTGTGAGACAAATGGACAAAGGCAAGAAAGTGTTGCTGTAGGATATGTGCGATATCTCGCAAACATCCGAGTTCCTTTGGCGTTCTGCGAGGATAAGGCTACCAAGGAGAAAAACAGAAAGCACCCGCTTCGGGGTAAAACGTTTTCCTCCTTGGCAATAAGAGGATACCCAAAGACGGCCTTCTGGAACTCGGTCCTAAGAACTGCGTCCACCTGAGGCTTGATAAATCAGAGTTGGTCAGTCTCGTCGGACAAGCCTCCGGGAGAACTGAGGCTGATGAAATGGAGAGCTGCATCCAAGAAGGAGTCAAGCGTCTGCCCTAGGAACCCGCGAGAGAAGGAACTTCAGGAATTTGGCATGTCGTGTCTCCTCCTAAAGAAGCGGACATCAAATTGCTCCAGTTTGACGAGGAAGGAGGATTCGCGTTTGGTTCCCGAACCACGTACTGTACGAAGAAAAGGTAGCAGGGGATCTATCAGGGAACTTCGGAGAACTGTGGAAAGTAGCTCCGGCAAAAGCAAAACGAGGAGCTGAGAGGCTGTATTACACAGCGGGGGGCTCATTAGGTTGGCACTATCGGGGAAGACGTGTAAAAGTGTTAGCCTCTCTGACTTCTTCACGGCCAAGACCCGCAAGGATTTGTGTCTTTCGGAACATGACTCCTGGCAGACACTTGTCGGACGGCATCCGCAAATGCGTATTAAAACCTTGATCATTGAAAATACGTTCCTTGTAAGAAAATCCTAGGACGTTTCACTCTTTCTAGGGTATGAGTGTCCCCAAAGTTCTTGTGCGTTTTTGGTAGACGTTAAAGACTTATTTTATTCCCTTCCTCAGGCGAGGAGATGAAAGTCTGCATCCAACGCTGTGGTGGGAATAATTTTTTGTAGATATTGTGTAACTAACGTAGATAGCTTTCTTGAACTTCTGAACTTTTATTCGCAGTCGACTTTCATCATGAGAAAATGACAAATGGTACACTCAAATACAGGGCGTGCGCATTGGGTCATGTTTAGCTCCAGTACTCAGTGGTATTTTATTAGCTCGTTATGACAAACGCATACAGCGAGGCTTGCTGAGACAAATACCGTTAAGGTATTCCTCTACGCTAATAATTTCTTAGTCATTTATTGTGCGGAACAGTTTGACACACGGCAGGACGCCGATGAGAGTTGAGCATTATTTCCGATAACATGACTAATTTGCATGCTGACGGCGGAGTTGCCCGAGAATAACAAACTTAGATTTTTAGACCTAGAGCTTCTGCCAGAACCTGCCAGAACCAGAAAGATGTTTCTGCCAGAACCAGAAAGCCCTGATACATTTTAGTTGAGCGCATTCCAAGCATATTGAGTGAGGAACTGCGAAAGCACGCGAGATGGCATCAGTGTCAAGGATCTGTTATCACCAGGTTGAGAGCAGCTTCGGCAGCCAAATTAACAGACATAAGAAAGCAGGCTTTCCTTATCGATTGCTCTGGGGCACAGAAGAGTCACTTCTGAATTAATTAAAGCAGGGAAAGATTATGAAGCACACAATTCAGGAACAACCAAACCCGAAAGTTTCTGCAATATTTTATATGCACTGTGGCAAAGCCACAGTGCATATAAAGCTACGTTCATATAAAGCCACGTTCATAAAGCCACGTTCACACTGCCTAAAAAGAATTCTTTGGAGAAAAAAACTAGAGTGAAGGTTGTTTTCACAGCAAAAACCATCCAGGGTTTCTATTCAAAATTATGAAAAACGAAGAATCTTCAGGTATAGGGTATTATAAGAAGCTTGCAAAAATGTTGGTAGAATGTAATGTAGGTGTTGTATATCGATTTGCTTTATCATGTGGCCGATACTACATCGCTCAGATGGGGCGCTGCATGTCTGAACTATCTCGTTAAGGAGTACGCGGATCTCAAGCACGGATCAGTGGGCAGCCACCTGGATAGTGACTGTGCCCAGTGTTAGTGCACCCCGATGCTTGATGAATGCGAAGTAATGGCAAGATTGACAAGAGGGCACGGGAAATGAAGCGTTTTTGATTTGCAAGGCGGTGACCGAGTGTGGCATGATGGCTGCGATGGCGTAGTGGTTAGAGCATCCGCCTCGCAGGCAAAAGGTCCGTGGTTCAAATCCCGGTGCCGCACAGTTCCCAACCGGCAAAAAAAAAACCCGCGTGTTTATGAAACTGCATTAAGAGGCCTGGGGTGCGGCCTCACCGGTAACCACCGCCGGGAACGCACTCCCTCACCAGAGAAGGATCGGCCACCCTGGTGCAGTATCTGGCCACTACCTCCCACATACATATGTCAAATAACTCACGGCCCTCAGTCCCCAGCAGCTGCGAAGCAACTGACCATGGCGGGCGGCGGTCAGATCTGCAACGCAGCAGAGGGTGCTAAGAATCTCTGGACTACAGGCCGCCTTTGGAACCTGAACTTGGCAACGTTTAACGCTAGAACCTTATCTAGTGAGGGAAGTCTAGCTGTACTATTTGAGGAGCTAGAGGGTGTTAAATGGGATATAATAGGGCTCAGCGAGGTTAGGAGGACAGATGAGGCCTATACTGTGGTACAGAATGGGCACGTCCTTTGCTATCGGGGCTTGGCAGACAGAAGAGAACTGGGAGTGGGGTTCCTAATTCACAGAAACATAGCTGGCAACATAGAGGAATACTATAGCATTAATGAAAGGGTGGTAGGTATTGTAATTAAACTAAACAAAAGATACACGATGAAGGTAGTACAGGCTTACGCGCCTACATCCAGCCATGATGACGCTTTAGTTGAAAGCTTCTATGAAGACGTGAAATCCGCAATGAGTAAGGTAAAAACACAGTATACTATAGTGATGGGCGACTTTGATGCAAAGGTAGGGAAGAAGCAGGCTGGAGACCAGGCAGTAGGAGATTATGGCATCGGCACTAGAAACGCCAGAGGAGAGCTACTAGTAGAATTCGCAGAACGCAATAATTTGCGGATTCTGAATACCTTCTACCGAAAACGAGAAAACCGCAAGTGGACATGGAGGAGCCCTAATGGCGAAAATAAGAACGAAATAGACTTCATAATGACTGCACACCCAGGAATCGTGCAGGATGTGGAAGTGGTTGGCAAGGTACGATGCAGTGACCATAGAATGGTACGGTCTCGAATTCGCCTAGACTTGAAGAAAGAACGACAGAAACTGATACGCAAGAAGCCAATCAATGAGCTAGCACTGAGAGGGAAAGTACAGGAATTCAGAGTCTCGCTGCAGAACAGGTACTCGGTTCTTAGTGAGGAAACCAACCTTAGCGTAGATACAATGAACGATAATCTGACGAGTATCATTACGGAGTGTGCAGTGGAAGTTTGAGGCAGGGTAGTTAGACAGGACACTGGCAAGCTTTCCCAGGAAACGAAGAACCTAATTAAGAAGCGTTGAATCATGAAAGTGTCAAGTACAACAGACAAAATAGAACTGGCAGAGCTTTCGAAGTTGATTAATAGACGTAAAGTATGTGATGTAAGAAGGTATAACATGGAGAGAATCGAACACGTTCTGAAAAATGGAGGAAGCGTCAAAGCAGTGAAGAGGAAACTTGGGATAGGCAAAAGTCGGATGTATGCACTAAGGGACAAAGAAGGCAAAATAACTACCAATATGGATAGGATAGTTAAAATAGCGGAGGAATTTTACAGAGGTCTGTACAGTAGCCGAGACAACCACGACCTTAATACTATAAGAACTAGCAGTAACCTAGATGACACCCCACCAGTAATGACAGAAGAAGTCAGAGAAGCTTTGGAGAGCATGTAAAGAGGCAAAACTGCTGGTGAGGATCAGGTAACATCAGATCTGCTGAAAGATGGAGGACAGATTGTGTTAGAAAAAGTAGCCACCCTGTTTACGAGGTGTCTCCTGACGGGAAGGGTACCAGAGTCTTGGAAGAACGCTAACATCATCTTAATACATAAGAAAAAAAGATAACAAGGACTTGAAGAATTGCAGGCTGATCAGCTTGCTCTCTGTAGTATACAAGCTATTTACAAAGGTAATTGCTAACAGAGTAAAGAAAACATTAGAATTAAATCAACCAAAAGAACAAGCAGGATTTCGAACAGGCTACTCAACAATTGACCACATTTATACTATCAATCAGGTAATAGAGAAATGCTCAGAATATAACCAACCACGATACATAGCCTTCATAGATTACGAGAAGGCGTTTGATTCAGTAGAAATATCAGCCGTCATGCAGACACTGCGGAATCGGGGCGTAGATGAAGTATATATAAACATTCTGGAAGAAATCTACAGGGGATCAACTGCTACCATAGTGCTTCATAAAGAAAGCAACAGAATATCAATCAAGAAGGGTGTAAGGTAGGGGGACACAATCTCCCCAATGCTATTTACCGCGTGCTTACAGGAGGTTTTCAGAAGCCTAGAATGGGAACAGTTAGGGATAAGGGTTAATGGAGAATACCTTAGTAACCTGCGCTTCGCCGATGACATTGCATTGCTGAGTAACTCAGGGGATGAATTACAACTCATGAGTACGGAGTTAGACAAGGAGAGCAGAAAGATGGGTCTTAAAATTAATCTGCAGAAAACGAAAGTAATGTACAACAACCTCGGAAAGGAGCAGCGCTTCCAGATAGGTAATAGTGCACTTGAAGTTGTAAAAGACTATGTCTACTTAGGGCAGGTAATAACCGCAGAGCTTAACCACGAGATTGAAGTAACTAGAAGAATAAGAATGGGGTGGAGCACATTCGGCAAGCACTCTCAAATTATGACAGGTAGATTGCCACTATCCCTCAAGAGGAAGGTATATAACAGCTGTATCTTGCCGGTACTTAGCTACGGAGCAGAAACCCGGAGACTTACAAAGAGGGTTCAGCTTACATTGCGGACGACGCAGCGAGCAATGAAAAGAAAAAATGGTAGGTGTAACCTTAAGAGACAAGAAGAGAGCGGAGTTGATTAGGGAACAAACGGGGGTTAAGGATATCATAGTTGAAATAAAGAAGAGGAAATGGACATGGGCCGGGCATGTAGCGCGTAGACAGGATAACCGCTGGTCATTAAGGGTAACTAACTGGATTCCCAGAGAAGAGAAGCGGGTTAGGGGGAGACAGAAGGTTAGGTGGGCACATGAGATTAAGAAGTTTGCGGGTATAAATCGGCAGCAGCAAGCACAGGACCAGGTTAACTGGCGGAACATGGGAGAGGCCTTTGTCCTGCAGTGGACGTAGTCAGGCTGATGATGATGATGATGAATCGGGTGTGTAAGTGCCCCATTCGGACAATGAGTACAAGTATCTTGTCACTTAAAGCGTAATTCAAAGATTCGTATAATACGATGTTCTGGCACATGTGCCATCATTTTTTTTCGTTTCTGTGAGTCATCTTCTCGCACTCTTGGCTTTATATATACGGCGGCCATCTGTGCAATAAAGTGGTTGCAAGTGTGCGCTCTGTCCCATGCGACTTCTTTCTGAAACGTTGCGCGCACCAAGAAAGTATATTTCTTTCAAAAGAAAATAATTCGTGGTGTTCCCCTGTTTGCAAGGCCCACTGTTTCCAGCATATGATGTTCCGGCTGTCCTGCTAGAACAGATGCAACTTCGTAGACCTTGCGCTGTCACCCGTGCTAGGAAACTGTGAAGCGTCGTGAAACTTGTTGAGGAATGACACGCATGCTCAGGGAGGGGGGGGGGGGTTGATCGCGTATGTTGAAGAGTAGAATTATCAATAATGCTTGAATTTTGTTGACGAAAACAGACACAGTTCAGAAACAAATATACCAAATAGCATGGGCGCATATAAAAGTTCCTTTATTCGACTTGTCGATACCAGGATGTGTCGGCTTGCATAAGACCCGACATGTTTCATTAGACACGAAGTGCGAAGTCCCTTTCTCATCGCCTTCGTCACAGTCATGAAGGAACAAGTACATAGACAGCATTAAGCCATTCTGTCGAGGCCTCGTCAATCAGCTAAGATTAAGATGATGTTCCGCTACGCAGGGGACAACAGATGGTGAACGGATAGGATGATGCTCTCTTCCAGGTAGTGCTCAAACACAAAAGGGGTGCTCGAAGAGGAGCGCGGCAAGAATTGAATGTATGAAGGTAAAAGGAAAGTTGAAGTACAGGTTAAGAATGAAACATTGAGTAAAATAATGTTCAACACAGCTGTCACTACAGCTTTAACAGGTGTGGTACTTATCAAAATTTTCGTGGCTGCAGTGTCCGATGGGTATGCGTGGTGATTCGAAAGTCGTCAAGTTGTTTCGGCAAACTGCACAGTTCATGAAAAATTTTGATCCGTCAAACGACATCGTCTTGATGCTGGAAAGAGAGACAATCAATGAAGAGTTGTTTCACAAACGGAATAGTTATTCACGGTGGATAACGCAATAAACCGGCTACGGCAGTTATGAATCCAAGCAAATCGCTACTGGTAATCGTCGTTATGGAAATAAGCAGTGTTAAATTCAAGGGCGCAGATAAAGACATGTCGGGCTTGCAAGCATGGCTGTGTGTCCCGGCGTTGATGGCCGCGGAACCACGTTACCAGAGATGTTACTAGCAATGACTGTTCAATGAGCATTTTGTTTTCAGCACACGTTCAATTAAGCAAGAAGGTATAAATCAAGGAAACCGCATCAAATAATTTTTCGTGCTTGAGAATTATACGCTAAATTCAGGATTGTCCAAGGAACGCTACATCAATAACGGTATAATTAAAATGAACGTGTTTAACCACATCTACGCAGTTATTATTCGCGAAAGCAGACCTACCTGTTTGTGACGTTGGCTACAGGGATCACGGGCTTAAATTCTCTCGGCAGAGCAACTACGCCATATATAGAAAGCGAATACCCCGCAAAAATGACTTACGGTATAAAGTCGGTGGCCGAAAAGGAGGGACAGTTCACCGCGTTGCCCACGTCTGGCATGGGAGGGAGTCGGTGGCTGCATCACGGGAACAATTGGAGGACGCCAGCATACAGTGACCTCAGGTCTCGATAAACGCCGCAACGGTAGCTTCGTGGCGGATTTCCCAGCGTCTGTCGGAGCACGGTTTCGAGTAACGGCGAATGTATGTCGGGAGTTTCGTGTATGGCTACGCAGGGCTTTGTGTACCAGTCGACGAACAAGTAAGGCCTGAAGTCCCTGCCTCTTTCTTCTTCAGGGACGAGCAGGCAGGTGCAACAGACGTTTTCCGTCGCCTTCGCAAACACGCCGTAGACGCGTCTCTGCCGCATTTTTTTCAGGATGTCGCCAATTATATCAGTGGGGTCATCCCTACGGTCAGCGCGATAGAGAACCCAGGACCCTATGACGCCCAGGCCGGCCATACAGGTGAATAGGTGGGCTGCGCAGTCCAGACGGTCGCGCAGAGCGGCTATGGATTCCAGATGGGCGCGAACCGCGCTGACTGCTTCTGGTACAGACTTGTCTGCCAATTTTTCATAACTTCGTTTTTCATTTCTACTGTTTCGTATATATGCGGTGCCTACTTCCGCTAGTCGGATGTCGCATATATGAGGCGTAACATATATGAGTCGTTCCATTATAAATTGAATCGGCAGTTTTTGTTTTCCATTATGGCCAGTTCGAGTGATTGAATTATTTTTAGAAAGACCCATCATTTGCATAACTACTTCATGTAGCCCAGCTATGGTGTTCTAGTAGTTAAGGTACTCGGCTGCTGACCCGCAGGTCGCGGGATCGAATCCCGGCTGCGGCGGCTGCATTTCCGATGGAGGCGGAAATGTTGTAGGCCCGTGTGCTCAGATTTGGGTGCATGTTAAAGAACCACTGGTGGTTGAAATTTCCGGAGCCTTCCACTACGGCGTCTTTCATAATCATATGGTGGTTTTGGGATGTTAAACACCACATATCAGTCGATCAACCACTTCATGTATACAATATACAGCATTCTTGTAGGTTGTGGCGCCCATAAAAAACGCATGGGAAGGCGTGGTCGATAAGCGATAGCCATTTTTTTCACCGATCCCTTGATCGCCTTTATTCTGATGGGATTCAACACAATCTTGGAGTGTCTGTATGATATTGCCCCGTTCCATTTCCCAAGTTTTTGTTATCGTCCCAAAACACCACACGATTCTCAGCCCAAACCGCGCCTGCAGTTTTCGAGAAGGTTCCGGACAGTAGTAGATCATTTCGATAAGATCACGCCCACTGTGCGAACGGTACAGATTGTTCTGGAACCTACGCCACCGCCAGCGATAACGCTAGAACATTCGACGGCAAGAGTATAAATGCCGACGCGCTTCGCCGCTTGTCAGTTGTTGATCGAAGGCCGACGCTACGTTCGCCTCTATCAGTCTGAGACTGCTATCTGTGCAAGACTACTGCTGTAATTGGACTTTTCGTTTACCGGGCACAGGTTCGCCCAAATAAACAGTTAAATCCCAACACGAAGTCTCCTGTCTTCGGCCACGTCACGACCCCGCTACATCTGGTGGAGGTGCTGCTTCGTTCATGTACCGGACGCCCCCGTCAAGCCGTGACCCCAGCCCACGTCGCTGAGAAGACACCGGCGCCAAACAAGAGCAGCGAACAAGCCGCCGACAGCAAGGTCTCCCACCGGAGTACGGGCCTCTACAAGACAAGGCGCGGAAGGCCAAGGCCATGACCTCTACTGCAGCGACAATGACAACCGGAGCGTCCCAGCCCGCGATCGTCATTCATCAACCCAGGGAACCACCAACGTTTCATGGGTCATCGTTTGAAGACCCGGAAACCTGGCTAGAAACATACGACCGTGTGGCCGCCCTCAACCAGTGGGACAACGAAGAAAAGCTCCGTCGTGTGTACTTCTACCTGGAAGACAAAGCAAGGACCTGGCTAGAGATTCGTGAGTCCACGCTCCGAACGTGGGATGTCTTCTGCGGCGCATTTCTGCAAACGTTCGCGAGCGTCGCTCGCAAAGAGAGGGCCGCTGCTCTACTAGAAACCCGGGTTCAGCTACCAAATGAGAGGGTTGGAATTTTCACAGAGGAGATGACCCGCCTAATTCGTCATGCTGACCCAGACATGCCTGAGGAGAAGAAAGTTCGTTTCCTCATGCGAGGGGTCAAACAGGATCTCTTCGCGGGACTAATGAGGAATCCACCCAACACAGTCCAAGAATTGGTATCCGAGGCGACCACGATCGAAAAAACCCTTGACATGCGCTCCAGACAGTTTAATCGTCGCCTGACTCCAGAATGCGCTGCTGCTCAAACCAGTGACTCCGAAAACCTGCGTGAAACGATCCGAGCGATCGTGCGGGAAGAGCTGCGCAAACTGTTGCCTTCGGCGCACCCTCAAGTGGATTCGATCGCCGACATTGTTAGAGAAGAACTTCGGCAATCACTTCGAATTCCGCAAACACCGCTGCCTGAGCCAGAAACTATGAGCTACGCCGCTGCGGTGCGCCACAACGCTCCTCCCCGTCCACGTCAAAACGCCGCCCCGTCGCACTTCCGTCGCCAGACACCACCGCCCCACCACCCCCACGGACGACCAACCGTTCACCAGCGGGCCAGCGCAGTGCGCCGAGGAAAACCAACGTTTGGCGCACCCCTTACCACCGTCCACTGTGCTACCACTGCGGCGAGGCCGGGCACACTTACCGCCGTTGCCAGTACCGACAGATGGGACTGCGTGGCTTCGCCGTCGATGCACCACGTCCGCAGCCAGGGGAACGGCCACGTGACATCGCCGACTACCTGGCAGGAGCTCAATGGACATCCCGAAGTCCTTCCCGTTCGCCATCGCCCAGCCGCCGCATGTCACCGCACCCCCGGCAGTACTCCGGCCCAACGCGGGGCCGGTCTCCTAGCCTGTATACGGGAAACTAAGGGCAGCAACCGGTGGAGGTGCGGTTACTGTGCGACGAACTACCGAAGATCCTCCTACGACGACGACGCCGCGGCGGAGCTTTCCGAACACAATGCCAACCAGGCAAAGCCCTGACGGCGAAAGCTCACTTACCGGAGGTGGCCTGACGACGCAACATGGAAGCAGCGGAACAAGCCGACGCAGCCGTGACCCGACGCCACGCCCTAACTGAAATGCGAGACGGCGAACTAGCGACATCGACGTCCTTATCGACGGCCACAGTGTGACCGCTCTCGTCGATACTGGAGCCGACTATTCTGTCATCAGTGGGTCGTTCGCCGCGAAGTTAAAGAAAGTTAGGACAGCTTGGAAAGGCCCTGAAATCCGCGCAGCCGGAGGTCATCTCGTAACGCCTGCAGGAATTTGCACAGCGAGAGTCACCATTAACGGCCGTATTTATCCTACAGACTTCGTAGTCCTACAGCGTTGCTCGAGAGATGTCATCCTTGGCATAGACTTCTTATGCCTCCATGGTGCTGTCATCAACCTAAAAACAAAGTCGATAACGTTATCCACAGAGGAAGCACTACCACCGCGCACGCCGTCAGGACACCATGCCTTGAATGTGCTGGAAGAACAAGTCACCATTCCGGCTCGCTCAAGCGTCATTATTTCAGTCGGCGCTCCTAAATCACCTGACTTGGAAGGCGTCGTTGAAGGCAGTCAGCATCTGTTGGTCACCCGAAATATTTGCGTCGCAAGAGGAATTGCAGAGCTGCGGGTAGGCAAAGCAACGGTTATGCTCACGAATTCCAGCAATGAGTACAAACATGTGAACAAAGGAACAACGGTCGCATACATCGAAGAAATTGTCGAAGCCACCAGTGCTTTCGCCGTCGCCGATTCTGCGGAACCTGCTCAGAGGAACCAAGCCCCTCCCATAGCTTTCGACGTCAATCCCAGACTTCCGAACGATAAGCAAGAACAGCTCAAGGCCCTGCTCCTGCAATACGAAGATTGCTTTTCGTCGTCATCGAAAATTCGGTAGACCCCAATCGCGAAACATCGCATCATAACCGAAGAAAATGCCAGATTACTCCGTCAATGTCCGTACAGGGTTTCGACGCGAGAACGTGATGCCATGAAGAGATAAGTTGTTGAAATGCTGCGGGATGACATTATCCAGCCGTCCAAGAGTCCATGGGCATCCCCCGTGTTGTTAGTGAAGAAAAAGGATGGGACCCTACGTTTCTGCGTCGATTATCGCCGCCTGAACAAAATCACAAGAAAGGACGTGTATCCTCTCCCACGAATAGACGACGCACTTGATCGGCTCCATAACGCCAAGTACTTTTCGTCAATGGACCTCAAGACTGGCTATTGGCAAATCGAATTCGACGAAAGAGACCGAGAGAAGATGGCGTTTATAACACCGGACGGCCTTTTCGAGTTTAAGGTGATGCTCTTCGGCCTTTGCTCAGCGCCTGCAACTTTTCAACGCGTTATGGATACAGTACTGGCAGGATTGAAGTGGCAGACTTGCCTTGTGTACTTGGACGACGTCGTCGTGTTTTCCTCGAGTTTCGACGAGCATCTTCGGTGCCTTGAAGCTGTACTTCAAGCCATCAAGACGTCCGGACTCACACTGAAGCCAGAAAAGTGCAGATTTGCGTATGAGTAGCTCTTGTTTCTGGGACACGTTATCAGCAAGTCTGGAGTTCGTCCCGATCCACGGAAAACAGCCGCCATCGCCGACTTCCCGCCGCCCACTGACAAGAAGGCCGTGCGCCGATTTCCGGGCCTGTGCGCCTATTATAGGCGGTTTGTGAAAAACTTCGCCCGCATCGCCGATCCTCTCACTAACCTTACCAAGGCTGACGTAGAGTTCAAGTGGGAAACGCCACAGGAGCACGCTTTCCAGGAGCTTAAACGTCGCCTCCAGACGCCTCCGTTACTTGCCCATTTCGGCGAATTCGCCGAGACAGAAATACATACTGACGCAAGCAGCGTAGGTCTTGGCGCCGTTTTTGTGCAGAGGGCTGACGGACTTGAAAGGGTTATTAGTTACGCCAGCCGATCGCTATCCAAAGCAGAAGCAAATTATTCCACAACAGAAAAGGAGTGCCTCGCCATCATCTGGGCTACGTCGAAATTTCGCTCCTACCTCTACCCCCGCAGGGGCGCCTGCGCAAGTAGGCGTTTGGTGTGTAGCGACACCACGGACCCGAGCTAACGGGGGAGTTTCGGCTCCCTCCCACGCCTAGCCGTGCGTGGCTTTGCCGTGTCCGGGGAAAAGGGGATCCTGGGGGTTGAGCTGACGCTGGGTGATTGGACCTTTAAGGCCCCCCGGCAGAGGCAACACACCCGTTTGGCTCCGGCTTCACGTAGACGGCACCCCTAGGCTGACCCACCCAGGGGAAATCGGCAGTCGCCTTTTCCTATCTCTCTCTCCCTACATCTTCGTCTTTATCTCTTACTATTTATCTGTCCTGTCTTCTACTCTCTTCCATTTACTTCCGATATTCATGGCGGCAAGAGTTAACCTTGTGTAGGTATCCCACCTATGATAATTACATTGGGTTATAGTGACAGCGTACGGCTGGCGTCGGGAGGGCTTCTTTTAACAAGTCCAACCACGTCCCCTTGTTGGGCTCCGTGGTGGGTGGTCGCCCCTGTTACCGAACACATTCATACTTGTATGGCTTTACAAGCATCCGCCGACCTTGATCGGTCTCGCAAGAGAGGCCGCACCGAAGCAAGTTATCACGTCTCGAAAGAAACTAAAGTTACTTTCGCGAAGTACCACATTATCCACAGTGACAGCACACCTCTAAGAAAATTATCCCCATTTTTGGTGGCTAAATGCCTAAAAGAAAAAATAGGACCCACATACAAAGCATCCAAAATGTCAAGCGGTGACCTCCTTTTGGAGCTAACCGAAAAAGACCAAGTGCCTAAGCTATCCCAACTAACCAGCATTGGAGAAACAGCTGTCACCGTTTCGGTCCATCACTCTCTAAACACCAGCAGGGGAGTGATTTCTGAGGAAGACTTCTTAGGCCTTAGTGACGAAGAGCTCCTCGAAGGTTTCCAAGACCAAAACGTCATCAAAGTCCAAAGAATTGTAATCCGTCGCAATAATCAGGAATTGCCCACCAAACACGTAATACTAACCTTTGGAACATGTGAAATGCCCACCTCTCTTAAGGCTGGGTACCTAAAAATAAATGTCAGACCCTACATTCCCAACCCCAGACGCTGTTTCAAATGTCAGAGATTCGGACACGCCTCGCACTCTTGCAGAGGCAAAGAAACATGCGCAAAATGCAGCGCAAACGACCACAAATCAGAAAACTGTTCATCCTCACCCCACTGTGTTAACTGTGACGGGGAACACCCAGCGTATTCCCGGTCATTCCCATGTTGGAAAAAAGAAAAAGAAGTGATCGCTCTGACCGTCAAAGAAAAAATATCATTCAGCGAAGCGCGAACACGGCTATCGTACCTTTTCCACAGAAGTTACGCCGATGTGACGCAGTCGGGGGCAGCGTCACAAAGACCTCAGGAGTCGACCGCTACCACACCCAGTGGTTCCATGGTGACTCAAACCGCCCCCGTAAAAGAAACAGCGCCAGCTGCTCCATGCACATCAAAGGGCCCGCAGACTCCGGTCTCCCTGGGCCCTAAACTCAATAGAATGCCAAGGCCTGAGATCAGTTTCTCAACGCCTCACTCTCGATCTTCCAGCGCCTCAGACAAGGCAATGGAGATCGACCACAAAACTCCGGTGTCATCGATACCGAAGGACAAGCGCTCTCTCGAGCGTACCAAACAGGACAAGGACAAAGTCCCAGTAACCACAATAAAAAAGCGATAACCGTAATGGTTATCGTATTTCTCTCTATTTCTATTTCTTAATATTGTCACCTATCATCTTTTATACCGATCAATCCCCAGAAGTATATTTACTTAACTTTATTCTGCCATGGCTTTTATCGTACATTGGAACTGCAGAGGCTTAATTCATAACTTAGGTGACATAAAGGACATCATTAAGAAATTCTCACCAGTAGCCTTTTGCCTCCAAGAGACAAATCTTGGTGCAAAACACAGCCATTTCCTAAAAGGCTTCAAAGTTGCCCGAAAGGACCGCGAACATTGCAACCGTCTTTCAGGAGGAGTAGCCATAGTGGTGCAGGGCAGCACTCCTACGCTAGATGTCCAAATAAACACATCTTTTGAGGCCGTAGCCGTCACCATCCTATCATACAAAACCATCACCATCTGCTCACTGTATATCCCACCTCACACCCTTTTCACCACCAAAAACCTAGAAAATCTAGTGGAACAGTTGCCAAAACCATTTATCTTAGTTGGGGATTTCAATGCTCATTCAACCCTTTGGGGTAGCGACAAAACTGACGCAAGAGGGCAAGCCGTGGAAGATTTCATTTTATCGAATGACATCTGCCTTCTGAATTCCGGTGCTTTTACCTACTTTTCACCAACCTCGCGCACTTTTAGTTGCTTAGATCTCGCCATGTGTTCATCGTGTATTTTTAATGATTTTAAATGGGACGTCGTCAACACGTCTTATAGTAGTGATCATCAACCCGGCATCATAAAACTTATACCATCTTACCCAACTTTAACAAGCAGGCCACGCCGGTGGAAACTGCAGCTAGCGAACTGGCCAGTTTTCACAGAAAACGCTAAGCTCGATGAAGTTTTCTCATCGGAGCTTTCTGTTGAGGAACTAAACGAAGAGTTCGTCAAAGTTTTAATATTAGCAGCAGAAAAAGCAATACCGCAATCATCAGGCATCGTACGCAAGAAATTCAATCCTTGGTGGACAAACGAGTGTACTGATGCCAAAAAACTACAAAATAAGGCCTGGGGAATTCTACGAAGATACCCCACCTACGCCAACCTCATCAACTTCAAACAGGCAAAAGCCAGAGCCTGATTTATTCGAAGACAGGCAGAAAAGGATTCATGGCAAAAATACATATCATCAATTGACAGTTCAGTGACATCTAAACACATCTGGGACCAGGTAAGGAAGTTCAAGGGAGAGTACTCCTCCTACACAATACCACAGCTTACAAGTCCAGACACACAATCAACACTAGAAGACCAGGCCAACCTATTAGGAGAACACTTTTATAAGGTATCATGCTCAACAAATTACATCAATACATTCCTGAAATATAAAGAAAATGCAGAAAGACAAAGATTGCCTACTAGCAGTACCTCAAGTGAAAGTTATAACCTTCCGCTTACGCTGCACGAATTGAACAGGGTACTTTCTGCCGGTAAAAAAACGGCCACAGGGTCTGACCAGATACACTACACAATGTTGGCACACCTATCCCAAGCGTCCGCGAAGGCACTTCTTCAATTCTTCAACAAAATATGGGACTCTGGCATAATGCCTGAAGATTGGAAAAAAGCCATAGTCATACCATTCCTAAAACCTGGTAAACCCCCAACAACCCCAAGTAGCTATAGACCCATTGCATTAACAAGTTGCCTCGCAAAAACTTACGAAAGCATCATAAATATTAGACTTACCTTCACTCTGGAATCGGAGCACCTATTAGACGCACACCAGTGCGGATACAACAAGGGCTGTTCCACCACTGATCACATTGTCAGGCTGGAACAAGAAATACGACAAGCATTTCTACACAAACAGTTCTGTCTCTCGGTCTTCTTTGACTTAGAGAAAGCAGATGACACAACTTGGAGATACGGAATTCTCAAAGATCTAGCTAACTTAGGGATTCGCGGAAGAATGCTGAACTGCTTACACGATTTTCTTATCGAATAGAACTTTTCAAGTACGTTTGGGTACGGTACTGTCACGAATATTTGTCCAAGAAAATGGTGTACCACAGGGCTGCGTTTTGAGCACCACCCTGTTTATAGTGAAAATGAACTCCATCAACAGGGCTATACCCCGTACAATCATGCACTCCATCTATGTTGATTATCTGCAAATTGCATGCCGAGCCTCCAGCCTATCATCCTGCGAAAGGTAACTCCAAATTACAATAAATCGGCTTACGAAATGGGCCGACCAAAATGGTTTCCGCTTTTCAGCCCAAAAAACCACAGCTGTTCTCTTTGCGCAAAAGAGAGGATTGTTCCCTGAACCCGCGCTCACACTCTACAACATCAACATGCCGGTGAAACAAGAACACAAATTTCTAGGAATCACATTCGACCGAAAACTAAGCTTTCTGCCACACATAAATGCACTGAAAACTAAGGCAAACAGAGCACTCAATGTGCTCAAAGTACTCTCCCATAAACGCTGGGGTTCCGATCGACTCTGCCTTATACGTATTTACCGATCCCTTGTACGCAGCATTTTAGACTACGGATGCATAGTCTACGACTCGGCGCGTAACTCATACATCCGCCGTCTTGACCCTATACACAACCTCGGCCTTCGTCTGTCAAGTGGTGCTTACAGAACATCACCTGTGCAAAGTCTATACGTAGAATGCAATGAGCCCCCTCTTTGTGATCGAAGAGCATTACTAACCTTGTCATATGTTTTAAGAATAAGGTCGTCACCTGAACACATCTGCTATGAAATTGCCGCAAAATGTGACTCGCGCTCACACTACCTCAACAAACCGAACCTAATCAAACCACTTGTCCTACGTTTCGAGGAATACTGCCACTTTTATACCATCCCTGATGGATCACTAGATGTCGCTATTAAACCACCAAGACTGCCGCCATGGTTTGACCTGTCACAGCTATGCGAATTTTCACTAAGCCGTTTCAACAAAAAAAGCACCCCACTAGAACACATAATCCAAGAATTTTATATACTTCAGCACGAATATAGGGATTACGAAGAATTTTACACAGATGGCTCAAAAACGGAGGACCACGTGGGTATTGGGATTGTGACGACGAAAAGCGCAATTTCTGTGAAAGTACCTCGTAGTTTTTCTATTTTTTCAGCTGAAGCTTATGCCTTGAGTGAAGCAGTTCGGAAAATCATCGCTGAAAAATACAAGAAAGCAATCATATACACCGACTCACTAAGCGCACTAAAAGCACTACATATAAAATCCGAATGTGAGCCTATAGTTGGCGACATTCTAAACATGGTATACTTACACAGCCAGGCAACCTGCATCCGTTTCTGCTGGGTCCCAAGTCATGTTGGGATACCCGAAAACGAAAAAGCAGATAAGTATGCTTCCCAGGCAGCCCATCAAACAGTAAGAAAAGTAAAAATTCCCCTTAAAGATATCCAGAGAACAATTCGCCTGGCCCTACTAGCAAAATCGCAAAAGCAATGGGACACCTGCACGAACAATAAGCTCCACCTGGTGAAACCTACACTCGGGGAATGGAAGACCTGCCGTCACCAGCAACGGTTTATTGAAGTTGTATTATGCCGACTTCGCATTGGACACACACACCTGACACACAACTTCTTACTCGCAAAGGAAGAACAACCAACGTGTGAAAAATGCCAAGAAGCGTTAACACTTATGCACATCCTAATCACATGCCCTATCATTGAAACACAGAGACAAAAACATTTCAGCAAGCTATACAAACAACACGTACCTTTACACCCTGCTTTGTTCCTAGGAGATGACCCTCTAATACCCCTGCCTGACTTGCTAAAGTTTCTGAAAGAATCTAATCTGCTAAATAAGCTTTAAAATCTCATCTTTTTAGTGTCCATTTCTGAAAGTCTTGTGTCTGGCGCAGCATAGCCTTAGCTGCTTTTGCGCCATAAAAAACCAAATTAACCTAACCTAATCTACCTCTACGGCAGGCCCTTCAAAGTTGTGAGCGACCACCACGCCTTGTGTTGGCTAGCCACCTTGAAGGACCCTTCAGGTCGCCTCGCACGATGGAGCCTGAGACTTCAAGAGTATGACATTACTGTCATTTACAAGTCCGGCAAAAAACACTCCGACGCCGACTGTCTCTCTCGTGCGCCTGTCGACCGACCGCTACCCGACGACCCGGATGACGAGTACTTCTTGGGAACGATAACTACCGACGACTTCGCTGGAAGACAGCGGGCCGACCCGGAACTTAAGGCCCTAATAGAATACCTCGAAGGCAGGACCACCGAAGTCCCGAAGGTATTCAAGCGCGCACTTGCGTCGTTCTTTCTACGAAACGGTCTTCTACAAAAGAAAAACTTTTCACCGCTTCGAGCTAAGTACCTCCTTGTGGTGCCTTCAGCTCTGCGACCAGAACTCCTGCAGGCCCTGCACGACGATCCGACGGCAGGGCACCTCGGTGTTTCCCGCACGCTCGCGAGGATACAAGAAAGGTACTACTGGCCACGTCTTACCACCGACGTCACTCGTTATGTGAGGACATGCCGGGACTGTCAGCGACGCAAGACACCGCCGACAAGGCCAGCGGGACTTCTGCAGCCAATTGATCCACCTTGCCGACCTTTCCAGCAGATTGGTATGGACCTACTGGGGCCGTTCCCGACGTCGGCTTTCGGAAACAAGTGGATCGTGGTAGCTACCGACTACCTCACCCGCTACGCCGAGACAAAAGCCCTGCCAAAAGGCAGTGCATCCGAGGTAGCTAAGTTTTTCGTCGAAAATATCGTCCTACGTCACGGCGCCCCGGAGGTCCTTATCACCGACAGAGGAACGGCATTCACTGCCGACTTAACTCAAGCGATCTTGGCATTATTGTTGTATTGTAATTTATTCATTGTACTTTCTTGCATTATTATTGTACATCTTTAGTTAAAGCATCGGGACGATGCCTTTTTTCAGAGGGGGGCAATGCCACGTTCCATTTCCCAAGTTTTTGTTATCGTCCCAAAACACCACACGATTCTCAGCGCAAACCGCGCCTGCAGTTTTCGAGAAGGTTCCGGACTGTATTAGATCATTTCGATAAGATAACGCCCACTGTGCGAACGGTACAGATTGTTCTGGAACCTACGCCACCGCCAGCGATAACGCTAGAACATTCGACAGCAAGAGTATAAATGCCGACGCGCTTCGCTTGTCAGTTGTTGATCGAAGGCCGACGCTCTGTTCGCCGCTATCAGTCCGAGACTGCTATCTGTGCAAGACTACTGCTGTAATTGGACTTTCCGTTTACCGGGCACAGGTTCGCCCAAATAAACAGTTAAATCCCAACACGAAGTCTCCTGTCTTCGGCCACGTCACGACCCCGTGACAATATGTTTGTTTTCATGAAGAGTTTTCATGTATGATGTTTATCTGTAATGCTTTATTTGCAGTGACAATTATGTACATGCATGGTTTCATTTTTCTGGTTGCTCTATTGTTTGTATACTTGCATCGCATGCAAACATGTACACGCATGCCGAATGCGCATGGGAATAGGAGCCTCTGTCAGGCAATACGGCCTTTATCTCTTACTCCTCTTTCTGTATCAGAAAGAAATAAACTTCAATGTAACGTAATGTAATGTAATGTATCTCTAACTAAAGCAGTAGCTCACATCTAAACTGTCCAGTTCCGTCCTACACAGGAGTCGATAGTGACGTCACGGGAATTATTTGCGTGCCCCGTCAAGCGCCTCCTATTGGTCTTTATATAAGTTTCACAAGCGAAACAGTCTGGCTCTTCAGCCAACTCTGGTTCAATCGCGTTTCTACACAACCCATTGTATACGACATCTCGCTATATCATGATGCTGTCTTCGATTTCGCGCGTTCGCAACTCATGTGATTTTTCCAGTGGCATATAAACGTCTGTAGATCGCATCGAAGACAGTGCAGCAAACGCTACGTGAATGAGACACATTCGTAAAGAGCGAGTACAATGCAGCACAAACCACGAATAAATATTTAGGAATCAGATCAGCAGTGAATAATAGAAATCGGCGGCGTATCTGCGTGACACACTGCAAATGTCTTCTGTCGGCCTTTTCCGTGCATGGCGTCGCATTTTCAGCGCAACCTAAGCACCGCTAGGGTCTTTAAAATTACGTGTCTATGAATAGTCTTTAAATGGAACACATCACCTTATACGCACGTGTTGATGTTACGCCTCAGATATGCGTAATATTCGCTAGTCGATCGACAATGTTTGCAAGTATGAACGCAGCCACCAGTGCAAGATGGGTGGGCGTTCAGCAAGCGCTTTAGCTTTGGCCGGATGGTTGAATCGTTTCGTGAGACAGACAAGCGGACCAAAATTTCTGGATTCACGTATCCCAAAATTAGACTATCGTCTTGAATGTTATTTGGAGTGTAACGTCTCAATATCGTGATGTGATTATGAGAGATGCTATTAGTGGAGGGCTCTGGAAATTTCGACCATAACTTTCCTTAAAATGAGCACTGACGTTGCCCAGTATACGAGCTTCTGCAATTTCGCCCCAACCGAAATGCGTCCGCCGCGGTCGGGATCGAATCCACGGTGACCTTTGGGTCCGCGGCCGAGCACCCTAATGATGGAGCCACCGTGGCGGGCAGAAGAGTATTCAAGCATTTTCCTATTCAATGAGACAACGTATGTTTATTGTATGGAAAGGACACTGGGCTTGTTATTTCCCTCACATCATGATTAGGGCAACCATGTTGTCCGTTCTCGGCTGAGACATTAGGCCATGTTAAACGGAAGACTCCTGTTTTTTTTTTTTGCAAATACACAATGCAAAATATATGAAACCGTCGCAGGCAGTGTCATGTACAAGTACGGTGCACCTTTGCTCCGCATTTCTATTGGAGCTTTTGAAGAATCGGAGGAGGTGCAACCGCAACCAGTTCTAGCTTGCCACTACATCGGCGCATGCAGTGACAATTCTGGCGGTGTCCTATTGACACATTTTGTTCCCTGATTCCGGGTTTCTTGTCACCACTTCATCTAACTTTAGTTCTGCCCGATGCTGGAAAAGAGAAAAACAGTAAAAAAAATTGTTTTGAACAGCCAATTGTATTAAAGCGTGAAACTCAGAGATTCATTTTTAGATGTGCATAATAATTGCTGAATAACACTTATAGGAGCTCGAGATCTCTGCAGAAAGTTGGCCGGCTTGCATGAAAATACAGTAATTTCCGTTAATTCCACCCCTGTTAATCAGAAAAACTGGATAACCAGGACATCTTTTGTGGTTCTGACCAGAGTATATATTCTTAGATAGCATCAAACTCCCGTTAATTTGTTATCGTTTGAAAAATCCTGCCGATTCCGAGATTTATCAGAGAACGTATAGAGTCCCAACTGTCACTGCGCAATGGAGCGAAAACGGCGTTCGAGAATGACCGAAACGGCTGCGTTGTTTCAAAAGTCATCGTCACCATGCATCTTCAATCTTGCCGCAATCGTGTTGTTGGTGACCAAGGCTTCAGTGGCTGCGGAAAACACCTTCGATTTTATATTTCCCCCGGCGCATGCGGACTGCATGGCCATTATCTGTGATCGAGTAGGCAGTGACCAGTGAAAACTGTGACAAGCAGCAGCTTCGCATCCTTTCGAAAGTTTGTAGACTCCATCAATCATTGAGCCTCGCTATACATCAGCACCAGCGTTCAGCAGTTTTGTTTCGACTGCGCACGAAGACCACGAGCGTTTCTCCAGACTTGAGCAGCCGCTACGATCGTGTTATTCGCGACCGTGGATGCGGCTTTCAACTATGGCTTCCTTTCTATTCCAGACGATGCGCGTACAATCTCACAAAACTGAAACATGGAGGAAGATGTTAGCTTCAGCAGTAGTCCACATGGCGGCTTGAAGCTCGCTTGCTGCATTGGAATGGACGAGTGACACGTAGGCGGTCAGTTTTTGCTTGTGACGTAATTATAAAGAGGCGCATGCGCAGAACCCATGTCACTCACGGACTTGTCGCGCTCGCGTCATCCCAAGACCCGAAAATCGAAACCTGGCACGGGTCCTCAAGACGTCTTGTGTCACCAACGAAACGACGCAGACGCACTGTGGGGCCGCGACCCAGTATTACAGACAAACATTGCTACGTTATGATGTTCTATAGAGGGTTGACTCGGGAAACCCTCTCACACGTGAAGAGCCACGGCTGGCACTTCACACGTTGGGACGGGCAGGCCATAGCTGACCACCACGCCACGGGCCATCTGAACAGCCCGCAGCTGAGCGGTGAGTTCGGAACTCTTGAGCGCCTCCTCCCACTCCGCTTCCGTGGTGAGACGATCGTTGTGCTGTAACGAGGAACACCGCCAGAGCATGTGCTTTAGTTTGCAGAAGGGGTCTCCGCAATCCGGCAGATCGAGTTCGTAGGAGCCCACGTACCAATACTGAGTCTGGCTTTGCTGGGATAGAAACAAATTTGCAACATGCAAAAGGGGTGAACACTGTGAGCCCAGGAGAGCTTGACATGAGGCGGGGGATAAGCCCTGCTGTTGATCTTACGGTCCTTATTCGCCTTGTTCAATTTCTGTAGTAAGTATACTTGTAGAGGTCCACGTCCTCACATGCGAGCAACGTTAAACCACCGCAGTGGGCAAGTTTGTGCGTGCGACGTGAGTCGTCGGGACCACGTCTCGCCTAATTTGAATTTTCGCCTCATGTGGAGTCCCTCGCCTTTCGCCAACACCGCCTGCGTTTCACCAAACCAGGTCTCAAACTCTTCTATCCCTCCGAACACATAAACGGCCTTCTCAATGAACCTATAAGGGACCTGGGTCATGGGTAAAACTCGCTGTTATCGTCACGTACGCTTGGTGGTGGCGCTGCGTAATAAAGCACGAGTTCACAGCGGGCTTTGACGTAAGACGCGGGTGTCTTGAGCAGCGGTGACAAGGCGCACGCCATGTGACCGTGGCTCAATGTCGGAATGAAGACTCCGAATATAATTGCAGCTTTTAAACTTCTCTTATTTAGTTCGTGTTTCTTTGTGTTTAAGGGGCTCACTTCAAGTGTAGAGTGACAGTTTGTTTGCGTTCGTTTTTGCGCGTCTTTTCTGCTTGTGATGCCGCTCGCCGTTGTTTGCGTGACATTACAGTTTGTTGCTTTAGCTTTCATTTCTTCGCCCTTGTGACGAAACTATGCATAATAAGCGCTTTACAACGTATCTTGATTTCTATGACAGAAGATTAGCCATGTGTTTTCATCCGCACAAGTTTCCACTCTCTCCCGAACATCTACCTTATTTAGTTACGTTCAAAAGTCGAGAGCCATGGCAAGGTTATAAGCGTACAGCCTCATCCGTACCAGCAATGGCCATACTATACAGCCAAAATGTTCGCTCGAGTCTAAAACCTTTTCACCGGTTATCATATTTCGTAGGTGGCGTAAAACTGGCTATGTCGGCCCTTTATGGCCAGCATTGCCGTAACAGTTGACGCCGATTCCAGGTCCCCAAAAGTGCGGCTGTCCAAAGCTACCCAACGTGCCTCCAGGAGTGGACGAACGAGAAGTGCAGAACGTCCTCCCGGTAGCTGCTGTACTGCGGCGCTCGGCAGCTTGTTCCGTGCGGTGAAGCAGCGAAGTTCGTGGTATGCACGGCCTTCGACGGTGACCAACCAACAGGTATGCCTGGTTTTCCCGAGTTTCCTTCGTGCACCACACTTCTTGGCCTCTGCACCGCGTATGGTTAATAAGTGTTTGCCCAATTCATTGGTGGCCTGTAGCGTCTGCGTCAGTGTAGCTTCCATGGTCGGATCGCATCTAGTTCGATCAGCTGGCAGCATATTTTTGCCATGCAACACACGCGCCTCTCCAAGACTGCTATACTTTCCAGCTAAATGCGAATAGCACTCACGACCCTTATCAAGGTCACAGCTCTCGTTTTGGGAAGTCCAAAGTGAATCGTTCGTCGATGGAGCATAGCGTATCCGCTGACAAGCTCTAAAGGCGGAAGCACAGTGAGTACAAGTTGGTTGACGTCATTCCCGACAGCCAATGAGGGTCTAGCTTCGACCACGACACTCACACACTGCTCTTTCCAGCGGGGATAGACGCTGCGAGTCTTTGGCCTATCGTTAGTCGGGCACATCTGACTTCAGCATGACATCAACCAGACAAACCCGCTGTGCATGGCGTCGAAAGAAAGTTTCCTGTAACAAACAGTTCGGAATGATCAATGTGTATAAACGTAGCAACAGCAAAAAAAGGGAGAAATTCCAAGCTGAGTTATCAAGTTAGACAAGGTGATGTGCTCGAGACTTTATCAAAAGCCGCAGTTTGCTATATCATTTCATGAATCGACAAAACTGAGGCGTACCCTGCGCATTCTAATATGTTAGTTCAGTCAATGATACGATATGGCATCATGAAGAATCTGGCAATCTGGCTGCACTCTCTACAAGGAGGGAAAAATACCTGGATGCAAACACGCTTTCACAGCACATAGAGAAAGCTGCCTAGATTCGATACACCTTCTAACCTTTCGTATTGAAATTTAAGCATACAATCACGGCGCCGATTCGATAAGAAGCCATATACGTAACTTCCAGGATTACAATGGGATCGCGAGCTCTCCTGTAGAAAAAATAAACAGCGCTGGATGGATCGGGATTCGCGAAGAGGACACAATAAAGGTGCTGATGTATACTGTAACTATTACGGAAACACTTTGTTGGATGTTGGCGTCTGTGTCGTGTCCTCTTGGGTGTACATGTTCATCGAGTGCCTTTTTTTTGTCGACGCTACATTTCCAACAAACCAAATTTCAGCAGTGCTAAATTACGAAGAGATTATACAAACGAAAATATAGGAAGAAATCTTTTGAAGAGCAACAGGTTTCAGATTTTACAGGCGTTTTTGACTCCATCATGATCACGCTCTTCACCCTTACTAGTCCCACTGCAGGTCAAAGGCCTCCAACCTTGTCCTGTGCTTGTTGCGGCCACGCTGTCCTCGCAGTATTGTTTTTATTGACGCGATGTAAGGAGATGTTGGCGCACAAACATGACGCCGGCTACTCCTTATCTCTTAGAGATATCTAAAATATATACTTCAAATGAATGCGTTGGTTCATAATCTTAAACTTTGGTAGCACAGAAACGATGAGGACAGGAAGGAACAGCGCTCTGCCCTGTATTTCTGGGTTTCTTCCTGTTCTCATCGATATTGCGACAGTGCACGTAGAGTCCAAGCGTCCGTACGAACGAAGTCCATAGCACATACAATATACACAACTAGCACAACTAGGTAGCACAACTAGGTAGAACACAATAGCACAACTAGGTAGAACATGAGATTTCAAAACGTCTTCGACAATCACATATATGCGCACATACGGTGTTGTTAACTGATTGAAGAGCAACTGATGCATACAGTCAACAGTAACATAAATAATATGTTGCCGTTTTAAATGATAGAAAAAGAAAAAACTTAACTGCACTTATATCGGCCAAGAATGATCCTCAAGTGTCTTCTCCATCTCATCTGCCTGTCTTGCTTTCTGCTTTCCCTGGAACCCTTGCCTCTTCTTAACCTAAGGGGAAGTTAAAAATAATGTATCTACTTTCAGCGCAAGATGATGATGTCACTCCTGAAATCGCAAAAAAGAGTAGTTTTTTCAGAAACTTGTCATGTTGATATGGTCATCGCCAGCAGAGCTCTCCCTGTGGTACTTATATCCTGCAAATAAAGAAAGAAACGATCATTTCAGGTCTGAAATGTGGTCACCACAGTAACATCATCATCATCATTATTATTATCATCATCAGCCTGGTTACGTCCACTGCAGGACAAAGGCCTCTCCCATGCTCCGCCAATTAACTCGGTCCTGTGCTTGCTGCTGCCAATTTATACCCGCTAACTTCTTAATCTAATCTGCCCACCTCACCTTCTGTCTCCCCCTAACTCTCTTGCCTTCTCTGGGAATTCAGTTAGTTACCTTTATTGATCAGCGGTTGTCCTGTCTACGCGCTACATGCCCGGCCCATGTCTATTTTCTCTTCTTGATTTCCACTATTATATCCTTAACCCTCGTTTGTTGCCTAATCCACTCCGCTCTCTTCTTGTCTCTTAAGGTTACACCTACCATTTTTCTTTACATTGCTCACTGCGTCGTCCTCAATTTAAGCTGAACCCTCTTTGTAAGTATCCAGGTTTCTGCTCCGTAGCTAAGTACCGGCAAGATACAGCTGTTATATATCATCCTCTTGAGGGATAGTGGCAATCTACCTGTCATAATTTGAGAGTGATTGCCAAATGTGCTCCACCACATTCTTATTCTTCTAGTTACTTCAATCTCGTGGTTCGGCTCTGCGGTTATTCCCTGCCCTAAGTAGACAGTCTTTTACAACTTGAAGAGGACTATTACCTCTCTCGAAGCGCTGCTCTTTTCCGAGGTATTTGTACATTACTTTCGTTTTCTGCAGATTAATTTTAAGACCCACGTGCCTTGCTGCTCTCCTTGTGTAACTCCGTAATCGTGAGTTGCAATTCGTCCCCTGAGTTACTCAGCAATGCAATGTCACCACAATAACAGCGCTACCGAAATAGCCGCAATAACAGTCTGTCTTTGAATAACCAAACTAGCATATATTCTCTTTTGTGGAGCTATATCGTATCTTGTGGTCACAGAACGCCAAGACGTGGTGTAATAATAATAGCTGTTGGAGTTTAACGTCCCAAAACTACCATGCGGTTATGGCAGACGCCGCAGTGGAGGGCTCCGGAAATTTTGGCCACCTGGGGTTCTTTAACGTGTACCTTAATCTATGCACATCGACCTCAAGCATTTTCGCCTCTATCGAAAATGTGGCCGCCACGGCTGGGATACGATCCCGCGACCTGCGGGTCAGCAGCAAAAGGCCTTATCTATTAGACCACCCCAGTTGGTGGGGTGTAACGTTGATACACTGTCGTAATGTAAGGTTTTTACTTGCGTAGCCGTTACTGGACTTACAGGCCTACGTGCAATGAGGGTAAAACACCGAACTTACATAAAATCAAGAAAATAATTATAATATTGTTTTATTTTTCACCAATACAAAGTTGATGGAGGGGGTGATAATGAAAGCGACTATCCACTTGACTATAAGTTCTCACCCCCCTTATTCACATAGTGCAGTGGAGGTGGCGGCAACAAAACTCCAGAGCTGTCAAAAGTACACAACATGTACATAGCATAAACAAAATTAGGAATTATAAAACTTTCAAGCTCACTGCAAGCGGTCGCTGACAAAAATAACAAAAAACACACAGTTCAATAAACATATATTTAAATGTATATGAAATGTTGCAATTTGTAAACCACAAATACAGAAAACATATGATTCACGTGCACCGGTAACTGCATTTTCAATTCTTGTGTTTTGTTTATTTTTTATTGCTTCGAACTTTGAAGAAAAATCTTAATTATCAGGAGCGTTAGTAATATATTGGCGAAGTTGGGAACGTGTGACATGTAATCATCCGAATGGTATCCCAAAATTAGATGTGTGGGTTCTTTTGTTTGCGTGAACCGTTTTTGCACGCGTGAACAGTTAACGTTCCGAAACTGCTATACGATTACGAGAGACGCCGTACAAGAGGACCCCAAAAAACTGGACCACGTAAGGTGTTGTACAGTTCACCTCACCATAAGCTCACGGGTCTCGACCGTTCCGCCTCCATCGATTGCGGCTGCCGAGGTCGAGATACCATACCGCGACCATCAGGCTATCTATTAGGCACCATAACAACTTGACCAATGGTATATTGACGTAAAGAAGCAGGTGTGTATACCTTTACATATGGCCACATTCCGCGTTGCATTAGTCTTTCTGTTCAGATACCGTCAGTGAGTATGCACTTGTACATGACGTCAAAGTGTCTGTAGCTAGTCTACAGTTGCAATATCGATTTCAGCACTTTCGCTGTCGCTTTCAGGTTGCATGCGATGAATGTTGGCTTGAGCTAGTGTACAGTCGATACCAGTGTAGCAGCCGAGAAATATTTCGTCGCACTTGCACTCGAGGATGCCGTCGACAATACGCTGTACCCGCGTCGCACAACTCGTGCCGGGGAAACACATCGCCAGGTACGGCAAGTCCTGCCACGCGCACATGCCCACGACAATTTGCGCGCCCTCGGGGTCGGACTGTTTTTCGGTGGTGATTGCACACGCGTAGCGCTCTCTTCCTCTGGTCAGGGTCACGTACGCGATGTCCACTCCCGGGAACGTTAGCCCGGTCGCTATCAGCGTCTGCAGCGTGAAGTCGTGGATGGGTGGCATGCTCCGATTCAGCGCGAAGAGCGCCCACGTGAGCCTCTGGCTGCGCGCAAAGAGCCAGCAGTAGGCCGCAGCGAGCTTGCGAAGTCGCACCAGGCGTGACGCGCCTGTTTTTAGGGCAGCACAGACTTTGTCATAGGCCTCTTTGCTATCCTGGACGTCTCCGAAGCGCAGGTCCGGTATCACCTTGTCGTCTTCGAGGCTGCGCACTTGGTCCAAGGACAAGTGTCTCATGTGAAGGCACAGTGTGTGGATGTCCTCTTCTGCCATGACCGGCTGAAAATGGGGGCCTCGTTCGGAAAGTCGCTCGATGTGGACAGGCGGTCGCTGTGCATTGTGACAGCACGAGACTCGAAAGTGCTGTTTAGTGGTGCAGCAGATGTCTATACGCCTTCCGTGTCGCCCAGTGTATATGATCGAGCCTCCGCACTGTTTTTGGCACGGATAGCTGGAGGAGTTTGCCGAAGAAGTATAGCCTGCCGACGAAGACGCTATCCTGGATCTGAACCGGCGTGAGCGACTAAGAACTGACCTTGTAGTTCCTTAACAGAGCCGAAAGTGTACTTAAGATGTGACATCTGGTGGGCTGCGTGTTTCTTCACATAGCAGTCGACACGGAAAAAGATTGCGTTTGCGCTTGCTCTCGATAACGCAGCGGGAAAATATTACAGAGCAATATCAACTTCACGTGCGTCCTTATATGGCTTCAAAAAGGCTATCTGGCCAGAAAAAGAAATGCTACTCCGCAGGCATTTTGTGAAATCTAGTGCGTGTCACTTTCACCCACATTGTGCCGTTTCACGGTAACGTGCACATAAGAAGGTGGGGCATGGTATCCTCACCCGGTGATTCATACTGGAGCTTAAGCGCACATGCAGGAGGACAAATACGATAGAGACACAGGGACCAGCGCAGTCCCTTTCGTATTTGTCCTCGTGTGTGTGCGCTAAAGCTTCAGTATGTAACAAAACCGACTAGCCCATCTTTCCGAATCACTACAGTGAATCGCTGCTTACACATTCGTCTCGTTTGGCGTCTCTGGGAGCTTCGCACGCTAACCACATTTTGGGGTATCCTTCCAGCGCGAACTTTTTATGCAGCGTTTTTTGTGGTGATAAAGTAAGCGATTATGGTATACAAGATTATCTTATGTTTGGAATTTCATCAAGTCTTTCAGCTCGGTTGGCACTGGTGGAATACCGCCCACCGCTTTACACCACCACTCGCTCCGAAGGACCCCTCTGAAGTGTGTTCATGGGGAACAAAGCAGAAACTGTGCTCATGCAACTCCTGCGATTCGCGCACACCACCTCGTGTTTGTGTCAAAAGGAGTCTGAGCAGGCGGCCTTGCGGTGTCAGGAATGACCAACGCCACTGTCAGTGCCAGAACGCAGACGCCATTGCTTCTGTTTTCAGCGTGCCTCACAGATGCTCGAAATGCGCTACTATGTGAAAGTGTTATGTAAAAGAGGAAAATTCAAACCTTGCGCTATGAAAATGTGTGCACTTGAAAAGTTCCACTGAACGCTGCCGGAGCCCGACGTGATTGCCTCGTTGGTCGGTTCACTTTTGACCTATACCGACGGCGCCTTGTGATGACGACGTCTTCGTGTCATGCTCTGAGCGACGTTTCAAATTTTGAATATCTGACATCATCTCATATTGGATGATTTCTGCATCCGTCGAGTTCACACAGCCGAATATCCCGTTTCATGTTTGATGATGCATTTGATGCTTTCGCATTGATGAGGTATGCGTAGGCAGAAGAAAGAAAGTGTGATAGCAAAGTAGTTTACGTCACTTTCATCGACTAGAACTTTTGTTTTCAAGCAGGTTAGCGTTATATATCGATGATGAAGCAGTTTTGAACGAAGTGAGGCAAAATGAGGAGGTTGATTAGTATGTTGAAGATGTGGGCTACGGCCACAGTAAATCAGGTAAAAGGATTTATTGAGAAGTAAGCGGAACAAGCGTTGCCCGTACGTGAAGCTGCTTGAGCGTTCAGTGACTTGCGTTTAATCAATTTGCCAATTGAAACCACATTACAATAGAGAGTATGCTTCACTCTTATAGGTGAGTCTTTCTTTTTCGCAATGACTCCTTTTAAAGGGACGGGCTAACTTTCATTGAGCTCGCAGTCCTCTCCGATGGGAGCAAAATTTCGGAACTCTCCTTAAAGAGTCATTTACATGGCAAGAGAGCACTGGAGAAAAATAGTCGACACCGTGTCTAAGCTTGTATAACAACCAAAGAAATGACGAAACCGTCGGTGTTTTTTTTATTCCGGTACGCTGCCTTTTCTTGTACTCGGCACAGAGACGAGGTAGCCAAAAAACTAAAACATTAGCTTTCATTACTTTCCCAGCTGGATGACGATGTCAATTGACGAATTACGTTGATTTAGGCGACTAGAAGTATGACACAACACTGCCAAGGCAACGCTGCTACGACCCTAAATGTGGCGCCAAAGTGTTTTTCTACACAAGACAAAGTGGTGATTCAACTGGTTATAAAAACTTTTAGTTTCTCTGCTAAATTAGCTCGGAAACCTTGCAGTGCGACTTGATTTTAACGCGTGGACGAGAAGCTTTCACTTCAGTATCCTTTGGGAACGCCAGCAAACTGTGCCACGGGGAGGAAACTCCCTATACCTCCCATGTATTCGCTCTCGGCAGCACCGCTTTTTACCACTTGCGGTAGCCGGGTGTCCTACTAGAAATAAGCCATGAACGTAAAATTTCTTTTTTTACGTCACCAAAGATCTGGCATCCTAAGATCTTGTTGACTGGGTGAGGTGGATGTGAATGTTTGCGTTTTTTGGCTTCCACAAGTTTTTACAAATAAAGAGATTCGATACCAGTGTGAAGAACTTTTCTTTTGCCTATATGTATTTTTTATTTCTTGTTTTGTTAATTTTAAATAAGGCGAAGCTTGAGCAAGATGGTTGACTTGAGTTCGCTGCAGTCGCCTCCACTCCTTTTCGCCACTCACTCGATCAATATTGCTAGTCAGATCGGGCTCGGTTATCTCGCTCGGTTGGCATTCCAACTACGGGAGCAATGAAGACACGTTGTGGCGGGCATAGAACGGACGCCGCAGTGAGGTGCGCCGAGCAAGTCAACCATGCATTCGACAAAGACGGTTAAATAGGGTAACGTTGCTCTGCCAAGGGGCGGAAACTCCCCATACCTCCCGTGTAACGCGTTCTCGCATTCTGATACGCAGCGGCATGCAGCGCCGCTTTTACCACTGGCGGCTGCCCAGCATCCAATGACGTCACTGCTGAGGTCACCAAAAAGTGGGATAGGAAGAAATACCGAGAGGAAGGGGGATCGCGTGGAAACTGTCCTTTGGCACTTTGCGTGCAAGCTGAAGGTGTTCGTGCATTCTTTAAGGTTCGCTGGCAGCTTTGGTAATGCTGCGATTCGTAAAATATTGTTAACATTTTTTTTATTATTTCGTTCATGTGTTTTGAAGTGGCGAAAGTTGAGATGGCCGACTTTTCGGTGAGGCGAATCTCGATTAACATAAATAAAATGTACTTTTTATTCACGTTTTGTACAAATGCAGAGACATGCACGTAGTGTCGAAGTGTCAATCTCTACGAGCAACTCTCATTTGCAATTGATGAAAGGACATAATGAGCAAGAATTGAACCCAGAGTATTCGAAACATTGCGAAAGTTATCAACAACACGAGTAGGACACGTCGTATTTGACTCAATCACGTTTCTTATGAAGACTTTTATAACTTTCTTACAGAAGTTCAGTACCAAACAGGGCTAAAGTGCACAAGCACGGGGATTCCTGAAGCGATCAGAATTTTTTTGAGAGAGAACATCGCTGGAAACAGTGTTTCGGCACAGTGACTAGCCGATCGTCAGGGTAACAGCACTGCCTTGACAAAGATAAGTTCAGTTGAGCGAGCATTGACTCCAGCGACATTCCTGTTATAATTTCTGGAAGCATATTTAGTCCATTAAATATGTTTGAGTGGCAGTGTGAAAAAAGTAAAGACCCACAATGCTACAAACGACGGCAACGTGTATTTCATGAAGAGAAAGTAGCCTATAACTACTTGGGATCACACGATCCGCATGCCACAAGTAAAGGAATCAAAAACTATGTAGCCCAGCCAACACGAATTCAAGCCTTTCATTAAACGCATTTTGCCGACAGCAACTTGGCTACCGTCTTGACCATTTAGTCTATCGACACTGCACCTCTGTCAGGCTTGCAGAGATCCGGGTTTACTCATATACTCATGCAAAATAAATACTTGCTCGAATAATGGATGCAAGTACACGTGATCTCTCGTTGCCTCTGGCAAATCCGAAAAACAATAACGTGAAACCAAATAACCTGAAAAAGACATATTTTGACGAAGAAGCTGTATTTTATTCGTCAGATGCTGCTGTTGCGTAGCCCACAAATAAAGAGGTGGTATTGCACAGCCACCTACGAACACAGTAACCCAAACGGTCAAAACTCGTGTTTGCAGCTCATGTGGAAACGAAAGGGGCGATCGTAGACAGCAGCCATGTATGGTCTTGTTGCTTTTGTTGCCGCTCACAGCAGTGTGCTCCATTGGGCAGCGTGAAGAATTTATTTTCAAGAAAAGTGACAGCACGTCGGTTACGCGTCAGAAAATGCAGGGACGACAACGGTTCCTTACGGCTTCTGTGAACGAGGTTTGTTTGATTGAAATGCTAGGTCAGGTGAGCATTATGTGTGCAGAGATTTAGCGAACAGATCATACGCGCGATACCGTCCCGCTAAAATTAATGATAGCGTGTTGACGCGGCAGTGCGCCAAATTAAACGCAAGCCTGAAAGAATAGAGTGTCTGCTTATGATTCGTGGCATAAAAAAATCATTCGGGCCATCAACTACTCAGCAACACGTGAGGCACACCGCAAAGTGAATTGCTAAACCATTTTGTCACGCACAAAAAATCAAATTATTGGCCAAGTATCTCCAATAAAATTTTAATTTTCATTAATTTCTTCTCCCCTCCCATAGCCGCGCTTCGCACGTACACTGTACTTTGATGAATGCAGTACAACGTCTTACAACGGTTCTCATACAACTCGACTTTATAACGACCGATAAACCTCCATTCGCACAGTTCTGCTAGCACCACTACTACCCCAAGTAAACTAGACGGTGATGTGCCGTTCAACCACTGACGTCATGACGTCAGTAGTTGATATTTCTGTTCAAGTCACATGACTTTCCAGCCTCTTATCGACCACCGGAAGTTCCAATGCGTTTCGTTTCCGTAGCGTAAAACGCGTGACGGCAGAAGTACCATTGCCAATATCTTGACAAGGCGTTTACCTAGATAGCGCAAGATACTTCGACGCTTTAACACCAGGTACACCAGCAATTCTTGCATTGGGGTGGCAGCTCCAGCGCGATCGCAGACGGCACGGTGGTCCAGGTGGACCACTTCGGCAGACTTAGCGGTGAACATCAGCGCTCGGCAAGTGTATCATTGCCACGATCTACTAGCACACGAGTGCGTAGTTCCGTTTTTTCGTAATGGCAGCTGTAGACTTGGACAGGCTGGACGCCCGACTTTCCCGCCTGCAAGCAGATCAGCTGTATTGCCTGGACGGCGACAGTTCTCTTGGCATCCCGAAGATCACGGGAAGGTCCGTTCCAGGCGCCATCGCCGATATCGGCGCAAGCTTCTCTGCTATAGAAGACACGAATGAGCGGCTCCAGCGTCTATGCGGCATATACACGTGTCTTATGCTTTAGAAGGCGATTGGTCCCTGGGTTCTCTGTCGCGTCGAGAACGCGGAAGGTGACCAGCAGGACTCGCTTTTCCACCGCTTCTCGTGGGAGGTGCATTCGAAGCCCGTCCCCGCTGAATCGTTGTCTATACGCAAAGAACTCACCCAAGGATGTGCACTGGTTCCGCAAAACGGAGGCATGGGCCACGACGTCTACTGCTTCGCTTTCTTTACATCATCGCCGTGGGTGGCAGTCTACAGACCGCCAGAGGGTGATTCCGATGGAGTGCGTCAGGTTCTTGGCCGTACTTTTGGCGTTGATCCTGAGGAACTCGAGCGAGGCGAGTACTTCAACCAGGATATGGCGTACGAGGCGGCCATGTTGATGGATATTGTCGGAAAACGCTGAACCTGGGTTGATTTGCCCACACTTCACGCTAATTGAAGCCGACATATTATTGCGTGGTAAGTTCTTCTGCACTGATTGCATTGACCCTGGTCCAGATCTTCCTGCAGACAACGTGCCATTGCGTTGCCTCCGGTATCGGAGAATATCGGAGCTGACGGAAACCGACGTCGTTTTTGTAGGGCCTCAGTGATTCGTGCGCTTTTAGCTACCGACAGTGCCATGTGATGACGATGTCATGTGATGCCAGGGTGACGTCACATGTTTTGGATATGTGAAATCATCGCTTGGTGATGATTTATAGATCACTCGTGCTCACGTTCCCGTCAATTCCTTTTCGTGTTTGCGCATCTTGCACATTTGCCTTTATGAGATATGTGCACAGATGAAAAAAAATGTGATAGCAACGAATTTTACGTCTGTTTTATCGAATAGGATTATCGTTTTCAAGCATGCTAGCGTAACACGGGACATGGAGCACTTTTGGGTTCTGTAACGCGAATAACACTCCGATATGTAGGTTGAAAATGTGCGGTACGTCCCGAGTTATTCGAGAACGTTTTTTTTTTTATTGCGCGGGCATCATTCGCGTAAAAAGAATGTAATGGGAAGTAAACGAAGCAGTCGCTGCCCATGAAGCTACTGCAGCATGTATGTTTAGGTGCTGAACTAAATTTGTCAACTACTGCTACAGTTCAAGAGATAGTATGCCTTACTCTTATAGCTGAGTTGTCATTTTTCACCCCAGTGATTCTCTTTATAAATTTGCATTAACTTACCTTGATGTCTCCAAAACCTACGAGGGGAGTATAATGATATCCAAACAGTGTTTACGTGACTCTTTAACAAGAGTGATTCTCGTGGCAAGCGAGGGCTAACGAAAAACTTAAAGGACTGTTTTGTAAGCGGGGATGACATCGCCGGTATTTTGATTCGTGTGTGCTACCCCTTGTCGTACTCAGCACAGACAAAGATCAAGCCTTAACGCATTTAAATTGATTGGCGCATTTAACATTGCTATGCCTAAATTTATTTTCTTGTTTCTTTTACTTTTCCAGCTGGACGACGATGACACAACACGGCCAAGGCTACGTAGTTACGACCCTAAATGCGACGCCAAATTGTCTTTTTACAAATGAGAGCGCGGTGATTCATCTTCCTATAAATACTTTCGCTCTGCTAAAGTGGGTAGGAAACCTTGCAGCGCGTTTTAATTTTGACGCGTGGGCGGAAAGCCCTCCCACAAGTATCCTCTGACAACGCCAGAAAGTTTGCTTTGCTGCCTAGCATATTTCGGTTGAAGTGGATTGGGAAGATGGCCAGGTAATGTGTGATGGCCTGGAATACGCGGCTAAATAAAATCAGATTTATCTATGCTTTGGTACAATTTAGGCCTTATCTTATAAATACTTTCGATCGTTGCCCTCAAGGACAGAGCAATGAATGCGACGGCAAGAACGGCAAGCAGCTATAAACGCTCTGTGACAAACACAAATAAGGACGCGACAGGTGTATACAAAACTAGTGCGAACTGTCATATTACAACTAGACTCTACTTTGGTCCTTTCAGCTAGCAACTCGTTCCTTTGGCAACCACGGGCGCTGCAACGAACGCACCGAATGTGGGGTGGTCTATTAACCCCAGGACAGCGTGGCGTTACCTACGTCATGACGTCACTCACATGGGACCGGTGTATGCTGTCTCTGCTGGAAGACCAATATTCCTGCGCTTTTGGCATCGCTCGTTTCATTGTGCACCGCGCGTGCTCGTTATGAATCTCACTTCTTAATGCGGTATGGTCAGTGGCTATGTCTGCGGTGGCACCCAAGAGATAACAATTGAGTGCCCAAGGGTGAGGCAAAGTTCACTAGGCACGTGAGATAAAGAAGTTGGTGGGCGATAACGTAGCCTTTGCAAGCGTACGATTGGCGGAACAAGGGAGAGGTCTTTGCCCTGAAGTGGGCGTAGTCAAGTAGGTGACGAAACTGATGACGATCGCCTAAGAATATCTGTTCGACATGAAAATTACGAAACCCTATGGCACTCGGAAGTGACGATGGGATGTTGTAGCTCGTATGGCTCGGCTTATCAATAATGGAAAACGAAACGAAACCCAAGCAGTGCCTCGTGTTTGGCTGTTGATTACTGGAGCTGTTTTTTCAAGGATAGCAGGAGTAAAGAACCCCAGGTGGTCGAAATTTCCGGAGCCCTCCACTACGGCGTCTCTCATAATCATATAGTGGTTTTGGGACGTTAAACCCCACATATCAATCAAGGATAGCAGGAGCACTTTTGTAAGTTGTCATCGAATGATATAACTCTCGTTTATTAATCGCTTCACAAGTCGATTGCCCAGAAAGTGTTCCAAATTTGTAAATTACCAGCGTAGTTGCGAGGATTCGTCATGCGCGTACACTGCCTCCTCTCTCCTTTTGTCCCTGGAAAATCGCTGGAAAGCCGAACAAAGGGATGACACCGGGAAAAGTAGCCACCTCAGCGCGTGTCAAAGCTTTGATCACTATTTTGTTTATTTTTCTCAGTTCAAAGGCAGTGGATAACTCCCAGCGGCACCACGAGCGCGCTAGTGTAATACTGCACAGCTTAATTCCAGCGTTGTAAAGCTCGGAGCAGGTGCGTGGAGGCACCTCATGGTGGCTGAGGTAAGCGTGTGGAACATGGCGTGGCCTCCGCGATCAGAGCCGCAGCGCGTCGTCGCTTGTTGCCGGAGCCACTCTCGGAGGCCACGTGCACGGATGCTCAAATATGAAAGTTTTTCTGCTAAGACGTAACCCATGGCTTGCAAATCGCCGAATTCGCCGAGTGGGCAATGTCTAGTGTCTTCGAAACGCATTTATGAATTCCATAGCCTTTGTACCGTCATAACACTAGAATCATGCTTACAGGTTGTCGAAAGGCAATGTTTAGAGCCGCAAACACGACATAACGCAACTATATCTATATACCGGCCATACGACCGACCATAGGAGCTCTGCTGCTTAAGCTGGAGTTAAGGCCGTTGATGTCGGCAGACAGAGGACTCAGCCCGTGTGCGCCATAAAATGAAGATATGTACCAAGAAGCTCCTAGCGTAGAATATTTATGCATGGTAAAGCTTACCAAGAGCTTAGCAGAGGAAAGTGAGGCTGATGAGGAAGAAAGAAGGCGGGCAAGGGTAAACCATAGCATTACATAGTACAGTATAGCATAAAAAGGGGTGGGAAAGAGGAGCTATGGAGACGAGGCGTGGCGAGGGGGTCAGGAGGGGGTCGAGGAAGATAGATGTGCTCGTACATAACGATATAACTCAATATGAGCTCGTCGGTTGCTAGCGCTTGCACGCCATTTGCGCTGAAGATTGCACAGACGAGGAACTGTCTTTAAGCTTTCAAGTGCACACATTTTTGCATCGCTAGGTTTAAATTTTCCCGTTTTCATAACAAAACCATATACCGTTCATAGTAGAGCGTTTCCCGCATCTGTGACGCACGCAGAAAACAGAAGCAATGGCGTCTGCGTTCTGGCGCCCACAGTGGCGTGACAGTGGCGTAGGTCACCGCTGACACCGCAAGGCCGCCTGCTCAGACTCCTTTTGACATAAACACCTGGTGGTTGGCACGAATCCCAGGAGTTGCGTTCTCAGTTTCTTCTATTTGTTCCTCAGGAACGCACTTCAGGGGAGTCATTCAGAGCTCTGGCTGGTGAAGAGAGGTGGGCGGTATTCTACCAGTGCCAACCGAGCCGAAAGCTCTGTTTAAGTTCAAAACATAAGAGAAACCCGTATACTATAATCGCTTACTGAATTACCACAAATGACGCCGCCTAAAAAAGTTTGCGCTGGAATAATAATCCAAAATGTGGTTCGCGTATGACGCTCCTAGGGACGCCAAACGAGACGAATGTGTAAGCACCGAATTACCGGAGTAATACGGAAAGACGGGCTAGTTGGTTTTGTTGCATACTGAAGCTTTAGCGCACACACACGACGACAAATACGATAGGGACTGCGCAGGTCTCTGTGTGTCCATTGTATTTCTCTTCATGTGTGCGCGCTAAAGCTTCAGTATGAATCACCGGGTACGTTATTTCATGCCCCACATTCTTATGTCAACGTTACCCTGAAATGGCAGAATGTGGACGAAAGTGGCACGCACTGGAATTCAGAAAACGCCTGCGCTGTAGAATCTTTTTTCTGACCAGATAGCCTTCTCCAAGCCATCTAAGGACGCACGTGAAGTTGATATCGCTCCGTAATATTTTCCCGCTGCGTTATCCAGAGCAAGCGCAAGCGCAATCTTTTTCTGTGTCGATTCCTATTGTGAAGAAACGCGCCGCCCACCAGATGTCGCATCGCAAGTACACATTTGGGTCTGTTACGGCAGACTGCAGTACAAGGTCAGTTCTTAGTCGCTCGCGCCGATTCAGATCCAGGATATGGTCTTCGTTGGCAGGCTATACTTCTTCGGCACACTCCTACAGCTATTTGTGCCAAGAACAGGGCAGAGGCTCGATCATGAACAGTGGGCTACAGAAAGCGCCTAGACATCTGCTGCGCCACTAAACAGCACTTTCGAGACTCGTGCTGTCACACTGCACAGCGACCGGCTGCCCACATCACACGACTGTCCGAACGAGGCCCCAATTTTCAGCCGGTCATGGCAGAAGAGGACATCCACACACTGTGCCTTCACATGAGACACTTGTCCTTGGACCAAGTGCGCAGCCTCGAAGACGACAAGGTGATATCGGACCTGCGCTTCGGAGACGTCCAGGATAGCAAAGAGGCCTATGACAAAGTCTGTGCTGCCCTAAAAACAGGCGCGTCACGCCTGGTGCGACTTCGCAAGCTCGCTGCGGCCTACTGCTGGCTCTTTGCGCGCAGCCAGAGGCTCACGTGGGTGCTCTTCGCGATCAATCGGAGCATGCCACCCATCCACGACTTCACGCTGCAGACGCTGATAGCGACTGCGATAACGTTTCCGGGAGTGGACATCGGGTACGTGACCCTGACCAGAAGGAGAGAGCGCTACGCGTGTGCAATCACCGCCGAAAAACAGTCCGACTCCGACGGTGCGCAAATTGTCGTGGGCATGTGCGCGTGGCAGGACTTGCCGTACCTGGCGATGTGTTTCCCCGGCATGAGTTGTGTGGCGCGAGTCCAGCCTCTTGTCGACGACATCCTCAGGTGCAAGTGCGACGACATTTTTCTCGACTGCTACACTGGCATCGACCAGACACTAGCTCAAGCCAACATTCATCGCATGCAATCTGCAAGTGGTATAGCGGAAGTGTTGAAATCGACATTGAAACTGTAGACTTGCAACAGACACTTGGACGTCAAGTACGAGTACATACTCACTGACGGTATTTGAACGGCGAGACTAATGCAACGCGGAATGTGGCCATATGTAAGGGTACGCCTGCTTCTTTACGTCAATATACCATTGGTCAAGTTGTTAGGCCGCTTAATTGCTAGCCCGAAGATCGCGGGATCGAATCTTGACCTCGGCGTTTGCGTTCGATGGAGGCGGAGTGGTTGAGCACGTGAGGTTAGGGTGAGCTGAACTTTACAACACCCCATGGGGTTGAGTTTCTCGGAGTCCAAGTGTACGGCGTCTCTCGTAATCATAAGCAGTTTCTGAACGTTAACCCCTAATATATACATTTACTAATCATACATTTACTAATCTACAGCAAACTACACAGCGGGCTGTGTGTGAGACCAGATTTATTGGAGGCGCTTGGTATCATTAAGGAAGAAATGATTTTGCTGCCACTAGGAATAGGTATCGGTAAACGGGTGATCGCGCTCTTCCCGTCCAATGCCCAGCGCACGGAAGTTTTGAAGTTAGACGACTCTAGTTGGGTGGTGTGTAATAGGCAGTATGGAAGCGCTATACAAAAAGAAACTGATTTCTTCAATGAAATTCTTCGAGCATGTTTCTGAAGAGTCTGCGCTCCGTAAAGAGCAGGTCTTTGGATGATCCGTTGCTTTTAAGTGTGTGCGCAACAATTTTTCTGACATTCCGTGATGTTTCATTACGAAGGTCAACGATTGTAGTGGACAGCTGGTCTAGCACTCAAAAAAGTTAATATTACGCTCCTGGTCGCTTTCCTATTTCATTAATGTGAGAGACATGGCACAGGTGTAAAGTCTGCTGGCTTCGCACTGCGTGCCTGTGATTTTATTGGGGAACAGCATATTCCGTACGTACGTGTGTGTCATATATAACCTCCTGGTACAGTAACCTCTTCGACGGGAAGTATATGCTTCGTGTCCGAACTCAGCTTTGACGATTCGGCTACGCAAGGAAAAAAAACATGGTGATAGCAGATAGTAAACAAATTACAACTCAACCATCACTGTTTCAAGGTAGATATGAACTGCTCGTAATAAATTACACTTAGCATGTGTTGATGACGTTCCCCCATTGCGGGATATTAGCACGCAAGGACCACACTAGCACATCCTCCTCAAGAGGGCACTGCTAGGAGAGAGCGACGTTTTTGATGCACTCGAACCTATGTTCTTGCTTGCAAGGTTCCTTGTGACGCAATACTGCATAGCGTCGCCCTCCACTACGGCGTCTCTCATAATCATATAGTGGTTTTGGGACGTTAAACCCCACATATCGATCAATTACTGCATAGCTTCACTGTCATGTAAAAGTGTATATGGCCCGTGTGCTCAGATTTGGGTGCACGTTAAAGAACCCCAGGTGGTCTAAATTTCCGGAGCCCTCCACTACGGCGTCTCTCATAATCATATAGTGGTTTTGGGACGTTAAACCCCACATATCAAGCAATCAAAAGTGTATATGTCTCGAGCAATTTTACATTCTTGACTCGCCATTCGAAGAATCGGCGCGTGCAATCACGAACAAAATATGTCAATACAACCACACACGCCCACTATCAACTTGATAGGCGCATATCAGCGGCAGATAAGGGAGGCACGAAAAATTATCTTCGCATGATCCTGCAAAATACGAACTTATCACTCCGGAAAACGGGGGGGGGGGGTATACGTGAGGGATAAGAGTTAAGGCGCTTGATTTCTTTTTTGTGTAAGTTAATCGAAGGCCGGTTCACGCATGCGTTAATATTATTTTACTGGATACACCAACACGTGGAGTACGACTGAAGAGTCACAAGCGGAGTTGAGCAAATTAATGAAAGTTGAAATCTTAGTGCAAATCTATCGCTGATATGTTTAATTTTGTGCGGGGCAAAATAAATCAGCAATGTCTTTTGTGGTATACTTGACGTTTTGCTAAGTAGTTGCCTGTCTAAAATTTTTATGGCACAAATGATGCGCAGGCAGGCTATGAATAGATGCTTGTAATTATTTCGGTGCACTATTGTGTCGACATGCTTTCTCTCGTTGTAGCGGGACTGTATCGCGCGTATGGCCTGTTTACTACTTATCTGCACATGTGTTGTTCACCTGGCCTGACGTTTTCATGACACAAAACTCGCTTACATCAGCTGTAAACAGCCATTGCTGTGACTGATTTTTCTGGCTCGTGGCTGGCGTTCTATCGCCCTATCCTGAATATAAATTGTACACGCTGCCCGATGAAGCGCAGCTCTGTGATCGGCTGCAAAGGCAAGCGGACATTTCATGGCTGTTGTCTTGACCCTTTCGTTTCGGCGTCAGTTCGAAACGCGAGTTTTGTCATTTTGGGCTATTGTGCTCGTAGGCGACGTTGACACCCCACTTGTTTGTGTGTGGGATACACAACTTTTGACTAATAAAATAAAGTTTCCCTGTCAAACCTTTCTTTTTCGCCTTCCTGTAATCCAGCATAAGGCTATTGGCGAGGCGTAACGACAAAAAAAAGGAACGTGGGCGTATCTTTTAAAAGAAAATGAGAAAACAGCACGCATAAAAACATGTTGCTGAAATCGCGTTGTGCGTAACGTAAAAGCAGGACGTCGATCGTTTCTGCTATGGGAGACCAGCGCTGTATAGGTCTGTAACTGGTCTCTTGTGTAGACGCCGTGGAAGGGGAGGGGTTTGCAATCTTGCCGCTGGTTCCATATCGTGAATGACTGCTTGTTTCGCTCGTCGCGAGGTGGCGCGGAAAGAGGCCGTCGTTGCTCTCGCTCCCAGTTGAACGCGCTGGCAGCAGCTGCCGGAGCACGCAGGACACGCACTCCCTTTCACAAAAATTGACACTGATACATTCACCTTATCACTATTCGCTCAAGGCAAGCAATACACGATAGTCTACATGTATTTGCTTCGCATTACGCTAACTACTACAGCGCGTGGGATCGGCCGAATGTCCTTTTTTGTTTTAAGCTAAAATTATAAAGGGAAATTGTTCTCCTGAGGTGTGTTCAGAACAGCTCTGCACACTGTTGCGAAAGACGGGGACGCCAACACGGTCCCGAAGGCGCCACTGCTTTCAACTCCGCCGGGAAGGTCACCAGCCGTTTGGTAGCGTATGTTTCTCAGCTCGCGACTGCTTCTGCGCAGAGCTGATAAGACGAGCGGACGAGACGACGGTGAGTTAAACAAGGTTTATGTACAGCATATATACAGAGGCGTTACAATTTCGGCACTGGGGCCGACAGAGACTCGAAGAGCCGAGCTCTCCTCTCTAACACATAGGTCAACTTTTCGCCTAAGACCGCCGACTCACACACATGTCGGCTCCCCGACATGGGGACTCCTCTCTCATAGGACCGCCGATCGCGATGCGCCGCAGGGCTTCTTTTATTTGCACCGGGTCCAACCAAAATGTCCAATCAGAAGCGCCGCTGGTCGTCAGGGCAGATTCCTCCAATGGGGTCGCCGCTGGGTCACGTCAGACCCCCAGACACGAAGACGCCGGTTCGCTGTCACGTGCGCTGCTGACTCACTGCACGTGGGCCAGAGAGGCGCCGCGCGTGTTTACGCCGTTGAGTTGTTCGCGTCAGGCGGACTGCGGGCTGGCCTTGACCCAGATTGCCTTTTTCTGAGGCACGGACGTTTGACGAGGACTCGCTGGCAACACAGCACCCCCGCCGCCAGACAATGCACCGGAAAGACGAGCTGCTTCCACGGGGCTCGGATGTCAGGTGCGCTCGTTCGCCAGGTCCCTTCAGGTTCGCCTCCAGGGCCGGAAACACATCCCATTTTTGACGACGGATCCCAGCTCCACTGGCTTGTCGCCACAACTTGTCGACCAGCTTCACTCGTCTCTTCTGACCACCTTCGGTTTCAGCACTTGTCGATGGTTCTGCAACTTGCTAAGAACGGTTCGACAACAAACAACACACGACACAAGCAAATGCCCTCGGTCACCCGACAGAACACCAGACAAAGTATAGTACAACATATACCTATCTACGTGTCTATCGGAATTTTGTTCCCTCTACATCAAGAGGCACATGTGGGACACAAGACTCTTAAAGTAAGAACTTGAATTTTTCACAATTACAACAACGCAACGAATTAGAATACCACATAAAGTTGGCCCCTTGAGATCACTCTGAACGAGAGCGCTCAGCCCAGGTCGTGATGAGGTCAAAATTTTGCCCCGAATCGCCAGCGAGAAACCGAAAGGTTGAGAAGTTACTAGCTGGAACGCACTGCTCAATGCACCTGCCTTAGCGTATACCTTTCCTTAATTTTTTTTTTGATAGCGAACGTCAAAGTTGCGCTGTGGAGCAACATGCTCCACTTCAGTAACCGGCCACTTTTAGGCGACGATACCTATGCGGCACCAAGAGCGGCTCACACTTTCGACGTTGCACAGGGGAACAACGATACGGCTTGCTACGGATTGACTCCTCACCACTTAGCTCGATATCGTGTTCGATCACCCTCGTGTTTCCGGGGCGGACCGAAAACACGTCTTCATACTCGGAACCAATCTTTCTCAGGTCCTCTTTCTCAGGTCCTCCTTCACTTAAGCTAGGCTCTAGGTTTATCTGCTCCCGGATTACTTTCGATCCCCCTTCAATTACCTCACTAGAACTCAAAATTTCTGCTTCCTCTTCCTTTGAAGCATTCAACAACAGATTTACGACCGCTTGATGTTGAACGTATGGTTTCATCAAGTTGTAAATTTTGTCCGGCCGCCTTCCTAATTTCACTTCATAATTTGTATCGCAAGGCTTCGATAATACTTTGGCGGGCCCTTCCCAATCAACCTCAAGCTTGTTCTTTTTGAACGGCTGCAGCAGCATTACCTGACTCCCTACTTCAAAAGCACGCTTCTTCACCGATTTCTCGTAGTGCTCCTTCGACAGCACTTTTGCCGCGTTTTTCTGGCTTTCCACTAGCGCTCAATCGAGAGATCCTCACGCTGCTCTCGAATGAGCGTCTCTCGATCAACTCTCGGCAGCTCGCTCCAACTTTCCGCTACAGGCGAGAGCGTTGCAGCCCTCTCGCTCTGACTCAATGGCACCATGTCGTCTCCCCTTTCTACGGAAACCGCGCCGGTCGGTTCGGCGACGGGCCGCTCGCGTGACTGCTCACATGACTCATGCGGAAACTTTCCTTTCTGGGGTTCCGTCGACCCGCCGACAAGGTCACTTGAGAGTTCACCGCATTGAACCAGATCAAGCTGCCGCGATAGCTTCCGCGCTTGCGATCGCGTGAGAGCCATGCACGCTAAGTTGGGGAAGAACGATTTGCCCTGCTCTTTGAGAAGCTGCTCTGAGTTGTTGGAGAAAAGATAAGGAAAACGATCATTTAGCGCGGCAGACACAGCCGCTTCGGTGCGAAGCTCACCGAACGGGCCTTTAATGACAACCGTGGCGATTGGTAAGCGAACACTCTGCTCCTCGGCGACCTGCCTGATCCACGCGCATTCTCCTGTGAAGTCATCCGGAGACACCAATGAAGGATGGACAACGTCCATGGTTGCCGCTGAGTCTCTAAGTGCTCGGCACGTTTTCTCATTCACCCTAATTTCTTGGAGATACGGCTCCAACAACCGAATGTTTTTTTCTGATTCTCGGATCGTTGCGAAAGCAAACTTTTCCTGACAGTTTCTCGCGATGTGCCCTTCCTTTTTGCAGTTGTAGCAGATTAGCGGCTTCCGTTTGTTTTCCGATTCAAATGCCTGTGTGGTAGAAACCTCACTCGATTTCTCCGCTTCTGTTTGCCCTTCCCCTACACTGTCCTTCGTAAGAGACGGGTCCTTCTTGAAATTACGGTGCGGAACGGGTTTCCGTTGATCAGGTTTCCTTGAAAAGCCCTCTTTCCTTTCATCCTTTTCAACGCGCACTGCCCTGCTATGCAACTTTCGGCGAGTATAATACTCCTCAGCTAACTCAGCTGCCTTGTTTAACTGTACGTCCCCAAGTCTGTCCTGCAGCCAAAGTTTGACATCCTCCTCGATGCAGCGGTAGAATTGCTCCAATGCAACGCATTCCACCACTTTATCGCGGTCGTCATAAACACCTTCGCCCTTGAGCCATTCAATCAAATCGGCTTTAAGACGAAACGCGAAGTCAACGTGTGACTCATTCCCCTTTCTAGCATACCGGAACCTTTGCCTGAAAGCCTCGGGTGACAACTTATAACGTCTCAAGAGCACTTCCTTAACCTCGTCATAGCTCTCAAACGCTTCCCTCGACAAGCAAGTTATCGCGTCGGACACTTCGCTGGGAAGAAGAGCTAGCAGGTTCCGCTCCCAAAGAAGCCGCTCCAAAGCGTTTCGCTCACAGACGTGTTCAAACTTGACGAGATACTTCGCCATGTCCTCGCCTACTACGAACGGTGGCAGTTGGTCCCGAATTCTAAAACCGCTGACCTGAACTGTTGGAGAAGCTACGCTAGGCGCCTGCGAACACTGTAGGATTGCCAATTCTAGTCGTTTCAACTCGAGACGCTCCTGTCTCTCGGCCTCCTCGCGACGTTCGCGCCTTTCAGCTTCTTCACGTTCGCGAGCTTCGCGCCTTTCAGCTTCTTCGCGCCTTTCAGCTTCTTCGCGAGCTTCTACTTCTCGCCTTTCAGCCTCCTCACGGCGTGCTTTAATATCCACCCAGGCCTCATCGACTTCCTCAGCCGACACTCCCTCATCCTTCATGATCTCAAGGATCGCTTGCTTTCGTTTCGCACGGCCCAAAGTAATGCCGAGTTCCTCACAAATCTCGATGAGTTCCTTCACTTTAAGGTTCTCCATCGTTCACACTAGCCTCTTGCTGTTTGCCCCTGTTAACAATTTACTTGCCGTACCCACTATAAGTCAACTAGCAAGACGCGCAAGCAATTTTTCACTCTCCCGTGTTTACCCCCTCCGCATTAACTTTGGTTTCAAAGCACTTCGACTTTGCTTGAAACGATCAAAGCTCACTCTAATGCTTCACACAGCCCTTCTCTAAACTACTACAACCTGAGCTAGAGTAGTCTGGTGAACTTAGGGGAAAACATCAGGCACTCACCGCATCGATGTCGCTGACGCCGGCCGATCCCGTAGCTGCCAACCACTGTTGCGAAAGACGGACCGATCCCGCCGAGGCCACCACTGTTGCGAAAGACGGGGACGCCAACACGGTCCCGAAGGCGCCACTGCTTTCAACTCCGCCGGGAAGGTCACCAGCCGTTTGGTAGCGTATGTTTCTCAGCTCGCGACTGCTTCTGCGCAGAGCTGATAAGACGAGCGGACGAGACGACGGTGAGTTAAACAAGGTTTATGTACAGCATATATACAGAGGCGTTACAATTTCGGCACTGGGGCCGACAGAGACTCGAAGAGCCGAGCTCTCCTCTCTAACACATAGGTCAACTTTTCGCCTAAGACCGCCGACTCACACACATGTCGGCTCCCCGACATGGGGACTCCTCTCTCATAGGACCGCCGATCGCGACGCGCCGCAGGGCTTCTTTTATTTGCACCGGGTCCAACCAAAATGTCCAATCAGAAGCGCCGCTGGTCGTCAGGGCAGATTCCTCCAATGGGGTCGCCGCTGGGTCACGTCAGACCCCCAGACACGAAGACGCCGGCTCGCTGTCACGTGCGCTGCTGACTCACTGCACGTGGGCCAGAGAGGCGCCGCGCGTGTTTACGCCGTTGAGTTGTTCGCGTCAGGCGGACTGCGGGCTGGCCTTGACCCAGATTGCCTTTTTCAGAGGCACGGACGTTTGACGAGGACTCGCTGGCATAACAACACCCACCCCTGTCCCCCCAGGTTCAGCTTCAGACACAGCTATGATGCATGCACTTGTTTCGCTTGCTTTTTCGAAACCGTATGCGAGCATATCAAGCCGTTTGCTACCCTATAACTAAGGAAAAGCAGGCGTTACAAAAAAAAAGAACCAGCAGTTGTTCCATTTACGAAAGCAACCGATGAGCGAAGCTCCTTAGAAGTAGGTTGCGAAAAAAAAAAAAGATCAGGCAAAAATTAGATGAGGCCGTTAATCATGTTAAGTGCCGGCGTTTTACGTGTCAAAGAGAGACAGATGTTAAGGGCCCTTGCGAGAGTCAAGCGTAGCCCTTTCTTCAGGTGACGGCCAGGCCTTGAATACCGGCGTCATTTTCAGCCAGCCGGAAGACTAGATCTGGTCTTCCGGGCACGTGCCGAGTAGCATAGCCTTCCACCACACAGCTTTGGATGTGATGAATGTAAGGTTCGCGCTGTGTTCTATTGTGTGATAGCCGCATGACAAGCCCATATGTTATGGCCGAGGTCGGTGTGAGGTGCCCCAAGCGCCTTACATTGTGGTGTGTGGACTGGAATGCAATGTAATACTTCTTTAAAATAAATCCACGAATGGCTGGTTTCATTCCCAACTATACCTCATGAAACATTCGACAATGTACTCATGCTTAGCGCATGAATGTGAAGTCGTTGCCTGTGCGTGTATATATTCTTGATTTTCTGCTTTCACCGTGCATGCGGCCTACTCAGCAGCCGAATATGGCACTACTCGCCCGTGCAACCAGGCGGTGCAACCTAACAGAACGGCTTTTGGGGGCAAAGCTCTTTACGCCGGGGGCTCGTTCCCTCCTGTGTAGTAGGAGGGAACGTAGTAGTAGTAGTAGTAGTAGTAGTAGTAGTAGTAGTAGTAGTAGTAGTAGTAGTAGTAGTAGTAGTAGTAGTAGTATGTAGCCACCTCTAGTTTATGATTTGACCTATAGATGGCGTTGTGGTTATCCTTGGAAATAATATAACTAGATAGCGTTAGTGGTTTTAAAAGCATATCCACGGAGTGAATGATGAGTGGGGCAAAGCGTTCGTCCGTGCGTCCGCCCGTTTCAATGCGACAGACGGACGGACGGACGGACGGAGTTAGTGGTTTTCACAGCGTATCTACCGAGTGAGTGATGAGTGGGGCGAAGCGTCCGTCCATGCGTCCGCCCATTTCAATCAGAGAGACAGGCGGACGGACGATTCACGGTTTACCGATAAAACCCTCCGACGCTTCGCCCCAGTCATCGTCATTTTTCTTGTACTATGGAACATTCAGTCTTCAGATACAAATAGTGACGCAGCACCGCGAGAAGCAAGAAATCGTGCCTTTATTCCTGCCAAAGAAGCAACAGCATCGTGTCCTCGTTGAAGCGGCTCGCCGTTACCTGCGGGTGACTGTTGGCGGTGCCCTCCGGTGGACACGCTTCCAGACAGACAGCAATTGGCAGCAAACCGAGCTTTCTCTTTTACAAGTTCGGTCGTCCTCCCTTCATTCCGTCACTCGTTTGAACCAGGACGGTGTACGTGACGACTGCTCCGGCAAGCTGCAAATTGAAACGGGTAATTGAGATTTGTGTGCAGGTATGCGCGACCTGTGTTGAATTGTTTTTGCTTCGAACAAGAGTATTGAAATATGTGTAACCACTAAATCACACCCGAAACGGTTAATTGCTGCGGTTAGTTGGTGCTGCCTAACTGGCTGAGATATACTATACTCGGGGACAACTTTCTGTGGCAATAAAGGGAAGGATACGGAGCCAAAGTGGGCGTGTGCCACCGCTGAGGAATATAATCCCACGAATGTGTCTGTTTTTCGCATGAAGATACTAAAAAAATTACTTCATTTTCTACGGGATGCTGTTTAGAAAGAGACGCTGCACGAAACCAGGAGATATTAATATTCGTTTTGTTTCATGAAGTGTCATTTCGCGTTTTTGCACGTCTGAAAACGTCGCACGTTTTAGGTGCACCTCGCGGTCAAAATGGCGTCTTCGTCTTCGGGTGAGTGCTCGTCGCCCTCCGGCTGTTCCGGCGATTCGCCGAAGGAGCTTGTGTCGAATTTCACGCACAAATAACTGTGTAAGCGGACGTAGCGAATTCTGTGCAGCGGTATTATTCGAACACGCCCAGCATTCTGGAAAGGGACTCTAGCCGGACTACTTGGCGGAGGAGTACATGTGCAGTAACTCGCACCCGTAGCTTTCCCTTCTTTGCCACAGAAAGTCGTCCCCGAGTATAGCGTGAAATAAAACCGCCGGCCATATAGAAACGGTGGCGCGAGCTACTCGCAACTGCTTATTAGCAGGAAGTGGTTTAGAATATTCTCTTTCTCGCGCATGCGCACAAATGAAAAGACCAACACGTGTATCAAAGGTGGCTGCGCACGAATTCAAGTTTGAAGTCCAGCAAAGCGATAGATGGTTTGCTTGCGCAACGATTTCTGTTCCTTTGAATAAGGAAAGCTTCAAAAGAACCGAAATTGTCACACAATTGAACCGGTCCGTCACTTTACATGACTACGAAGCGTGAAGAGGTGAGAATTCGAGAGTACGGGGTGTCACGTGAGCCGATCGACATTTCGACAAATCAAGGTTTAAATTTCAATGTTGGAGCTTTGGAGAACGCAGGTACGCTTGTCAAAACGTCGGCTACAGGGACACCCTGTGCCCACGAATTCTCAGTGAAGAGACGCGTTAACCCTAGTAGTAGTAATATTAATAATAATAACAATAATATCTGGGTTTTTGTGTCCAAAGAGCTATGATGTCATTATGAACGTCGTTATGAAGGGCTCCGGAAATTTTGACTCTCTGCTGTGCTTTAACGTGCATGCTGACATTAAAACTATACGGGCATCTGCCATTTTGCCTACATTGACATGCGGTGGCCGGCATCGAACCCGTGACCTTTGGGCCAGCAGCCGAGCACTGTAACCACTGTTCTACCGAGGTGGACTACGTCGACGCTCTTTTGCAGAGAGTAAATTAGTGTGTTTATGTTGCATATGAGAGAGCTAAATACGTCGCAAAAGGGGGCCAACAGGTTGTGTCTCCTTGCTCGCCCAAATTGTACACGTTGGACTTGGGCAGCGCACTTAGAAGAAATTGTAAATGGTAATAAATTCCTTACGGAAACAAGCATCGGTGATTTCAAGGAGAAGAAACCAGCTGCGGACAACGCCATGTCTCCCGGTTTCAATGACTTCCTCAGATAGAGCAGCTGTAAACAAAAAAAGCATTCACTGTACTGACTGAGCAAACATAGTAGTTGAATAGTCGAAGAGGTGTGGCGTTGTATTGACGGGTGAACGGGGCTGTACCCTTTGAACCAGGCAGCCTTGATTCCACGCGCTGCCATTTTTTTTCGAATACCCGCCCTTCATAATTATACATCTTGTTTCCAAAATACTCATGCAAACCTCTTTCGTGTATGAAGTCAAGTGATGAGTGGTGGTGAGGTTCACGAATCCCGCGTTCAGAGTCGGGTGGTCCGCCAGGCCAAGCCTCCGGCCACTTGCACGGAGGGGACGACGGCGGCTTAATTGTAGACCCTTGAAAGTGACCAAGTGTGTGGAAATTACACAGTGGGTTGGGGCGTTGTAAAATGGGTACGATGTACCATTTTTTAACTCATAATTAGCTCTAAGTTGTGAAAGACTGACTTTCACTCCTGCCTTTGTTTTAGCAACCAGAGATACAACCCCCTCTTCGTAGTTCCTAGCCGCTTAAAGTCTCTACGGTGTTTTCTGAAGTCAAGGTGCGCCCTACGGCGGAGACTGTCGGTATCACAAAGTGGAAATCAGTCTGCAAGTCCCTCTAGCTTTTTTGTTGCATGATAATTGGAAAGTTGCGCAGTTTTACGCCAATGACAAAAAGAAAAGAGGAACGGTGCCGTGTCGTGTTTTTCTGCAGAGTGCATTATAACCATTTTCTTTAAGAAACCCTTTTAGTTGACGCGATACGGCTATAGCGCATCCGCCCCCCCCCCTTTTTTTTGTAAACAGAAATACGGTCATATCTTTCTGCAATCAGTTTTGCGCATACCAGTGCTTGATAACTGCAATATCTGTTTACATTTTGTGTGTCTGGAGCGTTATTTTGTTTCTTTCTCTTTTTTCTTTTTTTTATGCCACGAGTGTTCTATATTGATTTGTTCACTTTATTTTGTACCTGTTACTACCACTCCTGCTTACAGCCTGCTTACAGAGGCTAGCAGTACTGCATAAATAAATAATAAATAATAAATAAATATCTTAAGTATATAATTTCACGGTTTTTCTTTTTTGCCAAAGCCACGAATAGTCAAGACTTAATCTCCGGCGAGCCGTTTTCCTCACAATGTGAAAATAAAGACTGCACATCAAACTTAGCGTAGATTGACAGCCAGCGAGACGCACGCCTTACCTTGCCAACGTAGTCGCGATGTTCAGCGAAGATCGCAGCTTTTTCCAGGGTGTGTCTTATCGCTCGCACCTTAAAAGAAAGGTGAAATCGACTGAAAGATACTGTGGCGGTAGGTATATCGATGCCGGACAGCGTCGCACCTCTATAGTTAAACAATTGCTTTTCTCATTCAACACTTAGCCGCATTAAACGTTTTCGTGTGGTATGTGTCTTCATCTACCACGTCTTCTTGAAAGCACTTTGAAGTGGGTCTGTCCATCCCTTGTATGTATGTACGTGACCACCTGAAGTTCCACCTTTGCAAAGTGCCCACTGCTTCGTCCTTGCAAACATCCCACAAAACTGCATCACCGATCAGCCATCTCACCGACCACGAAGCCGTTATAATTAAGGGGGAACGGGAACGACGTATAGCTACCACGTATGAATAATAAAATTTCTTGTATAAATATATACACTATTTGTCACACCTTTGATGAGGTAGTGGGTGATATTTGCGGACAGTTCATGGTTTAGTGATGAAACCCTCCTACGCTTCGCCCCACTTATCGTCATTCACTCCGTGCATATACTGGGTTTTTTTTCCATTTGAACATTCAGTAATATTATCTGAGGTTTTACGTTAAAAACCACATGAATATTAGGTATGTCGCAGTGGAGGGCGGTAGAAATGTCGGCCATCAGGCGTTTTTTAACGTGCGCTGATATCGGACAGCCATACGCGGGACTCTGGCATTTTGCCTTCATGCAAATAAAACCGGCCTGCCGAGATCGAGCCCGTAACTTTCATGTCAGCATCCGAGCAGCCTAAACACTGTGTCACCGAGGCGGATTCAGAACTCGCACAGCATCGAAAGGTGGCGGTGGTAGTGGTTAGAAGATGAGAAAAGGCACCTAATTTCTGCAACCCGGTCGGGAGCACGGCGCAGTGCCAGCACCGAAAGCTGAGTAATATACATAGGCGTATGCCCAGGTTACCCGCCTTTCTTTTTTTCTGTTTTGTACCATGGTGCTGAAGCCAACCAGCGAAAGCATATTGTCTATGGTTCCATAATGTTTTCAGTCAATGAACCAATCAATCAATGAACGCGCTCGCCGTCGCGGCGGGTGGAGAGTGTGCACACCTAAATTACTTTTCTTACAGCGTGGCTGGGACATTAGAAACTGTTTAACACCACAGCCTGATGACAACTTTAAAGAAAAAAAAACAGATCGCAACGTGTAGCAACTTCAATACCACAGATGGCTCGGTGAAACCTCAAGTAGACGCAAAGCCATGGATGGTATAGTTTAGGTGAGATATATGGGCATTATACTGCAGGCCACTGAGCATCACACCGCCGGCTAGCCCACTTCTACACTTAAGCAAACTTCCGTACCAAAGAAAGTGTAATGATTCCCGAGGCGGTACAAGCCAAACCTATTAATCTGATCACAACAGGGCGTTTACGCGAAGGCCTTCATGAATTACGAGAAGTCGTTTGACTCAGTCGAGACATCAGCAGTGATGCAGGCGCTACGGAATCGGGGCACCGACGAACCCTACATAAACATACTGAAAAAAATCTACAGTTCATTTTTAAAGCCACCATAAGGAGAGCGACATAATCCCAATAAAGAAGGGTTTACGGCAGGGAGACACGGTCTATCTGATGGTATTTACCGCGTCTTTACAGGATGTTTTCAGGATCCTATGTTGGGAAGAGTTAGGTATTAAAGTTTTTAGTAACCTGCGGTTTGCCGATGACGTTGTCTTAATGAGTAACTCAGCGAAAAATTACAGCTCATCATTACGGAGTTAGAAGAGGAGAGCAGTAAAGTAGGTCTGAAAATTGATATGCACAAAACTAAAGTAGTCTGCAACAGTCTCGGCAGAAAACAGCACTTTGCGATAAGAGGAGAGACGCTAGAAGTTGTAAAAGAATATTTCTACTTAAAACAGGCAGTAACTGCGGAGCCGAGCCATGAGAGTGAAAGAACTAGAAGAATAAGGATGGGGTGGATCACATTCGGCAAGCATTCTCAAATCATGGATGGTAATCTACCACTAACCCTCAAGAGCAAGGCATATAAAAGCTGCATCTTGCCAGTACTTACCTGCGGAGCAGAAACCTGGTGGCATACAAAGAGGGTACAACTTAAATTGAGGACTACGTAGCGAGTGATAATAAACAAATGATAAGAGTGATAAACAAATGATAGGATGATAAACAAATGACAAGAAGAGAGCAGAGTGGGTCAGGAAACAAACCGGGGTTAAGGATTTCATAGTTAAAATCGATAAGAAGGAATTTACATGGGCCGGGCACGTAGCACGTAGGCAGGATGACCGATGTCCATTATGGGTAACTGACTGGATTCGCAGAGAAGGCAAACGCACGAAGGGGAACACAGAAAGTTAGGTGGGCCCGACGAGATCAAAAAGTTCGCAGGTATAATGTGACAGCAGCAAGTACAAGACCGGGTTGATTGGGCGATCATGGGAGAGGCATTTTCCCTGCAGTGGGCGTAGTTGCGCTGATGATGACGATGATGATGACATGCCAAAACCACGATATCTTTGCGAGGCACGCCGTTGTGGAGGGCTCTGGTATTTTCGGCTATGCGTTGTTCTTAAACGTGCTCTCACATATCATAGTACGCGGGGTTATGACATTGATAGAAACCGCCGCGGCTGGAACCGAACCTACGACTTTCGGGTCGGCAGCCGTATAAGGCACGATCCACTGACCAGAGGGAACGGCGTTTCCCGTATGCTCCGTCCCAAGTTTGCGGATATTGGCCGTGAGGGGCGCGCAGATCACGGATGCCAGCACGCGTCCCCCACGTGACACGGCCTCAATCTGCCCAGCATTGCAGGGAGGGAGACGCCCGTCTGACCTACTCTATCTCATAATTTTTTTATCAGGTAAGCTTCGCGTTCTGTTGCTGCTGTCACAATGGGAAAGCTCGACTACACGGTGTCTACGGGGAAGAGTCTACTCACCTCTGTAACCATCGCGTCGCTGAGGATTACGATGTCCACGAAGTCCAGTGTTGCCGACACAGTGTTGAGAAAGGCGAGAAAATTCTCAAGTGTCCATAACTCTGCAACGAAGATCAAGTAGACTCCGATGCAAAAGGAGAAGAGTAACACACCACCCGAGGTCACTATTGCGTACTGCCATATGTCGTTTAGACGTCGCTTGATGTCCGAAATGGTGCAGAGGTTGAACCTTACGTCCTCGACCAATCGCGCTCGCCTTTCCGAGCCAATAACGTCACATTCTTTCCTTCGCACGATGGACCTGAGAACCCCGTGCTGGTGCTCAATGTACAATTTGATCACTTCGCAGCAGGGCCTGAGGACCAGAAAGGACGCCGCGTCAAACACGAAATAAAGAAAGTTGCCCGCCATGCACGTAAGTTTCAACATTGCGCCCAGTGCTGGACCACGGCCGAGTCGGTCTACAAATTCCAGCGAGAGGTAACTAGAGGTGCATACGTTCGCAACGAATGCTGACAACAGTAGGAAACGTATCAAGCACCAGGTAGGTGTCATCCTGCGATGATTCCTCGGTGCAAAGAACTGAACGCTTTCCTCGTACTTGGAAGATTCGCTGAAGAACCTGTGCATACTTCTCACTTTGACGGTCGCGAGAGTTGCGTTTAGCGCCACCTTGGAATTGACGACGACGTAGAGCAATACGTGGACGGTCGTGGTGAAAGGCACATCGTGCGCGAATACGGCCAGGCAGAGCTGGTAAAAGAAGCCTATCTCGACGATGGCACACACAATTAGGCAACCGACGGAAAAGATTAGGTACAACTTATTCCAGAAGCAGTTACTTCTATCAGATTCTGACGTCTCAGAACTGCGAGAAATCATGAGACCCGACGACTTGCAAATCGTTCCATACCACTTGAAGTGACGTGTCATGAAAGACGCCATATTGACCACTTTGGTATTGTCAAAACAATAGTCTCTATTTTTTTTCCTTTTTGAAGAGTGAGAGTGAGCAAGGGAGGCCTGTGAAGCAAACCAAGAGCTATTGCGGTCACACCAGTGTTCTGTAATGAATGAAACACTAGCAATTATTATAAGACAACGTTGGGACGTAATACGCTCCTCTACGGCGCATCATAATTCTACAGCGTAACATAAACGCAGCGAATCACCAGTAAACTTAGTATTAAATAACGCATAGTGCGCGAACATTCACGCAAGACGATTGTTTCAGTTACGCATTGTGGCATCGGTATCTCATGAATTCTACTTATCACTTGAATCGCGGAGGTATAAGGAGTTTAGTTGAAGTTAAGCGCTTGTGTTGTGTGTTCTGTGTAATAGTGGCTGCGCTTCCCAGCAAGATGGTATAAGGAGGTTAGCCATCTTAACTGCATAAATGCCGTGCATTAATTATTCGAACAGGTTCTTTTTAAATACTCACCTGAATATGGCTATACATTCGCGATTTATATTGAAGCTTACACTTGGTTCAACACCTATGGCAGTTTTTTTTTTCATATACGTAAATCTGTGCGTTTTTTAAGGGCAGTAGCAGACTAGAAGGCACTGCGACCATAGCTAGAGGCCTTCGTCACATCCCGCATACCACGCTTGCGCACTGGAATTCTCCACTTAACTCCAATCATCACCCTAAGAATCTTAAGTCATTACGTCAGAAACAACTGCCATCCAAGATTTCTCGACGTGACGCTACAGTGCTGTGCCGGCTGTGGACTGGGGTAGCGCTTACTAAGTCATTCAGCTATCGCATTGGCATGGCGGATTCATCCATGTGTGAAAGCTGCAACTGTATAGAGACTATTGAACATCTCTTGTGCCACTGTGCCCAATTTGATGAAGATCGCCGGACTCTCCAGTGTGCCTTGAATAGACTCGATGACCGGCCATTTAATGAAGCAAAGATCTTAGGAGCCTGGTCGCGCAGCACATCAGCACAGAAAGCCACACGAGCCCTCCTGAGATACTTGTCAGCAACTTCATTGAGGGACCGCCTGTGAAACTCGGCATTGTGTGTTTGACGGGACATGTGCCTATCCTTCTCTCTCTCTTTTACTCCCCCCTCCCCCTCCCCATGTGTAGGGTAGCAAACTGGACGCATAGTCTAGTTAACCTCACTACCTTTCCTACATTCCTTCTCTCTCTACATTCTAATGAACCAAATATACCCCTTTCAAGACCCTTGTACACCAAGTTATCACTTCATAGATTATCTAGACCCCTGCTCTCACTTATGTCACAATATTTCATCTAGGCTACACTACGCAACACATCGTATCTGAAGAGTGCAAGAGACCTGACCAATGGTGCCCAGCACTTCCCCTCTCGTGAAGCACTAACTCACGCTTTCAAAGGGCTGCTCGTACGTGGTTACCTGGTGGCTGTTGACAGTTCGAGTTACATCATCACTGACGCTCTCTCGAAGGCTTTCGCCATCGTACGATCGTGAACTGCTTGGCATAACCCCTGCCGACACTGCTTGTTAACGATGTTTGCTTGCGTTACCGTGGATACCGTACACTCGCGCCGAATTATGAATGATTCTTACGTCGGCGCAAGCGTTTCACGCCGACGGGCGCCAGCCGTGGTCTCACAAGTACGATCTTGAGTGTTTCGCCGAGAGCGAGGCGCTGGACGTGCGAGAAGTGCATCGATTTGAATAACCATGGTGCGGTGCTCGTAACTTATTCTTCAAAGTCGATATGCAGCGTGCAGGGTGGAGGGTGCGAAGCTTTATGGTGCGCGGTCTGCATATCTTATCACCGCAGCCGCATGCTGTAAAGATACATGAGCAAGACAGCTATACTCCGAGCGAAATTAGGGTTCACGTCCACGAAGATGAGTCAGGACACCAGCGTGGTCGTTGATTACGTCGAGCACGCGAGGCACCGTTCGACGTAGGCTTTCCGTTGTATCTTCTATTTTTATTCACCAAAAGAGGAAGCAAGATGCACGCCATGCGCCCGCGTTTATGAGCTGGTGCTAACCTGGCTTTGACCATGCGCGTGCGCATGGCCTCGAAGATGGCGAACGCGCAGTGTTGGTTTTGACTATGCATGTGCGCATGGCCGGCAAGATGGCGAGTGAGCGGCGGCGCTGCGCGCCTGCCATTTAGGAGGCCATGGTGTGTGCTGCGAAGGTACAAGCTGGTCGCGTAGATAGCGCTGTGCGGCGATTTCGTATAAAATAAACAAAAGAACGTCTACTCGAGACGTAAACGGTCTAAACCCGAGTCGGAACACAGCGCGGCCTTGCTCTAGGTGGATTGTGCTTCGTGCGAATGTTTCACGTACGACTGATGCTCAGCACAACCCGCACTGTCCGTAACGTCACGTGAGCACATCACGTGACTCGAGCAACCGTACAGTATGGAACGCCGCCATTATGAACGCACCAGGAAGCTAAATAAAAGACAAGAAAAAGGTTAAAAGGACCGCGTCCTGATTGCGGGTACGAGGCCTACGTATATGCCGCAGGAATACGGCGTACACTGAAATGTCCACGCCTCATTGTCGACGGAAAGACAAGTCAATTGCACAACGAAAGACGGCCCTATTATTCTCTATATTTGAAAGGTCGTTTGTACAGGTAGCAGAGGGGTGCGGGTCAGACGTTCTTTGTTTCCTAGCTCGTCTATATCTACGGAAAAGTGGCCTAGGACTTTTTACCAGGATTTTACGTTTCCCGTTGATCTTTGCTAAGGCTTACCCGAGCATGCCTGACATTTTATCCACCGCAGTCTATGAGAGCGCGCGCGCGCGCGCGCGCGCACACACACACACACACACACACACACACACACACGCACGCACGCGCGCGCACACACACACACACACACACACGCAAAATGGTAGGCTGCCTGCCGAAAGTGGTCAAATGATGCAAGCTTCTTTTCACCGCGTGATCGCACATCAGAAACAGATCCACGATATTTTATTCGATGCCTCATGTAAGGTACCTAATACCCATAGGTCCCAGATCATTGGTTTGCTCCGACAAATTGTACAGGAGTGTGCTGATATCCGAGCAATTGCAGAAAACCAGGGTGGGCGAATGGACGAACTTCGTCACCAGTTGGCCCTGTCGAGACATTCGGCTTCCCTCGGTGCGGCACTCTCGGCTCCTCGGCCTGTCCAAACGGCCGTGACTTACGCGGCGGCAGCCGCGCGGAACACGGCGCGTCCTACCGTGGTCCCGCCCGTTTGGCCTGAGACTTGTTCTCACCCTGTACTGCCATCCCACTGGTCTGAAATCGCTGACCAACACACAACGCACACCACCAGGCGAGAGCATGAACATATTATGTTTCTAACCCCACTCATTCCGTCTACCAATCCTGCCAATGAGGTCACGAAGATTATTAAGTCAAACATTGACCCCATGAGGGAAAACATTGGCGAACTGACTATCAGAAAGACACGTCATGGATTAACAATATTAACAAACGACCATAACGCTATTACTAGGTTAAAAAATGCACTTGAAAAGAACGCAATCACAAGCATGTCATTGTCAGTCCGATTGCCCCAAAAGCGAAAACCTCGCGTCAAACTCACTGGTGTAGACTCCGATATTCCAGCCGCCAACATCATCTCACAGCTAAACATGCGCAATCCGAACCTACATTTAGACCCGACCACATGCCGAGTGGCAGTATCATACAAGGAGCGATCGGGCAACTTCACTCATGTGCTCGAAGTGGATCCTTCCACCTGTCGCTCACTGCTTGCTCAGGAACGAGTTCTTCTCGGTTGGACAGCATGTAGCGTGAGTGAGGACTTTCATGTGCCATTGTGCACATATTGTGCAACGTACGGCCATACAAGAAAGTCCTGTCCTGTCGCCAACGAACCTGACAAAGTGGTGTGTACGAAGTGCACGGGGACACATCTTGGTGAAGCATGCACTCTTAGGATGAACGATCCAGGAATTGTTTGCAACGAATGCCAAAAGGTCGCAAGACCTAGTTCTCATCCAACTGGACACGAAATGTGTCCTATATTACGAGAACGTGTCGCCCGCATGAGGGCCAGAACAGACTATGGATAATCCAGGAGGCGTGTACATCAAAGAAGGACGCAGCGGCCTCTATAACGTGCAGTGTTATTTACGATTTCCTGCATTAGTGCCCGCATCCTTTTCGACTCATTTATATGGATCACATGGAGGTCGCTGCTTTTGCCGCTATTCTCCTAATTACGGCATATTCATACACGAAATTACACCATATGACACACACTTACAAGTAACTGCACATCCCACAAAATTACACGATATTTCTTTCCTCAAGATATTTGCTAGTTGCGCGGGTCACACTGCAATACATGAAAAAAGGCTCCTTACAGCTTTTCGCATTTTTGTTTTAGGAAAGGCGTTGCGCTTGTTATTTAAAATTGATCAGAACTATCATGACTCACAGCAATAACTTAAAATTTTTACAGGCTAATCTAGACCATACACGTGATGCCACAAAATTATTGATAGAACACATGACACAACAACACTTCAATTTCGCCTTCGTGTGTGACCCGCACATCCGCGCAGGCACTGTTCAAGGCATACCACACACCATAACAAAGTTCCACGCACCAAACAATCCTCGCGTCATGCTTCTAGTGCACAACACTAATTTTGACCTTTTCCCTTTACACGTAACAGATTTGGTTGTTGCAGTAAAGTGTGAAAGCATTGACCAAACATTAATACTGATTGCTGTGTATGCACCGCCGCAAAGACCTATTGACCCAGTTCTGGATGAATTGCAATGTGTAGTTTCATTGATTACAGATTGTACTGTCATCATAGCCGGAGATTTCAATTCTAAGCATAGAATGTGGGGGCCAGCTATAGGGGATGTTCGAGGCTCTCAAGTAGTCCAATTCGTGACGGCGAATGACTTAGTCATATTGAACAACCCCAACTCCCCTCCAACTTTCACAACTCCGTATGCAGATTCATGGATAGATTTAACCATGGTTTCGCATGACCTCACTCGCGATGCTTACCATTGGAATGTTCTCCAAATTCCTACTCTCTCGGACCACAACTACATTGAATTCTCGTTTTCGCAAGCACACACCAGCAGTGCTAAACGATTGACTAATCTAGGAAGAACGAAAATTCTTAACAAATTAAAGGACGATACTTGGTTCACAAAGATACTCGGCTGCAACATTGGGTCACCTGAAGCCCTAAACATGGTTATAGACAAGTTTTATGCGATATACTCCGCTTTAAGCCAACGTTACTCAAGACGCATAACACCGCGTAGTAATTTAGGTAATGGTTGGTGGACACCAGAATTGACTATTGAACGTAAGCGTGTTCGGGCTATGCGACGACGATACCAGCGAACAGCTGACCCCGTTCTTCGAGACATGTATCGCAAATTATACGTTGATGCATTCTCAACCTACAAGGACAAAATCAGGAAAGCAAAATCATCGTTTGATAAAGACATTTGTGACTTTCTCACTAAGAAGTGTTTATATGGCGATGTTTTCAAAACCGCATTTCAAAAACACCACCAAGTAACTTTTCTTCCTCCTCTAGATTTACCTAACGGCACTCGCACAGCTTCTGTAATGGAGTCCGCCCGGCTACTACTCGATACATTGGTAGTAGTGGACAGCTGTTCTGAAGATAACATGCACCACACTATCATGCGTAACATTGCGGCTAGTCCTTACCCGTGGCATACTTTTGACCCTCCTTTTACAATATCTGAGATAGAGTGCGCGATGAAACAGGGTAACTCACACTCTGCCCCTGGACACGACAGATTAACCTACTCGTTCATTAAAGGATTATTTGAATACCATCCTCAATTTTTCTATTTTATCTTCAACACCGCCTTAAGAATCGGACACTTCCCACAGGCTTGGAGAAGAGGGAAAGTAATATTCATACCAAAGCCAGGACGTCCGCTCAATTCGCCTAATGCATATAGACCAATAGTTATAAACTCTGTATTAAGTAAAGTATTAGAAAGACTCTTAAATGCTCGTCTGTATTATTTCCTGCACAATAATAATCTTCTTCACAATAATCAATACGGTTTTACGCACAATAAAAGTGCTACTTTAGCACTATACACACTGCGAAGCAAATTGGCTGCATACAAGGCAGCCAAACTTCCTACCATACTCATATCGCTTGATTTTGTTGGAGCATTCGATAGTGTTTGGCATCCTGCAGTCTTGAACTTTTTACGCAAGCACAGGTGTCCACAAAACTTGTACTTTCTACTCAAATCCTTTTTATCGAACCGCACTGTAACTTTTTCAACCAACGTTGCAGAAGAGACAGTTCGTACAACGATTGGCAGCCCACAAGGATCCCCTATCAGTCCGCTACTGTGGAACATAGTAATATACAGCTTACTCAATCTTCCCGTGCCACCCGACGTACACATACAGGCGTACGCGGATGATACCATCATCGTTATCACAGATAAGTCAAGACTCCGATTACAAGCAAAGGCTGAGCATGTCCTGGCTTTGGTATCTGGTTGGGCACGAGAACAAAAAGTTACCGTAAGCGCCGAGAAGTCGTTCTTCGTGTTCTTTAATAACGGACACATGGGTACATCAAAACGCTGCCCATCTATCCGCATGGATGGCATTTTTCTCAAACACAAGAAAGAAATTAAGATTCTAGGCGTATTATTTGACCCCTCTTTAAATTTTCATGCCCACATTGACTATATTAAAGGAAAGGCTGAAGTGTCCACGTCCCGGCTCCTCGCATTTGTTAAATCGCACCGTTCATTAAAAAGTACACTCATTAGACGACTCTACCGTCAAGTAATATTGCCCTCTCTCACATATGCATCTCCGGTATGGTGGCCTATGTTCCCATCAAAATTCATTAGGGCACGAGTTTTATCAGTTCAGCGAACCGTCTTAATTTCCCTAACAGGTGCATTTTACACCACACGTACGTCATCCCTACAGATTCTCGCTAACGCGCCTCCGTTACCACTAGAGTTGGACAGACAATCTGCAGAATTTTCCTTATTTATACTCCGGAACGTAACTTATTATGGTGTAAAAACATTCAAACCGGCTGACATACTATATCCATGCAGTCCGTGGGCTCATCACCCCAGTAAAAAATATAAATTTACTTTCACTAAACTCTCACCATCAGAAGAAGCGGTTATTTTCAAAACAAAAGCCATTCACGTATACACTGACGGCTCATACACGTCCTACGCGGCGGGTGCGGCATATATTGCTTTGACAAAGGATGGAAAAATTATAACTGTTAGAAAATTTCAGATCCGCAACGCTTCAAGCGCATACGACACGGAATTAATAGCATTCCAAGAAGCCCTTCATTTCGTTTTTACAAACAACTTTAACACGCCAGCCCACATTTACACAGACTGTCTATCGCTTCTAATGAAGCTTTCAAGTCTCACTGATAACGATGAAAGAATTCGGAACATTAAGCTGCTTCTTAACCATATAATCTCGTCAGGCAAAATTATAAAAATGTTTCATGTACCTGGCCATATGGGAATTTTGGGAAATGAGCTAGCTGACGCTGCAGCTGCATTAGGAGGAAAATCAGGCTTCGTGCGTTACGCCAAAATATCTATTCGGTCAGTACGAACTCAGTTTCATAAAACCTTGAATTCATATTGGCACACCCATTGGCAGACTGAGGGACCTGAGACAACGCTATTTCATTGGATCACAAGTCCGTACAAAATTCCTCAATGGTTCCCGCCTCCTAAAAACCTAACACACCTATTATCTGGTCACGGACACTTTCAGTATTATCTTCATCGATTCAATATAACTGCATCGGACAGGTGTATGTGCGGTGCACCTTGCTTGAGCGAACAACACTACTTTAATGAATGCCCAAACACACAACACATTGTGACCCATTTACGTGTGCCCAAAAGTGATACAACACTACCTGCGCATTATTATGGGCTATTGACCAATAGAAAATCTCGCGCGTATCTACTTCAGTTAGTGACTGTCATGCGCAACTCTGTTTCTATGACATCCACATGACACGTATTAGCTACCAACACTTTATCAGGACGTCGCTTCATACTCCGAATCACCTCCATATCACAACTTTTGCGTGAGTGCTCTCGATTACAGTCGCAGTTATGCCAACAAAGGTGGGGGAAAACCTCGGCGACTGATAACGATAGCATCACTGCTCCATTTTCCCTAAGTACTCGAACCATAGGATTCGCAACGCTTGCGCAAGTACCTAATCCTGCCCCCCCCCCCTTTTTTTTTCTTTTTTTTAAAGCTTGTTACTATTGCGAATGGCGCCTTGTCTAAGTTCGCAGCGGCAAACAGGCTGCCCAAGGTTCCCTGCTGCATCGCTGGTTGGAACGACAGCCCGACGTGCCTGGCTACATGACTCCTGGTGAAGAAATGGGCTTCGACATCACACAGGCCGCTGCTACCATCCTCGTCAACGTTTACCCATCCTCAAGACCACTGGCTCGCATCCCACTTCGTTGTTTGTTTTTGGACTTTCTGCATTCAACGACAATGCATTTAAAATAAACACACACACACACACACACACACACAAACGCACACACACACACAAACACACACACACACCCACGCAACACACACACGCACACGCACACACACACACACGAACTCCAAAAACTCAAGTGGGGGAAATACACTGCTGCTGCATATCGACCTGCTCATTCCTGAGAAGCTAAATAGTTTATTTATTACAGTTTCATGCTGCACTCACTAGGTTTTACCCACGTTATTTTTTTTAACTAATTGGCTTTTTCAAATAAAAATAAAAATTTGGGAACTTTCCCCTCTTCATTTATGTTAGATTGGCTTGAGCCTGTTATACCTCCTGGTGGTACGGGCTACCCCCCTTTTTCCTTTTAGTTATTTTTACATATAGGGGGCGGAAAAAGCACACACACACACACACACACGCACGCACGCACGCGCGCACACACACACACACACACACACACACACACACACACACACACACACACACACACATGATGTCCGATGCATCTTTCCAGATGTACTGCCCACAGCCACCTTCAAAAGCAGTTTAATTTTCTTTGTTTAAAACATCTGACTTTTACTTGCATGTTTTCGTTGATTTCGTCAAACAACAGACGCTTTTACAGTTCGCTGTTAGCATTATTTTTAGTTCAAGCTATTATCAAAACACACTTAAACATGTCCGTTCGCAGGTGAACCCTTCAGAGGTCGAAGCTTGTTTGGCACAGGCTTCACACAGCCGCAGCCACGACTTTCTGCCCTTCTGTTCTTTATAACTATAGGCTATATGCTGGATTTATGGGCACTAAAAAATCGGGTTTTATTCACCGAGAATAGACAGACAGAACACCGTTTTGGGACGCCAAAATCGTAAATGTAGGCACAATAAATATTGATAAAAATTTAAATTTCAAAGAAATATGTGAGGGGCCAGTGTCTACGAGAGGAAAGCAAGCAAAAATCTTTTTTTTTTATGATGGTACGAATGTGCCAGTGGTTTAGCATAGCCACGCGATTGCTTTATCGCAGGGATTTCAGAACATGGTCTCTCCTTTTATTGTCCAGAAATGTGGGTCAAGTGTCCACTGTCGAATAAACATGTTTCTGGGACCCTTTCTTTCCGGCATGGCTAACAAGGGCAGCACATGAGCGAATAGCCGGACTGCTATAGCCAAAAGGGTCCTTTAACATCGTGTTAACCTGGTCTAATCGCTCAGGGCCGATTTCTCCTTCTTTCTGTGAACCCCGTATACTCATGGCCATAACCATGTTGTACTTGACGACTTTTGGGCTACAGTGTCTCTGGCTTTTGGCTGCGCTGCTTCACTTGACCTGGCAACACTGGCTAGGTGAGCAGCCACGATGAACAAACAGCTCTATGTACCACGTGACTCAATGCGCTGGCGAAATCTGGCGAAATAACTATCCCCTTTTTTGTGCGTGCGGTGGGCGTCGCTTCTCGATCGGTCGAGTATAGCAGTCGGTGTATTGTTGTTTGAAATGTGCCTGCACTCGTCCTTGAAGTTTCGCCACTGCTGCCTATTGCGAAGATGCACTACACTGACGGGGAGACGTGCATATTTATACCGTGGTACACTCGACGTAAAGCGGTAAGTACCGCTAGAAGGTTTCATTTCATTTCATTTCATTTTATTTCCTTAAAGACCCCTTGCGGGGCATTACATAAGGGGTGGGTGCATAAAAATTGAGCAGAAAACAATCGTTTGTCCTAAAGTGAAAGATGATTAGTGATACTGGTTGTGAAGGTAGAAGTACAAGTAATGGCAGGAATGTCGCCTGAAAGGCCATTCCAGGCAACTGCTGTGCGAGGAAAAAATGATGTTGAAAAAGTAACGGTGCGTGCACGTGGGCATGCGACTTGAAGAGGATGATTAGTTCGTTGAGAGATGTGCGCTGGGGGAACAAAATAAGGTGGCATGCGCATCGAGCTGTGAAAAAAACTTATGAAGTAACGAAAGACTGGCGATACGGCGGTGGAGGGAAAGGAGGGGCAGTTGAAGTTCTGCCTTTAGTGAAGATACGCTGACGTCATGGGAGTAAGAATTATTGATAAACCTAGCGGCACGGCTTTGAATACACTCAAGGGCGTCTTCAAGATAGGCCTGTTGCGCGCTCCAGATTGGGGAAGCATATTCAAGTTTAGTTCTAACAAGGCTTTTGTAAGCTAATAATTTTACATTTCTAGGTGCGTTACGTAGATGACGTCGCAAGAATCCCAATGTTTTGTTTGCCGATGATATGACTTTCGTGATATGCTAACCCCATGAAAGATCGTTGCAGAGTGTGACCCCCAGATATTTAAAAGAATTAAGTTTCAACTGGAACATCACTGATGGAATATGAAAAAACAAGTGGAGAACGGCGGCGGGTGAAGGATAAGGCTTTGCATTTGTGAGGGTTAAGTTCCAAAAGCCAATCATCGCACCATTGTTTTAAATTGTTAAGATCACTCTGTAGAGCTAATTGATCAGAAGCGTTACAAACAGTGTGGTAAATAACACAATCGTCGGCAAACATTCGGATTTTACAGAACACGTGAGTTGGGAGATCGTTAATAAATATCAGGAATAAAATCGGGCCCAGAACCGACCCCTGCGGGACACCAGATGTTACCGGAAGTGAAGTAGAGGTAGCATTGTTAACAAAGACAGCTTGAGTGCGGTTGCTTAAAAATTCATGGATCCACTTTAGGACGTCGGGGTGTAGGTTTAAGCGGGAAAGTTTCAACAGAAGGCGTTTATGGGGTACTTTATCGAATGCTTTCGCAAAGTCCAGGAATATGGCATCAGTCTGTACGTTAGAACCCAAGTTAATGTGCAAGTCGTGCGAAAATATAGCCAGTTGAGTCTCGCACGACAAACCTTTGCAAAAGCCATGCTGCGCGGAATTGAAAAAGTTATTTGAGTCTAGGAAGTCCATAATCCGGGTGTAGATGACATGTTCGATGATTTTGCATGGAATGCTGGTCAATGAAATTGGTCGGTAATTGAGGGGTGCCTCTCTAATACCTGTATTGAATACTGGGGTGATATTTCGGTGTTTCCAATCACTAGGAAGCTCACCCGTGGAAAGAGACTGCGAGTAAAGTAGACACAAAAATTTTGCACAGATCTGTTGAGTGTTCTTTAGAAATTTCGAATTTATGTTGTCGATACCTGATGATGAAGATAATTTAAGTTTATCAATGATTGCCAAAACTCCGGGTTCAACAAAAAGGATTGGCGGCATGGAAGTACTGACTACGGTAGGCTGTGGCGGGGGTGGAATGTCAGTTTCTTTGCTAAAAACCGATGAGAAAGCTCTATTAAACAGGTCGGCACATTCCTAGTCAGTTGCCACGTCACCTGCTTCATTAGTGAGAGTAATAGTGCATGAGTGGTTGGGATTTGTGATCTGCCAAAATTTCCTAGGGTTACTAGCAAGCAATTTCGGTAAGTGAGTGTGAAAAAAAAGAATGCTTAGCGTTTCGCATTGCCGTGAGGTAAGCTTTTTCAGCAGCATAATATTTTAACCCTGCGTTTTCGATATTCTGCTGCTTGGCGGAACGAAAAAGGCGTTTTTTTCTTACTTTCAAATTTTTTGAGCGTTTTAGTAAACCATGGCTTTTGGGAACAGGCACGGAAACTGAGTTTAGGAATGAATTTTTCGACCAGTGTATCACATTTATCCCTAAATAACTTCCAGTTATCATGCACCGTGCGATAAAGAAAATTATCTTTGAATATTGGAAGAAAACAGTTTAATTCATCATTTATAGCAGTGTAGTTTCCTTTATCATATAGTCGTATGGTTTTTTTGGTGGTTCGTTGTGTTGGAAGAGTGATTAAAATGTCGGCTTGTATTACTTTATGGTCGCTAATTTCTGACAAGTAGGAAATAGATGTTACACTTTCAGGAATACTGGTTAGTATTAGGTCTAATATGTTTTTACAGTCTTGGGTTACGCGGGTTGGTTTGGTGACAACTTGAGCTAGGTTGAAATTTAGACATACATTAACAAATTCACTCACCTCACTCTGTAGTCCTCCGTTAACAGTTAGATTAGGCCAGTCAATATTCGGCAAATTAAAATCGCCAAACAAGATAATATGGGCATTAGGGTACTTTGTTAAAAGTTCATTTAGCACCGAATTAAGCATGCCGGGAAAGTCAGGATTCCTATGTGGGGGCCTGTAGCACACGCCAATTAAAACTGATTGCGGTACAGCTTGGTATTTTATTCATATTATTTCCAAGCCTGACGAAATATTTACCAAAGTTGCGGGTAGGCCCTGGCTAACAGCAATGAGCACCCCTCCTCCCATTCTGCCGTCCCGGTCCTTACGGAAGATCTGAAAATTTGGTAAGTCAGCTAGAACTTCCTGATCGCTTACGTCACTATTAAGCCATGTTTCCGTTAATAAAAGCAAGTTGCTACTGGATGATGAAACAAGATTAGAGACGATTTCGCGTTTCGAAATGAAACTGCGAATGTTGGTGAAGATTTCAGAAAGAGACACGCTAGTTTGCTGTGTTGGTTGGGGATTAGTTGATGATAACGGACGACGCCGTGATTGCTAGGTTACTTCCTTCACTGCCTGGGAGGATTCGTCAAAGACGTAGCGTTTAGAACCTATGAGCAAAGTTTTGAAGCTTAATTTAAATGCTGTAGATTTTGATCTGGCAAAAGTGACAAGGTGTCTTCGTGCATGTCGAACGGCAGGGAAAAAGTCGTCACCAACGCTGTAGTTAGTGTCTTTAAATTTCTTGCCTTCCGACAAGATCGACTGTTTGACCTTAAACGAACTAAAATTTACAATTACAGGACGGACGTGGTCAGGCGAATGGCGACCAAGGTGGTGTGCGCGTTCAACTTGTGAAGGCTGTATTTCTAGTTCAAGGTTTTCAGTGATACCTGAACTGCCCAAGCGCTAGTTTGATATTTTCAGCCTTAGTGCTGGCGTTAATTCCTGTACATTTTTTTAGTCTACAAGCTTTCATCATGTGGATCTTGTGGACCATTTGTTATGTTTGTCATGTTGTTCTTGTTATTGAAAGTTATGTTCCTCAACCCGCTTTTGGTGTTTGACTTCGCTGAGTACGTTTGCGTTCTCTAGTCACATGCTACAAAAGTTCTAACGTATCAATATCATTTTCTTTGATACACAGAAGACGCACTCTAGTGTTATACATACTGCATGGTTTCCATGCATGTTTTGCCTCTAAAATGTCAAATTGTAACCAGCATATTTGTCTGAATACACAACAAATATAGAACGTTTCTTCCTTCGGGATCTTGCCTTTGAAAGAATTAAATACTTCAGGAATCAGTCTCACCAAATGATCTGATGTTGTGTAATCGTGTCGATACGAGCCGCCTGAAAAACACTACTTCACCTTTAGTCGCAGCAAGCACATACCTACACACAACCTAATTTTACACGTTACCTTCACTGGATACATGATGTGTGTACATACCGTCATCAATGCGCAGTGACATTGAGCTTTTTTGCATCAAATAAGATGTTTATACGGTGCGCATCACATTGCGTTTCCTCTAAGAAACGCCATGGTAGATTTAAAGTACCACGGTAGATCTGCAGAAATACACGTGTGCCTGGGTGGATGCGTAAATGCGCCCTGCTCTATTACTGAACTCATTCGGTTACTCGTCTACAGTTAATGTGAGAACAAACTAGCCGTTATTCGGAATAGGCCTATGCTCAGATATCATGTGTATCTAATTAAAAAAAGGGGTGCGTCACCAGGTTTGACGATTTTGAGCTGACGAGCGCGATGCATACATGGGCCGTTCGCGATCACGTCTGCCAAATTTGGCAACGCTACGCGCCGCGAAAATGGGTCGAAATTCAAGACGAACACTGGTTGCCCTGCTTTTCGTGGACACACGCTCAGAGAATTAGGAAATGACGTAGACAACGAAATTGCCCTAAGTATTCGTAGGGTTGTTCGTTTTCGGGTTTTATATTTTTTCAAATTCGGGGGTAAAAATCGGGCGATATTTTTCAAACTGATATTCGGGGAAAATCGGTTTTTTGCGAAACCATTCCTTACTTCGGGTTTTTTCGGGTTAAATGTACGGTTGTACTTATCAGAAATTACACTGAGCTTATCAAAACGTATCACGGGCTTCTTAGTATAACGCGTTAAATTTGGTGTTTCAAGCTGGTAATTGGGACAGACACCAGAGTATTATAGCAAATACAGCATACTACCCGAAATTTTGTGTTTGTTTGAAACAGAATCAGTGGTGTTTGAAAATGAATGAATCAGTAAACATTGACTCTTAGAAATTATACATTTTATTCTCCAAAATCTGGTCATCGATTTTTCACACGTCCTTGTTGACATACTTTATCATCTGCATGCGCAACATGTCAGTCTCTATTCGAGATCTGTCCGGTCGTTGAACATATCTCAGCTGGGAGAAAGTTTTCTCCACATCACAGCTACCATTAGCTAGGCACAACAATGTCTGTGCAGCTTTTGCAAGCCTTGGGTAGCGAGAAGTAGAGTCATGCCAATACTCGATTAGTTCGACAGCTGGGTTTATGGGGCTCGCTTCCAGCAAATACTGGTTCAACTCGTCATTAAGGGAATCTACATTGTCGGTTACGGACATGAACAGAGGTCGGTAGTCCTCAAATGACTGCCCCAGCAGACGCTTCTGAAACGGATCAAGGACGGCTACCAACTTCCACAAAGTTGGCTGGTTTTCCTTTTTTTTTTTAAACACCTGCCTGTTTGGCCGATGTACCACTTGCCGCAGGACAGGGGTTAAAATGAGCGGCTGAAAGAGCACGCTCACAACGTCTCCTCTACAGTTTCGGGCCACCTCGGCATTTATTGCCGACACTGCGGTTGTGTCCCCGAATTTCAGCTTTGTACCGTCATTAGGCGTAATTGGGACCAGATAATACGTGAAATTTATGAGGCTGCAGAAATAGAAAGGCTGGGCAGTGCATGTGTCAGCAGGCCTTCGATTGCGCTATCACAAAAAGAAATAGATTTCCTTCGGAACGTTAGCACACGTGTTGCTTATGGTGCGTTGTGGCGATGACTACGTGGTTGTTAGGTGGATTCTGTTTTCTTTGTTTTGTATTTTTCTGTTTTTTTTGTGAGATACAGCCCAAGTATATATTGTGCGGTTCTAGCAAATAAATCTTGTTGTCAGTGCCACTGTATGTCTCCTTCTTTCTCTTGTCCCTCGTTATTGCCGCTGTTTTTTATGTGAATGATGTCGTACCAACTCGCCCAAGCAACCACGTTAGCTACAAGGCATTGCTTGCTCAACAAACAGAAGAAAACAAACTTTCAAGGAAGCAGCAAATAAATGATGAAGAAAACACTTTATTCTACCAATGAGCCACGCTGGTACTTGGGACTTGGCAAACTTTCCTTGGGCAGGCTTGATGTCGGGGAAGCAATCGCGTTAATAAGACTTATGAAGCGTTTTAAAACAGCGAAAGAACAACCAGTTGTCCCACAGTGCGAATAGCGTAACGAGTGGGTCATCCAATGCTCCAACTCATTACAAAGGCTTATTGTTGTTCATCTATTAGCTGTGACGCATACCCACCTCAGGCATAATTCCTCATCATCGTCAGCCACTGCATGAACGAATGACGCAAAGTTCCTTGCAAGTGCTTACCGGATACCACGCTTCTCAGAAGATTGACGAAAAATAGCATAGCGATTGCTGGTCTTCTACCCTAAAATTTTTATTGTTAATGCCGTAATGTGCATCAAGCAAGTGTGCTTGCAGCAGTTCCCTGATGAGTGTTTAGAAAAGGCACTGAAAGGCCGCTCTTCTAGCTTTCTCTGTGACTGTGCTGAGTCTTCCGCGCAGGCCTGGCGTTTTTTTTCCCCACCAAGGGATTCGGACAGGTATGGTGTCGGGGGCATCAAGCAAGTGTGCTCGCAGCAGTTACCCAATCAGTGCTTAAAAAGGCTCTGAAGGGCCGCTCTTCTATCTTTCGCTGTGACTGTGCTGCGCCTTCCGCGCAGGCCTGGCGTTTTTTCCACCAAGAGATTCGGGAAGGTACGTCACTGGGTCCCCGCACGACCCTATTGTACCACGCGTTCATGACGTCATGTAGTGGCATGACGTGGGCGACCAGGTCAGAGGCGATCTTCTGCTCGGCATTGTCCGTTGAGCGCAGCAGGGTAGCCCATTCCTCTCATGTGGTAGTTTATCGTTGTCCTCCTGTAGACATGATTAAGAACTACGTGACATCGAGGAATCGTTCGTTCATTAGTCAAGTTCTGTCAGACTTTCTTCACACTTTCACTTGTCTGAACGAGAATGACCGTGTACGTGATCATTGCTCCGGCAAGCTGCAAATGGAAAGACATGTGATATTGAAGCTTTACTAATGCAACCTGTTCTTCTTTTTGTTAGAAGAAGATATACCGACGCCGTCTTGTGTACACCTTTACATATCAATTCAAGAGGTGGGAAGCTACGTGCTTAAAAAGAGAGGCTACAACGGTCACTTGCCTAAGTCAACATAAATATTATGGGGCACACTTCACATTCTTCATTCGAAAGCATTTCTTCCAAATGATAAATTGAATTCGACCATTACGGGGTTGTATTTTAACCAGTGCAGTACAAGGTTGAACCTTAACCATCATAGCAAAAGTTCTGGCACCTACATCAGTACCTTTGGTTTCTGCATCCCTAAAATTTCCTACCAATCTTTTTTTTTTCGTTCAAGACTGCAGTGTCAGAAACATACGATATACGGGCGCTTGGCATTCGGACATCTCTATTGTGGAAGTTTAACAATGCTTTGCTATAGAGCTAACTTGTGAACTATAACTATAACGTTATATGTGACAAGAGGAGCAAATTGAGCGATGACAACGTTAGTATTCATGTTGTCAGGCAACAGAGCAACGTACAAAGTCAGAGTTATAAGCTCTGCCGTTTTACGTGCCGACCGGGCCACCATCTGATTATCATGTCGGTCGAGCTGAGGACACTTTAATGCCACGAAAATAGTTATTGTAGCCGGCCTTTACAACTCAGCGAAACCTTGCGACGCACGTCTTTCGGCCCAGATGCTCGTCGCGAACCTAGCGGTGACCTCGAGCAACTCGAGTTAGGGGAGACACCTGCGGCGCTCGTTTGGACACCTGTCAATTCTGTCACCGTGGCCCATTGAAACGAGCTAGGCCTAGCGCCTCTTGGTATGTTAGGCCCAATCTAGCACATTAATTATCACCTGCACGAACAAACATGCTTCGGGCTCGTCGCTAGGCCAAACCTCCACAGAATTTTTTAGTCGCAACCTATTCGACCATTCCATCAACTGTAGGCGGCGCAATGGTGCGTCGAAGTGGCCGACGAGACGGTCATGTCGCGAGCGTGCACGCCAGCGTTGCAGAGCGTGAAGACGCGCTGAGAGACTGAAGTGCGACGCAGATTATCGCCATGTGACAGCTTCGGGGCACGGCCGCATAGCGCCACCTGCGTCGCTGGAATGACCGAATTTCGCACAAATTATGGCCCTATCTACTTTGTAACAGTCGCTCGCTTTCATTAGCTTCTTCACGGGCTGCATTGTTATTTCGTTGTAAGAACGAATCTAGCATAACGTGGAGTGGTGTGCTATACCCTCACCAGCGAGTTTTATTGCCTTGCGACCTTGAGGATGCTCGAAAGTAAAACAAAAAAGTAAATATCGCCAAACATGTCACTTTCTAGTGATAAAGAACAGTTGACGGTATTCCAGAGATACGAAAAAGCTGGAACTTGACATTCTGTTTTGTTTTGTTTTGTTTTATTTGTCAGCGACAGCAACTGAAGTCAAAGAACTGCCCGCTCATTTTCGAGTTCAGTTTGGTTGACAGACACTCTATAATGGAATAAATCCAAGAGTTCATGTACTTTTATGATGAGGGCGGCCCGGTCAGTGGCGAATTGTGGAGCTCTTATGTTTCTTCTTATTTGCATTCAATATATACTTTTAAGCTTCCTTACTCTCGAACGTAGCACAATATGCTTGGTACTTAAAGACTTGCTGACTTTATAGCCTACACTGAAAGTATTAAGAGTGACTCTACATTTCTTACCGAAACGAGCGTCGGTAATTTCAAGGAGAAGAAACCAGCGGCTGATAGCGCCATCTCTCCGGGTTTCAAGGAACTCCTCAGAAAGATCACCTGCAAAAGTCGTATTGTTCGAGCATATGGTTCGAGCAAGCGGAGAACGTATTCAGTGACATGTGCTTGCTAACAGTGAATAAGCAGTGCGCTTAGGGGTCGACGAGCATCTTTTATCGGACATATGCATATTCAGGGTGATCCAGCTATATTTGAGTTTCAAAATATGCCAATGAAATGACGACGCGACCAAGTGCCTGTTGCCGACTCTCGCCAGGAGCTAGTCATATATACTATACTTTTGAGTTCTGATTAATAGCTTACTTAGGCTACTTCCGTTAATGGACTTCTGAAGCAACGAAGCTGGGCAAAAATTTCAGTGAGAAAGTTGTAGATCGGTTCGCAAAACTTCCGATCAGACTGTTTCGAACTTATCTGTTAGTTATTATAGTGCTTTACTGCTTAAAACAGACGCCCACGAAATACAAAGATACCTCGTGTCATGCCCGCCCGTGCTGCGATTCTAATGCTCCCTAACACTCCGCATACGAGCGGCCACAGCATTTGCGGGGTGGTGCTGCCTCGACAGGGGCGTGACAACGGTAGAGATTGTGCGATAAACACGCTTTAGTGGAGGCGCGCCCGAAGTTCGGCGTCTACTGAAAGTGATCGAGAACAAATGCGTACTTGGTCGAAGTAGCTGTCGCTTTCAGAGGAAATCACGACTTCTTGCAGGGTGCGTCGCACGTTCCGAACCTTCAAAGAAAGAGAAAAGTTGATGGTAGGGCACCGTTAAGAAACTGACGTCAGTGTTGGACAACTCCGTGCGTTCATAGTGTCCCCTGTTCGTGACGATGAAGTAGGCGAAAAAGAAATTCTATTGTTCACCAGGTTACATACAAATTTGGTTCCACAAACACATACCAATTCGGTTCCACAAAATTATGGCACTTGACATTTGTGTTCACAATAAATGTGTCACATGTGTACACTCGATTGTTCTGGCACCCAGCCCACAGTGTTTTTTTAGGTAGTTCTTAGGCCCTGAATCGGCGAACACGCCAAGACAACCCGGTTGTTGGCGATTTTAATGAAGGCACAGGACCATCGTTTCATGAACTCCTCCTCTAGAAGTGAAAAGAATTCTGGTTCCAAATGGCCCGTTACAATATTATACAACCGCACCAGCAAAGCCCATTGATTTTTACGGGCCTTTGCTTGATGCACAGCCAAGCCCCTGTTTTCCCACAAAATGTACATGCCAGCGGTCAGCACTAGGCGTGCAAGCGCGCCATTTGGACATCGTTCCCTTTTGACAAATCTTTCTACACCCAACGGGAGGTACGCCCTGTCCACGAGGGACCAGAAAGTCTTGGCCACTCTACAGGTTAACAAAGCGTGTTCGTTGTCCTCGTGCATGTCGCAGTGCACGCACGATCGGACCGAACGTAGTGCCACTTGTACATTCGGTTCGCCGTAGGCAGGACGGACCACCTGTAACGCGACACGACCTCCTGGATGCTACACGGCAGCCAACTGGGCGTCAACAACACCCACGGAAAACCGGGGTTTTCGACTTCGCAGCCCGTGTTTAGAAGTAGCTCTTGAGTGAGCACCGTGTTACACACATCCAGGATGGGGGTGTCCAGATTTAGTGCGGCTATACGCTTGCAAATTCCTACTACATGTCCGTAGAGGGGCGTCGGGTTCATCGCCTTCGGCCCCTCGGGTTGCGTCGGCAGGAAGAAACTACCCTGCACCCCCAAGAAGTACATTGCCAGTTTCCTGGCGGGGTGTTCCTCCTGAAGTTTCAGGACCTTGAGGGTCGTCTTCAAAGCATACATGTCCGCGAGGGCGACCACCGAAGGGATGTTCCATCCGCCCTTCTCGCGAGGCAATCCCAACTGCTCGTATTTAACGAGGGCCGTTTCGGCATTCCAGAAAAACCTAATTATTTGGGACTTGACCTTACGCGCGATTTGGTTCGGATGACTACAGAGTTTGTCAAAAACCACAGGCGCTCAGTATAAACGCCCATGAGTAGATATCGACATACGTAGTACGGAAAGTTGAATTCAAGTGCCCTGGTTATTTTCTGTTTAAGTGTTTTCACCTCCTCCTTCCAACTCTGGTTGGACACGCCGGTGGCCCTGTAATTTGTTCCCAGGATAGTTACACTGTCTACCACGGAGATTCTGTGTAGACACGTTACCGGGGATACATGGAGACACAAATACTTGCATTTATGCAAATAAAGTTTCGATCCGGAGAGCTCTGCTTAGGTTGAGAAAACTTTAAGGACGGTGGCGAGGCTGTCCTTGTCCCCGTGATATATCGTGATGTCGTCTGCATAGGCAGCTACTTTAAATGAGCCACTACCTGGGGTCTGCAACCCAAGGACAATCGGGTGTCTTTCTACCTGGAGAAGGAAAGGTTCAACTGTCAGCGCAAACAACAGGAGGAGAAGGGGACAGCCCTGTCGCACGTCTCGCGTTACCGGAAAAAAAGCTACCGTTTCATTATTCATCGTTAAGTCACTAATAATGTCATCATACAGTTCCATGATTAGGTACACGAACTGTCTAGTAAAACCAAATGCCAACAGTGTGGCGAAAATGTATTTATGTTCTACCCTATCGAATGCTTATGCCTGGTGTAGGGGTGTCAGCCATCCCTTCGCTTGCCGCTTCTTCTTGTAGTCTATTATATCTCTATTCCACATGTTCAGGGTTTGGACAAGTAGGCAGAACACAAGCTGGTACATATGAAAACACTTTGTTCAGTGAGCTTTCGCCCACAACACCAGTTTCACCCTGATCGAGGCGATCAAGACGTCGGCCGTCGGTTACCTGCTCGACTGTGAAGCGCGTCGGCTTTCATAAACGCCTTATCGAATCTTCCAGCGCTATTTACTGGTCCCAGCGTTAGATCGAAGACAAACCCTTTAGTGCGCAATTTGAGGGGGTGAAGCTCCTCACGGTCGAGGCATGTGCCCCCATCGCCGTAGCCAGCCGCTATATTCGGAGCGCTCACAAGAGGTGCAGCTGTGCTCTCGCTTCTAGTTTGAACGGAGATCACTAGATGGCTCTGCAGCGCTCGTTACATGCAGATGGCTCTGCAGCGCTCGATTCAAGAGGACTTGTAAGGAATACTGGACACACTACAGGTGTGAAAGATGGAGTCACTAATCGTTTAAAAGATATCTATAAAAGTAGCAAGGTAGTTATAAAGTGGGAAAAACAGGTATTCAAGCCCACAGAGGTAAAACGGGGGCTTAGGTAGAGCTGTCCTCTGTCGCCTTTGTTATTCATGATGTACCTACAAGGATTACAGGCCAAATAAGAGGGAAGTGGACTTGGCTTCAAGCTCTCTTTTGTCAAACAACAAAAAAACTCATTGAACAGGCAGCACCAGCATTGATGTACGCAGGTGATATAGTGCTAATGGCCGACAAGGAAGATTTGTAAAGATTGATGGACATCTGTGGTAATGAGAGAGATAGGTTAGATTTCAGATTCAGTAAGGAAAAATCAGCAGTCATGAATTTTTAATGATAATGAAGGTGGTGAGCTTAGGTTACAGGAAGTCACGCTAGAGATAGCAGATAAATACAAATATCTGGGCGTATGGATAAGCAATGAAACCGAGTACCTAAGGGAACACGAAATATACGTAACGACTAAAGGTAACAGGAATGCGGCAGTGATGAAAAATACGGCACTGTGGAATTACAATAGGTATGATGTTGTGAGAGGAATATGGAAAGGGGACATGGTTCCGGGTCTGACGTTCGGCAATGCAGTCTTATGCATCAGATCAGAAGTGTAAGCAAGATTAGAAATTAGGCAACGTGGAATAGGTCAGCTTGCTTTAGGAGCTCACGGGAATACGCCAAATCAGTGAGTACAAAGTGATATGGTATGGACATCATTTGAGGGCAGGAAAGCTAGCAGCAAAATAAAATTTTAGAAGCGATTGAGAAAAGTGGGGGAGGAGCGTTGAGCTAGGAAGGTTTTCAGCTACTTGTACAGAAAGAATGTCGAAACAAAATGGAAGAAGCGAACCAAAAAATTGACTGGTAAATACTTAGAAAACGGCAGGGGGCCAAACCAAAAAGAACTATCAGCTAAGAAGAAGGTGAAGGAAACGGAGACTGACATGTAGAGAATTGGCATGATTAAGAAGTCTGCACTAGAGATCTTTGGAATTTTTAAGCAGGAAATTGCCAAGGAAAGGATCTATGATAATACTCGGGCTAGTTTTCTACTGTTTGAGGCCAGGACAGGATTATTGCTAAACAACATATCGGGCCAAATACAAAGGGGTAGACATGGTATGCAGTACATGCGGAGAGGAGGAAGAAACTGCCGAACACTTGATTATATTCTGACAAGGGCTTCACCTTATAGTTCAGGATCACGGCGCAGAGCTTTTCAAAGCACTGGGGTTTACATACAGGGAGGGCAAAATAAACTTTAAGCGGGTAGAATTAACTATAAGGAGGTTATCTGATTGGTGGCTAAAGTCATGGCACGAGTGAAAATCAAACTATTCACTGCAAAGTACCAGTCCTATACTTCACTATTTAAAGGGGAAAAAATATAAATCTAGTTTGTATTACTATTATTCACTAAGTATTACGGCTAAGTGGCCTTAGCCGCCGCTTGATCTAAAGGGTACAGCCACATCAATCCATCCATTCCGGCGCGTGCTATAGTTGGATAGGGTACCGCTAGGGGGCCAGAACTACGAACCGCGCTTAAGGTCCCTCCGTAATTTGAGGGACTTTAACCGCGCTCGCTCTCTGCGCGCTTTCTCTTTCTTCCGACAGTGGTCAGTCAGTGCGCTTCGTTCATCACATGAATTTAACCTTCTGCATCGTCAATAAGGCTTGACCTAATTAACCCCAATCTACTGCATGTGACCATAGCCGACCGCTTCGCTAAAGACACTGCGATGTTCGATTGGTCGTGCGGCGTTCGAGAACCAACGTCAAAAGTGTTACTCTTCTCTTTTTGCAATTAATCCAACAATAAGACTTATTGCATACGCATCAGGAGCCCATGATTTTATTCTTTAACAAAACATGACTGCTTGCAGAACTATGAAGTATTTAAATGCATAAAAAGTACAATTACTTCCTGAAACGCATACAAGACAACACAATACTTCATTTTCTTTTTTGGAATGTTACATTGCGTGCCTTGGAATTGCGTTATCTCAGTTTGACACATTCGTCAAAAACGAATCGTAATTCGCGCCCCCTGAAAGGGATAAACTCGGTTGCTCATGGCCTGCGCGTCTTGACAGAACAGTATGAAGAAATTTGTAGCATTGAGGCCCGGCCTTTGGTGAGCTGTGATAATTGTGTGTGTGTGTGTGTGTGTGTGTGTGTGTGTGTGTGTGTGTGTGTGTGTGTGTGTGTGTGTGTGTGTGTGTGTGTGTGTGTGTGTGTGTGTGTGTGTGTGTGTGTGTGTGTTTGTGCGGGTGTGTGTGTGCGGGTGTTGAAAGTTGACCACATAAAAACATAAAGGATTAATTAATGCACATTAGTTCTGCGGGATCATTCAAGGTGCACGGGAGGGTTAGAAAATATAAATTGGCCACCACCCGTTTCGCCTCACAAATGTGCACAAAACTCCGTATAGATTTCTATAGGAAGAAAAAGCTTCTTCAATGTCGATACATTCGTCATGCTCCGGGGCTCGAACCCGGGACCAACAATTTTCCGGGGCCACCACCCCGGAGAGGCGTTCGTCCCAGGTCTAATTTCCAGCCCAGGATGAGTGTTTCGGCAATAAGAAAGCTTTCTTTCCCATAGAAATTCATACGGAGTTTTGTACGCATTCGTGTTGCGAAACAGGTGGAGGCAAATTTCCCGAATTTCCCTTTCCCAACAAACGAATAAACTTATGGCTTATGGGGCAATATTTAGCTATCACTTTTTGCCCTGGACACTTATATTCATGAAAAAAGTTCATGTTGTATATATATATATATATATATATATATATATATATATTCAGCAGGAAGTTCAAGGGGTCTGGTACGTATAAAGAACACAAGCGAGTACACGTACGAAAGAGCAATACTTTTATGCCAACGTTTCAGCCGTGGCACGAAGGCCGTGCCACGGCTGACGAAGGCCGTGCCACGGCTGAAACGTTGGCATAAAAGTATTGCTCTTTCGTACGTGTACTCGCTTGTGTTCTTTATATATATATATATATATATATCACTTCATACTTGTATGACTTCATCCACTACGTCCTTTTGAAAGTAGTTTGAGCGTCCCCTTTCACATCAAATCTTTTACAGCATCCGGTATACTTGAACCGCTCCTCAGGGTAGAAGCTGGGCGCTGTAGTTCAGCGGCAGTAAAGCAGCAGTAAAGATGCTATATAAAATTTCTGACTTATGTCAAGCGAGTGACGAAACTTTTCAGCAAAGTACATCGCGACGTTTTTTAACGCAGCTCAATTGTAGATGCTGGGTCGAGTTGGCGCGACGTACTTGAATTTTAAGAGAAAATCGCAAAATGGCTAATACCAGTAAAGGCGTGTTTACACCAGAGCGACATGGCACATACGCAACCCCGACGATGACAAAGCAGACGCCGACCATTTACCGACGAGTCGACCGCCAACGACGCTTCAAAAGACGGCATGTCGTCGTAGTGTAACATGATGAGAAACCGAAAACACCCGCAAAACGTATCGGCAGACGAATTGCCGGCGTGTCTTCGCGAGATATGCTGCTGTGCGTAATTTTCCTTATGTTTTAGCTTCAAACGACCACGAAGGGGGAAGTGATAAAGGAGATGACAATGCCCCCTCCGAGGCTTCCACGTCGTTTGAATAAGCATCCTGCGCACCCCACGGAAGTCTTTTCTTCGGTTCCCTTTTGTGTAGCGCAGCCCCGTCCCTTTAAGCCATGCATTATGGCTGGGGCTTCGCTGCGTAGCCGGAGAGGGACAGTGGCAGAGCAGGGAGCATGGCTCAAAATGAGGTGCAGGTGTGCAATTTCAGTCGGTGTCGCTGTGTGACTAAGGAATGGGCCAATGAAAGATTGTGAGCACGACAAGGCGGGGACGGAGACTTCCAGAGACCATCAGGTGACTGTTTATGTTGTTGCAGTGTAAATATGACGACGACAAGGCAAAAGACACTCCCGAAGACACTATCCCAAAGCCATCGTATCCGATGCATACACTTATCTGAAATAAAGAGCTGATTGATTGATTGATTTCGATTGATTGAAGCCCTGATTGATTAGGTTGAACAGGTGGCTAAGGCCAGTGTGGTTTTAGAAATAAGTTCCCACGCATTGAAATCAATTGTGTTTCATTAATATATTTCTGTTGTGTTCTCAAGTTCACGTTCAATAGTTATAGCGCGACAACAAAACGACGACACAGAGGCAAGGACACTGTCTCTGTGTCGTCGTTTTGTTCTCGCGCTATAACTATCGTCATGGCATACCAACCAGCCCAAGCTGCCACATTTCACGTTCGGATTAGGCATGGCCCAGCTTGTGAGGAACGCGGCTGCGTGTTACCGTGGTAGTCGGGCCGCAAAGTTGCAGGCGCATGCAAAACCGCGGACGTGGATGGTGGTACTCACAGTGTTCTCTAGATGTACGCACGGACGGACGCATAGACGGACAGACAGACAGATGAACGGACAGATAGACGGAATCGTAAAGCGGGTATGTGCCACAGGGTGTACCTACGCATGATATTGCTCTCGTGTGAAACTAATTCATGCTGTCACAAGGAGGTTGTTTATCTCTTCGTGCCAGCTTCTTCAAACTTTCGTCAATTATTATGGTATCAGAAAGGCAATCTCTGCCCGGCAGGACCTTCTTTGTCGGCCAAACCTTTTCGCCTCATTTTTAATGTTCCGACTCGTATGAAATGCTTTCGTTAAACCTGCAAGGAATATGCATACATAGATGATACTTACTTCTCTGACCATTGCGTCGCTGAGAATGGCGATGTCCAGAAAGTCGAGAACCGCCGAAATGGTGTACGTAATGGAAAGCACGTGCTCCACCGTCCAGAACTCTTCGACGAAATTCAGGTAGATGCCGCTGCAGGAAGCCCAGAGTACCATGGCGCCAGAGACCACTATAGCATGCTGCCAGGTCTCGTTCAGACTTCGCTTGATGTGCGAAATTGCACCTAGGTTCAACCTGACGTTTTCGACCAATCGTGCTCGCCTTTCCGGGCCGATGTAGTCGTTGCCGCCGCTTCGCACGATGAGCCTGAGAACCGCGTGCTGGTGCTCAATGTACAGCCGTTTCACTTCGCAGCAGGGCCTGATGACCAGGAAGGGAGCCGCATCGACCAAGTAAAACACGAAGTTACCGGCGATGCAAGTGAGCTTCAAGGTAGCGCCCAGCACTGGGCCGCAAGCAAGTTTGTCTACGAATTCGATCGAAAGGTAGCTACTGGTGCATACGTTCACAACAAATGCTGCTAGCAGCAGGAAACGGATCAAATAACTGGCATTTGTCGCCTTGAGACCATTCTTGGGTGCAACGAACCGGACTCGCTGCTCGTACTTGTGCGATTCGTGAAAAACATTCTGCAAGCTTCTCGCTTTGAGGAGCATGAGTGTTGCGTTCAGCGCAATCTTGGAACTGTCGAAGGCGCAAATGAGTACGTACAGGTGCGTTGTGAAAATCAGTTCGTGCACCAACACAGTGATCCAAAGCTCGTAAATATAAGCGATCTCATTGATGGCGCAGTTTCTTAATTATACTTACTACCTAACGCTTTTTTAGAAGGAAAGGCATCCTAAATAAATGAATGTAGCAGATAAATTATTCAGCAAAGGGAATTTCACTTCTAATGACTTATCTGTATTGGCTTTGTCTGTTGGAGCTCACAATTGTTTAAACAACCATCATAGTTTGATACCTATACATGCTTAGTTGTGTTTTTCAGTGTGCCGCGTACATCGGCAATCAATGCCGGGATGCAAATTACTTCGGGTCCTACCTAAAGTTGTACGCTTATAGATAAGCTGCGTCGCACGACACGTTAAACCGCTATAGTTATTTTTCTACCACGTTGCCAATTGTGAGTTGAAATAACTTGCCAGCTATTAGCCGGATCGGGTCGCCACTTACCTGAGCACTGACTCACGACTCTGCAAGTGCTACTTGTGCGCGCTTATTTCATATTTGGCAGTTTCCAACACGCCATCAACGATGCTCTTTCGGAAGTTTTAACCAGCATCAAACTGCCGCCTGATGTTCTCGTGCATGTCGGTCGTCCTTGACTTGGTTGCGTTACCATGGATACCATACTTCTAACCTCTTACGAGAGCTTTTTGAGTTAGCACAAGTGTTTCCCTCCCGTGGCTGCGCAGGCCAGATCGCAGGTTTTTCGCTGAGAGTATAGGATCTTTAACTCGCAAGAATCCCATCGATTTCAGTTGTCGCTATGCGTTTCGCGGAATGCGTTTTCTCGGCGCTCAATACTTGTTGGGGACTGCACATTTTATTGCCGCAGGAGAAGCCTTTTTTTGTGTGTGTGAGAAACAGCTTTAATGCGTGCGATATCTGAGCGCGCGTCCACGTTCGACAGTTCGAACACCTACTTACTCGTTAATGACATCTAACACGCGAGGCAGTATTTGACTGGGGCTCTGCATTATCGCTTCTAATTGTTTCGCCGATGGAGCTACATGTGCGCAAACGCACGGGTCGTACTGTCAGATTTGGCGTTAGTGAGGCGTTTGCCATGTCTGCAAAGAAGATGGGCGCGTAGGTCAGATGCGATAATAGAAGAAAAGCGGCTGCTCCGCCACGTGTTTGTTGGGTAAACGTTCGTTTCATGCGCCGGTCGTAAGTCTCCATAATATGATGTCGCTGTATACAGGACGGGTCTGTAAAAAAAAACAAAAGAACACCTATACATAACGTGATCTTTTCAGACCGCTGGCATGATTGCTCAGTTTTGTTTCCCGCTAAAACTAGGCCAAAACGCTTGTGCTTTTACCCTCATCCCACCCAAGCCTAGCTCGACACAAGCAAAACGTTAGTCAAATCGGTGTATTTTTGATGATGCATGCGGTTTACCCGTTTTCCCAAACGTTATGCGAGCCTACCTCAGCGTTTGTCAAATCGTACGGTCATGAACGAGCGCTCAATCAAGCGCACGTCCCCGATTTCAAACGGTGGTGTGAGATCCCGGCGCAAGTTTGTCGTGACTGAGAGCGCGCAGCGAAAAAAAAATTGTGACAGTTTCTCCACAAGGGTGAAGCAATGAATGCGATAGCAACAAATTGTAATCCTATACGAAGTGCGGCTGGCAGCCAACTCTTTAGGATTCAATCTCACGCAACTCTACAAGAAGCTGGTTTAAGAGAGCACGACCGCTCCAAGGACGCTCTTTGCACATTCTCCTCGCGTTGAAAGCGCAGCGCGTATACAAGGGTATGCGAGCCGCCCGCCGCCGAGATAGCTAGATAACGATCGCGCCAGCGTTACCACGCTCGTAAAATCAAAGGTCGCAGTTGTGGCTCCAGGGACCCATTCCCTCCGATCCCGTCTTTTAACGCTCGAAAAAGACGGGCAAGGGGTTTTCTGTCTACCTGAGCATTCGACCGCTGGTTTACCAGCCGCTGGGATCTTATCGCATGTGCCTGAGAGCGACGAATATCGGCCGGTTCGTTTGATTTCCGCTTCAGTCACGCCCGCTCGCGTGCTATCACCAGCGTGTAGAAAGTACGATGCGCTGGGGCCCTGGGGGATCTTATCGATTTCGACTTTCTACGTGACATGACAGCGACAGCAACGTCAGAAAGCCGTGGAGACGGTACGTGTAATTGCTATCGCAATAAAAGAAGCATCAAAATAATCAAGTGTGTCTCCTCTCCCCCTCAAAACGACAGCTGTGACGCTAACGAGAGCTGGTACAGTGTCGAGTAGCGCCACGGTAAGCGGTAATTGATAAAGGCAAAACGGAATGCAAAACTCAGCACAGCATACCAGTTATGACCAATAAAACATATTGTATATACCGTGCGCACGCGTTGTCACTCATTTGCATGCGCATGTGGACGGGTTATAAAGCTCCCCAGTTCTTTGCTCACTCGTCATGTTTCACTGTGGGGAGAAGCGTGGATTACTTTTTTTTTCTTACCTTGATTTTCAAGAAGCAAAACAAAAACTTGACACCTGGTTATCGAACCATGTCACGACCTCCTTTTTCTTACATAAGAGGCCGTGCGGATTAGCCCACTGGTCGCACGCTCTAGTTTGAGGAGTCTTTAATTCCACGCAACTGAAGTGTCGCACTGCTGTAGCACCATTAATAAGCATGCGTGCACCCATCGGAATAAACCAATCGGGTAGCCGGCTGACTCTCGGTACCGAATCCGGCACCCCCCGCAAGGGAAAGTGATGCCCGGCCACTTTGCGACCACTTTGGTGGAAATAATAATGAAAAACATTTTATGTCAGTCTAATCAAAGTGTGACGGCCCCTCAAAAAAACTTGGGTGTTTAGAGGTTGTATGCAGGGGTGTAGCCAGAGGGTGGAACACCGGGCACGTGCCCTCACCCTCCGCCCAAATATTTTTTGATCATTGCATAGAGAGCGAAAAATTGCCATTTCAAGTGGGTGCCTCTTGCCAAATCAAGGTGGCGCTCCCTCATCCCCCGAAAAACATTTCTGGCTACGTGCCTAGTTGTACGCATTCCTTTTTTTTTTTGCAAACTGAGACCGACAGCGGGAAACAAACACTTCACTCTTCCAGCACTGCACCAGCAAAGATAATTTCTTCGAGGTGGTCTGAGCATCCATTTTTGACCCGTAAGTGAAATTACGTGCTTCATTTTCATGTCTGAGCCCTCGTACGCACAGCGCAACTTTCAGTTGAATGCGGCAGCATGCGACAAATTTTTTCAACTCCGCTCGTACTGGACGTATTCTAAAAGTAATTTTCCATTTTGCATTGCTCAATTACCGTTTTGGAATATCTTGCTGGAAAAACATTCTCGGTTACTAAGGTTATTGATACTGACATATGTGGAATTCAACGTCCCGAAACCACCATACTATTATGAGAGACACCGCAGTGGAGGGCTCCGGAAATTTCGACCACCTAGGGTTCTTTAACGTGCACCCAAATCTGAGCACACGCGCCTACAGCATTTCCGCCTCCATCGGAAATGCAGCCGCCGCTGCCGGGATTCGATACCGCGACCTGCGGGTCAGTAGCCGAGTACCTTAACCAGTACCACCGCGGCGGGGCGGTTACTAAGGGTATAGACATGCAAATATGTGTAGAGACAAAGAGGAATATAGAATTGCTATACCTTTTTAGACCAATGAAGGTGGTCTACATAGATATAACAAACCAAAAGTTGCTATGACAATACGAGAGTCACATCACCCAAGGGGTCTATCAACATGCAAGGTGTTCAGATTTAGTGCCTAATTTCCAACCATAGGTTCTGTCTAGCAAGTGATAATGTGTGCATGCGGTTACCAAACTAGTTAATACAATATCTACTGTTTACATCTGTTGAGACTAGGCTTGCGCGAATAGTGAATTTTAAGTTCGAAGCGAATAGTGAGATTGGTCAAATAATTTCGAATCGAATTCATGCATTATATATGACAGACAGAAAAATGGGCATATTTATCAATTAACCTGCACAATAATCAAGAAACATGAAATAAAGCTCCTATGCAAATGCCTTTTTTGTTTCATTCAAAGAAAGTCAAAACAACTTTCAGTAGTACCAGAATTCCACTTTTGGTAGATGTAAGTGATAACCTGTCAAATATGTAACGTATCAAAGTTTTTTTGTGTACTTATATGGAGCATATAAGCCGACATAACAAGCTTTATTATATATGATGAATCGGTTTGTGGGCGATATTTTCATTTAAAGCAGCCCTGCAACACTTTTTCAAGAAGCCTTGGATTCACTAAAGAATCTTATTGCCTCACAAATTCACCACCGTAATCTTTTATAGAATCCGTCAAGTACGAGCGAAGTTGCGAAAATTCGCGTGCTGCAACTGCATTCTTTCTTCTAGTGCTGACGAAAGCGCTGAAAGCTAAGCAGGAAGGGATGACACGGGTAAAGAAAATACGTCACGCACGCCTCGTGACCTGGAGCACTTTTAGGGTCGAAGCTCCTCAGGGTGTGGGTCTGTCCATCCCCCGTTGGTGTATGTAGCCACCGGTGGCACATACCCGTTCTGGAGCGGGTATGTGCCGCAGGGGATGCGAGATGGCGGTACTCGGGGTGTTCACTATATGGACGCGCGGACAGACGCATGGGCGGGCGGGCAGACAGACTAGCAGACGGGCGGACGCGCGGAGCGGATATGTGCTACAGCGCATGCGAGATGGCGGTACTCGAGTGTTCACTGTATGGACTCACGGACGGACAGACTAGAAAGCGGACGGACAGACGCACAAACGGACGGACGCATAGATGGACGCAGGGATGGTCGCGCGGACGGGCGGAAGCAAGAACGAATGGACGGACGGAAGCACGGACGGGCTGACGGACGCTTCGCCCCACTCATCATTCACTCCGTGGATATGCTGCGATTTTTTTTCTTCAAATACGCGGCTTTTCAGTGCGATCGCGCACGTACACATGGACAAGTCGCGGCCTCCCGCTGCGACCCCAGTAATGACCCAGTGCGCAATGCCCAAATCAAGCAATGGATGATTGAATGGCTGTGACGAGGGATTTTTGAGCTTGTGGCGTCATTTGCACACAGAAGAGAGTAATTTTCAGCTGACTTCGAGGATTTGTTGTGAATTTCAGGCCGCGCGCTGTGCCAAAATATTAAGCTCGCGCGATCGGTAGCCTCTACTACCGATCGGCAGTGACCATGCACAAGAAGTATTGCACGGCCCCCTTTTGGTACTCGGCTGCTGACCCGCAGGTCGCGGGTTCGTATCCCGGCTGCGGCGGCTGCATTTCCTATGGAGGCGGAAATGTTGTAGGCCCGTGTGCTCAGATTTGGGCGCACGTTAAAGAACCCCTGGTGGTCGAAATTTCCGTAGTCCTCCACTACGGCGTCTCTCATAATCATATGGTGGTTTTGGGACGTTAAACCCCACATATCAATCAACTCAATCAATTGCAGGGCCTCATTGTATTTGAAGTAGAACTACGCGGCAGAACGGATTTTTCTTGGATAGGTGCTTTCACGCCTTGTCACCTGTACACCTCAGTGAAACCACTTTTACAGGAGGTTACGTGCAAAATAATATACACTTATTTGTTCATTGCGAATACTTCGAAAGTTTCAATACTTCAAATTCGAATCAAAGCAGATTCGAATACTCCACTACTATTCGTTCAAATATTCGCAGCATTTGAATATTCGCACAAGCCTAGTTGAGACTATGAAGCATAATATCTGTCTAGTGGAGGTTTACATTACTCTATTGATCGCATATGCAGCATTTGATTCACCTTGTAAAGCACTTTATTGCCCTCATAAAAAAATTTAATGCCTTCTTTGGGACGTATTGCACTTCCTATTTGGACCCACCCCTCCTGTTATGGGAAACATGTTTTTTATAGGAGGAACATAAATTTCTATTGTAATTTTCCTTCAGGTTTGCCTTCACTCTGTCCATGTGGAATTCAAGCAGATGACTTCACGTCACAATTGTCTGTAGACACAAGTTGCACTGGAAAGGCTTGAGGCTATGACAATTCCAAAAAGTTGAAGCCTTATTCAGGTACTGAAACTTTCGCGAACAAAGTCCATCGACACAAGACTCTTCCCGACTATGGCAGGCCCTTCCGTATTCTTCTACCGTGCAAGCAGAGTTCGCCATTAATCTGTGTCTACCTTGAGCTTCTATTGTGCCATCATCATCCGCTTCTTCATCTTTTCGACTGCTGGTCCTCAGTAAACTTCTAGAAGTTAGAGGCATCGCTGAAAAGAGGTCAAAAGACAAAATAAGCTTCACTGTTCCGGTGTCGGGAGACTGGCACGAGAGAATATAAAGTATACGAGGAAGTGTAATACAATATTCTTGGTGTTTTGCATATTGAAACTATACAAATATGAGGCACGCTGTAGTGGATGGCTCAGGAAATTTCGCATACTTCAGGTGCATGTAAATTTATTTAAATACACTCAAACTTCGGTATAAAGAGCGTGGATATAACAAATATCGGTTATAACAAAGTGAATGAAAAATAGTCTTGCAACAGCTGTAGTGTTAAAATTATACCTTTATAACAAATTTTGGGATGTAACGAAGTTATTTTCGTGTAAGATGCAAGTTTGTTATCATGAGGTTTGAAGTATATAAGCCACTGCCATTTTCGCCAGTAGAAAATATGCAACCGCTGTGGCTCGGATCGAAGCTGTAACTTTCGGGTAAGCAGCTGGGAACCCTGAGGACGCACGCCAAGGTAGTGGGCAAACTGGGAACGTTGAAAACACACGAACCCTGGCGAAAGCTTCCAATTCTGCAAGCCTAGTATGTCCTGGTGAAGACGAACCAAACTGCACAATCATCGTGAGAGTTGTGCGTGCTCCCCACATCATGACGCCCCAGCTTAAAAGAGCACATAAGCGCTGTCCTTCGACTCAATCACATAACGAACACCACCTCATCAAAAAACATAAATCTAGGATCACCAAGATTGTAATAGCAACTGTGCACTGCTGTAACGTTGTTGTGGCTCATCACCGAGGTACTAATGCATGAAGTAATTACACAGTGAGGCATAGTTAGTCCCAAGACACAACCTCTGGTTGTGGTGTGTCGTCACTAAGGCACAATCTGCTGATGTTGAAGGCTTCCAGCTCTTCCATAATTTTCCCTTCACACTTAACAGCCACTATAGATACCTGTGGCTAACCTAAAATCAACAAAAGTTATGATCATATGGGAAACTACTCACTGCATGAAGGCAAAGCTGCAGGTGCCCCCCCCCCTTGCCTATTCTCAATATGTATATCGTCAATATACAGTTCCCTTGCACCACAGGATAGTCGCCTGCGCCTGCAAAACCTTTTTGATGTCACCGAGCATTGCTTAAGTAAACTAAGCTTTATCTAAATGATCGCCTCTGTCGGTATTGATGGCTAGTGATGTGGATGGCTGGGCAATCCCGCAACGTGTCGAATGGCCTCCTCTCCTTTTTTCGTATCGTTGGGACCACGGTTGATAAGGTAGTGAGGTGTTAGACCAAATGATCTTTTGTGATTGGGAGAAAAATTAAGCCCGTAGACTTGAGGTTTGTGAGAACCACGCTTCTGTATTAATGTGTAAATACTCTTCAATGTACGGGGGGAGGGGTTTTTTAAAGTTCTAAGGCCACTATCCCATCTATTCCTATGGGAGCGTGGCCTCGTAGTGTGCCCCACTCCACCCTGTACATATAAACATTCATTAACATTTTGAGACAGTCATGTTTCCAAGACTTCACAATGGTGCTCGTAGCCACAACTTCAAAAACTCTTATGTGAAGCAAATGTTGGGTTTTATGTTCCATGAGAAAGCGACTTAATGATTGTCTAGTGATAAAATATTGTATATTGTTTATATGAAATGGTTCTACTGTGGGCAAGAAATTTTTGGCATGCTTTTTCTTTTCTGGCTTACTAAGAATCCACTTCTGCTAAGACTTGGTTTGCGGCGGACCCTCAGTGCTAGTCCTTTGTGTACGTTCGTTTGTCTTGTCTATTTTGAACTGTCTTAAGCTTTTGCAGCTGGTTTGTGGAATCTCACAAGTGCATTATTCAGATATGTGAAATGGCTTAACGTGTGTTTTCTAGACAAATAAGTTGCCAACATTCTTGGTGGTCATTGTGGGTAGATTTGCCCCCTAACATTTCCCTAATAGACTGCAGCAGAAGCTTCCTCGTGGAGATTTTTTTCAGACAGTGCATAGGCATTGCCTGGAAGTTCATCACTTAGCACTTATATGGCAACACAAGCCATCGTTAGCTAATAATATTAATAAAAATATCAATTCTTGGTGTTTCACATCCCGAATCGACGACATGGTGAGGGATTCTGTGGCGGAGTTTCCAACACTTTAACCAACACAACCCAGCACTTAGCCATTGTTTATGCAATACTAGCCATCATTATCTATCACTATGCAAGATCAGCCAACTCCAGTGAGAATTCCTCCACATTAAAATCATTCAGCTACTGTGTGTACAGTTTTCATCATCTACCAATTGTATCCACCTAAAGTATGTGATACGATAACTTGCCAACCCCATTGTATGCTATGTTTACGTGGTGTGGCCGGTGTACTGCCCTGCTTTAATTTGCAACAACTGTGCGATTTGCTTACCACACCAACACTAGTGGCTGACTTCCTTTCTGAACAAACTGTTCTTGCTGCCCCTTTCACACAATGACAAACACAAACGCATGCTTTTCTCTGGCACATGCATGCGACTGCTAGATGCACAGTAGTGTCTTACGTACGATTAGCGATGGCGGTTCCGGCAATCAAGAAGCATCGTCACTTTCTTTGAGACCTTTAAACTGCATTGAGCTTGAGACCTTGGGAGAGTATAACTTGGCCTCAGAGATGCCTTTGCTCCATGTGGTCTTGTCAGCAACCTATTTTTGAATGCGGCACTGTGTAAACGCATTGATCCCTTTCAAGACTTTTGTGGGTCCTGTAGCCAATGATCTTTGTCCTCTACAATCCAAAAGAAACTGCTTCGTAACCTACAGACAAAGAGAGGTAAGATGTCACAACTAACTGGCAGCACATTACAAATGAATCTGAATGCACAATAATAACTGTGGGGGCCTAAGGCTTAATGTTACAAAGCCACGATATGGTTGTGAAAAATACCGTAGTGCATATGTGAATATTAACCGAAATTGAGCCAGGCAGAAACGAGCCTTGTCCCTCACACTTAAAGGGCCACTCACCAGGCCCCATACCAAATTTTAGTTACAGTGGAAGTTGTTGGTTGTCCGATGAGGAACATTTTGCCACAACAATTTTTTAATCGGTTCATCACAAGCGGAGACAACGGGTTTTTTGAAGCGACGCGAAACAAGTACGAGAGGAGGCGACTTGAAACCCTTGCCGCTCCTCTGTGTAGCCTTCGCAAGCCAAAGCTCTTCCCCACCCTCTCAGGCATCCGACCAAGAGGTCACGTGCGCATGACATGCCCAAACAAGTCCAACCCCGTAGCACGCGAGCGGCGTTGTTTTGTTGACCAGCGTTATTTTGTGGTCTTCTGCCTGTTTGTGCGGGATGGTTTGGAAACGCTGGCTTAGACGCGGTAGGATAGATGAGCACAATGAGTGCGCAGACATGTAGGAGCGTTCCACGGCAGTCTTCTGCTCGATACGCTGACTGCGGGTACATGAACACATGCAAAACACTGACAGACTAGTCTCACATCTTGTTGCAATTCACGGAAGAAAAATGGAAAAAAGACGCTCACATTACCTTATTGCGTCTCATTATTTATCTAGAGCTTTTTAATCTCTTCAAGCAACAAATTACACAAACTAAGCATGCCGTGTTAAATAATTTTCGCCATATCATGTGCCTCTGTTTGCAACGTCAGAGCAGAGTCGTCTACGTAGAGGGCCAACGTCACTGCATTGACGTGTACGTAGGATCACTCATACGCGCACGTCAAGCCCTCAATCTCTGGGCGCGCGCTGGCAGAAGGGAGAGAGAGCAGCTTTCATCTTGAAATTTGACCCATTTCCGCGGCGCATAGCGTTGCGAATTTTGACAGACGTGATCATGAACGCCTCGTCTACACATAGCGCTTGTCAGCTCAATATTGTCAAACCTGTTGAGTGGCCCTTTTAAACAGATTACCCTCAACACCCCTAATGAACAACAGCGAAGCACAAGGCATGCAACAACGCGAGCCCTGGTGGTACCTTCTACCCAGGAGACGCCAAGCATGTGTTAATTAATTCCCCTGTAGAAGGAGAGATGCAGCAAGGCTGAATAAGTGCCACTTCAACATGTACAACCCTAATGCACATTGTCCACTTCAACACTGGTTTTACTATGCACAATTGTTCTTATTCTAGCAATAACGTTATTCACTGCATGAGCCTGACTCGAACACACCCGCCATCCTACTTCATCTATGGTGCTTGCAAACGAGTATTTTAGGCAAAAAAAACAACTCTCCTTTGATGCAAGCAGACTTTAATCAATACTTCCGATACAACGTGCGCTGCCTAGTGAACCTGTCATATGCTTGATGTACTACTGAAACTGGACCCCGTAACTTCATTACAAGAAGTTAGGGTAGTACTTCACAGCATTTGAACTGGGGACCTGGGCTTGCATGTCCTTTCATTTGCAAGATGTACTCACCCCTCCCGCTTCGCTTAATTGCGTCTCGTTCGACTGAAGGAGCATTCGTATGGCAACCGCTGATCTGTTTAAGAAGCTGATCTATGGTGGCTCTCCTGAAGAAATAAAAAGTCTTGAACAGTTTGCATCTTCATCAATTTCCCTCGCTCAAGACCGTTTCGTGTGCTATTGTTACGCTGCAATGAGAACAAATATTACTTTCAAAAAACAATCTATCTAATCAAATGGCAAGAACTATATCTGCATACGAAACTTCGGAGATCCGCAGACCTTACTCACGTTGGTGCTAAGAGCTAGAGCATGAGCTTGAAGCCTGTGTTACGTTTTTGTTTAACAAGTAAGTGTGTATATGTCGAAACTTCAACTGCGAGTTGACTTTAAATAATTAAAACAAAATGTAAATATGTTCAAATTTTCATTCATTATTTTACAGAATACCTTAGCTGCCTTGAAGGCATCATGACAAGGGAGACAGTACAACACATTCCCTTTCTTTACAATAATAAGCATCAAAACGCACAAAACAAGGTAAAAAAGGTGAAAAAAAAACACAGGTTAACATTCACAAAGCTCACAGAAAGTTCGAGCAGAACCAATGAAATATTTAAACATTTTTACCTACAAATTGCACAACTGACTTCTGCAAGAAAATTTTTTTTCACTAACCGAAGACGAAAAAAGTTTATCGTACAGCAAATAATGTAGAGGTACTCCAAATGTAATGCAGAGCATGCAAGCTGCGTCCAATCTATGCAGAAGTGAATGTCAGTGCACGCTATAGAAGAAGACGTTCTCTATTTTTATATGCAAATGTGCCAGAATATAGTGCAATCATTTCTGTATGAAAATAAGGAACCACTTCTCTACTGGAGCGTGGTGGTATTCACTCTTGTGTAGTTTGGCCACAGCTCGCGTGCTCCGTATGACTTTCGGAGCACCTGTACAGGAAATTTTGACATTAGATGGAACTATTTATAAATACTATATGCAGCTATGTGCCGAGTACTAGCAGAACATGGGAGAGGCCTTTGTCCTGCAGTGGACGTAGTCAGGCTGATGATGATATGTAGCTATTGCAAGCTGTCACAAAGAATGCCAAGCTGCTCGATACGTTCGAGAAGCAGTGACACTGTCATGCATGCTACCATCCCTCCACACATGAAAACAGAAATTCGCTAGACACAGTATAGCACTGACGTGTTGATCTTGAAGTCTTAGTTTAATCCTCTAAGGTTTCTTTCTCAAATGGGTGGAGCAATGAAATCTAGTCGGCACGGTGTTCACAGTGAGTGCAACCTTTCGTGATTACTCTGGGGAATGCTCACATAATTCTTAATTTTTTGCAACACACACACAATGTCATGCTCTATCCATTGCACTATTACACTGGTACGACGTTTTCGACAGTGCATTGGGTAGGGGAGGGGATTGATTTATGCATCAAATTCTGCAAATATACAAAAGGTATGCAGTTTTTCTGCAGATTTTAATGCTTGTGAAAGTGCGATGTAAATCAAATATTTGAGTATTAATTGGCACACCTGGAGATAGAACCGTAATAATGCGGAGGATCATGTCGATATAGGTATACAATTATCATGTCTAGTTTAACTCCTAATGATGATAATACTAGTATGCATAAGGATGCACCTTCGCTTGTCAGTGCCACCTTAGCGCATGAGAAGGCATCGTGGTAGCCTTGCGCCTCTTCGTACTGCGTTCATGCAGAAATCCTGGGAGTGACTATGTTGGCCTGCGTAGGTTTGGACCCACCCTTCACGCACGATGTGAACTGGTCACGCTGAACGGAACAGGTCCCTTGAGCAACTACGGTTTATCGCGCCATTAATGCGACCTAATGGAAGGAACAGCATTATTTATTCACACACACACACACACACACACACACACACGCACACGCACACGCACACGCGCACGCGCACGCGCACACGCACACACGCACACACGCACACACACACACACATATATATATATATATATATATATATTGTAACGCGGAGAAATAAGACAAAGAGACAACGCCTTTGCTGCAGGCCGGCTGTTCTTTATCTGCTTCCTCCTCGTCGTCTTCCGTCTCTCCCAGGTATGCGCCGAGCACGATCGCCGCTTTGTCATCATTACACTCGGCCACGCTGCAGCTGGTCTACTCCTGTAAGAAAAACACAAACCAATGTCACGTTTGCCGCCGTATGCAGTTCTTCATCCGCGACACATGCACCGCAAAGTTATTCCGTTTTCTCTTGTCTCTGCGCGTATCAGAAGCTGTGGATCGTACTCGCCAAGTGTTATCTCCCAAGCGCTCAGAAATAATGTAAGGGCCGTCGTACTTTGGGTGCAGTTTGTTTGAAGACGATGGCGCACCTCGCTGTAGCCACACCTCATCACCTACACTGTATTTCGGCGCGGGACGGTGGCGTCGGTCGTAGTATCGCTTTTGTGCCTGTTGAGCATGCACAATCCTCCTACGCGCCTCCACACGGATATCGCGACAAAGTCTCTGGCGTGCAGCGGAACGCCCTACTTTAACGGGAGTGTCCAAACCGAACGTAGCATTCAGTTGCGGGAGCTGACCATAGACAATCTCGTAGGGGCAAATTCCTGTGGAGCTGTGTGCCGCCGTGTTCACTGCGTACGCAGCTGCTTGGAGATGATCATCCCAGTCGGCCTCACCTCGTTTGTGATTCTTACAGTACGGTGCGAGTCTAGCCTGGATAGTCTGGTTCGACCTTTCGGTCAGTCCGTTCGCCTGCGGATGGTATGCCGACGCGAAGTGATGGTCCACTCCAGCTTGTTGTAGGTAAGTGCGGAGCTCGCGACTGCGAAAGGTGGTCGACCGGTCGGAGATCAACTTGTTAGGAAGACCGTGTCGCCATTCGAAGCGATCTTTCAGGAATCGGATGACATGGCTAGCAGCAAGCGAAGGCACGGCCGCGACCTCTACGAACTTGGACAAGTAGTCCACAGCGAGTATAATGTAACGATTGCCCGCTGTCGTCATTGGAAGAGGCCCGATGTGATCTATGCCCAACGTGTGGAAAATTGTCTCTGGAGGCTTGATCGGCGTAAGAAGTCCATGTCGAGCTCCAGGACGTCGTTTGTGTTGCTGACAAATCTCGCAACTGGCAACGTATGAACGCACGCTTTTATCCATTTTCGGCCACCAAAAACGTTCTTGTGCCTTGCGTAAGGTGGCTCTGTAGCCAACATGGCCTCCCTCGGGAGTGTCATGGATGGCGCGTAGTACGCTCGATCTTAAGGTGTCAGGAATGACCAGGAGATGACACTCGGTGCTTTTATCGGCCCAGTGACGCCGATACAGCGTTCCATTACGTAAGACAAACTTGGCATTGCGTCCCGCATCGCCAATGGAGTCTATAACGGATGCGAGTCTTCCATCGGCTTGCTGAGCCTTGGTCACGTCCTGTTGAGAAAACAGGATCCAGGTTTCTCGATTTCGTGTGGAGAACTCCTCGATCGGATTTCGCGATAAAGCGTCCGCAAGCTGATTTTGTGCTCCAGCACGGTGACGGATGTCGTACGTATAGTCTTGGAGCCGAACAATCCATCGGGCAAACTTGTGCTTGAGGTGCTGCTTCTGGAACATCCACGCAATCGCGGAGTTGTCTGTTACTACCGTGAAGTGTCGGCCAAACAAGTAGTGGCGGAACTTTTCATCCACACTCCATACTACAGCCAAACACTCCAGTTCATTCGAATGATAATGCCGTTCTGCGTCCGATAGTTTACGACTGGCGTAGCAGATGACGTGCCCACGCCCACTCGAGTCACGTTGAAGTAAAACCGCCCCCAGGCCAATCTGACTCGCATCAGTATGGACTTCTGTCATCCAATCTTCATTAAAGTGGCAGAGCACCGGGCTATGTGTAAGCTGGTGTTTGAGGGTTTGGAAGGCGTTATCCTGCAAAGGACCCCACTGAAATTGGGCGTTTTTCTTCAGTAAGTCCGTGAGTGGAGCAGCAGTTGACGCAAAGCTCGGTACAAACTTGCGCAAGTATGACGCCATTCCTAGGAATACCTGGAGCTGTTTTATAGATGTTGGTGCAGGGTATTTGGCAACGGCGTCTATGCGTTCAGGCAAGGGTCGTACGCCATTATGAGATATCTGATAACCAAGATAAGATATTGTCGTCAACCCAAACTGGCACTTCTCGCGGTTAAGTCGAAAGCCGGTGTTGTATAGCCTCTGCAGAACCGTGTCGAGATTTTGTAGATGTTGTTTTTCTGTTTCCCCGATGACTAGAACGTCATCGAGGTACACGACGCAGGCACGGTCTATCAGTGTGCCTAACACTGTGTTCATGGCACGCTGAAAGGTGCTTGGAGCAGTTCGCAGACCGAACGGCATCCGATTAAACTCGTACAAGCCAGATGGTGTTCGGAAGGCCGTCTTAAACTTATCTTCTTCAGCCACGTTGATCTGCCAATACCCTGCTTTTAAATCTAGCGACGAAAAGAACCTCGCTTTTCGTACGGCGTCAATAGCGTCGTCAATGCGTGGCAGCGGGTACGAGTCTGGTATGGTGTGCTTGTTCAGCTCTCGGTAGTCAACACAGAATCGGAGATTGCCGTCCTTTTTACGGACTAGGACAACAGGTGCTGCCCACGGGCTAGAAGATGGCCTGATTATGCTTGCGGCAAGCATTTCTTGCACCTGCTGGTCAATTAATATCCGCTCTCGTTCGGCATATCTACGTAACGGTATGGACACCGGCGGATGATTGTCGGTAGTAATATGGTGCACTAGCACGCTAGTTCCGGGAAGCTGAGTAGTAGTATCAGCGAAGAGCGATGCGTGCCTCTCGAGTATTGCGGGAAGTGTAAGTGGCGTCGTCAGCTCACCTTGGGATTGCGCCGGAGGCACACTTGGAGCCACAGGATGGAGGTTGACGGTACTTCCTTCCACCGTGAGGCGCACTTCCCCGGAGAGCAGGTAGTCGGCCCCTAAAACCATGTCTGTGGGCAGGTCGTCGAAGACGGGCACCGAGGACAAAAACTTGCTGCCGGCCTCGGTGTTGAGTTGCAGGTTTAGGGCACCGACCGGTAGTACGTCGCCCCCGAGACCCCGCAGTGGTGGCTCAGTCCAAGGCTGGAGAGGTTCGGAGGCGTGGCGGCGAAGCAACGCCGTACGTTGAGCTCCGGTATCAACGAGAGCTGTCAGTTCTCCGATGCCGTCGACGCGGACCTTGAGGGTTGGAAGTGGGCGTGATTGATATTGCATCGCTTGAGGTTGGCTTTGTGGGCAGCTTTTATACCCATGCCCGATGCGGCCACACGTATAGCATCCGCGTCTCGGTGAAGCTGGCTCCTTTGGGCCAACTGCAGCCGCCCGGCGATGAGACGTGTCCTGCAACTCCATTGCCTGGCGTACGAAAGTGGAGATGTGGACTGGGTGGTTGTAGGCGGACAAGACGGCTGCGTGCGTCGAGTCATGGATCCCGTCGATGATGTACTGCCTGGCTGCGGAGGAGGTCCACTGTATATCGCAAGCTTGTAAAAGGTCCAGCTTGTCGTAGATGTAAGTCGCGACGTCCTCGGTTGCACCTTGCCGGCGTGACCGCATGGTCATGAAACGGTCGTCGTAAGCGCTCGGAAGCGGCGCAAACGCGGACATCAGGGCCGCGCTCCATGTTTGCCATGTAGCGTATGTACTGCCTTGGAAACGATGCCACGCTTGGGCAGATCCTCGCAAACGTCCTTCAGCGACCGACTTCTTAATCGTGTCGCTCCACGAGTATTTAAGGGCAACCGAGTTTATCACGCTTACCCAGTTGGTAGGGTCATCCTTGAATCCATGAAAATATGGAATTTCGTTCTCGTTGAACGATCCAAAAGAGGCGCAGCCAAACCCGGATGTCTTGAGCTCTTGGGCGAACAGAGAGAAGCCTCGAGAAATGGCCTCGCTGCAGTCATGATGCGGTGCCGCCGTGGAGGCTTGGACGCCGTCCGTGATCGGTGGGGAGTTCGAGAGCACTCGTCCACTTCGAAGTGTAGTGGACGCAGGGATATCGGGGTCAGTAGTTCGCGACTGCGCCATTGTAACGCGGAGAAATAAGACAAAGAGACAACGCCTTTGCTGCAGGCCGGCTGTTCTTTATCTGCTTCCTCCTCGTCGTCTTCCGTCTCTCCCAGGTATGCGCCGAGCACGATCGCCGCTTTGTCATCATTACAATATATATATATATATAATATTAAAATAGAGGGGTTGCACGTCGAGAAAGGTTCAGACGTAGCTTGGCAAAATGTCCTTTATCAGGCAGGTCTGGCTAATGGCGAGCGGCGTGCGCGAGCTACTACTGCAGCCACCGATCATCCTCGTCTTCTTCATTACCAGCAGAGCATCCGTTATTCAGATTCATTACAATTACTCCCCGCGAAGTAAGGAGCCATCCTGGCGACCTATGGACAAGTAAACACGGGAGGGTCGTTGCAGGGCTTAAGTCTCGAGACGTGGACAATTTCCTGGCCACGACGACGTTGGTCAGAAGATGGTTCCAGTGGCTCGATGAGGTAATTCACCGGTGACGTTTTTTGTAGCACACGATATGGGCCGTGATACTTGGGGACCAACTTGGTAGAAAGGCCAGGTGTAGCAGAAGGGACATGCAGCCAGACGAGTGAGCCTGGATCGTAGGAAGTAGTGTTATTTGATGCGTCATGGTGGTGCTTTTGGCGTCCTTGGTCTTGGGTTGTGAATGATCTTGCCAGTTGGCGGCATTCTTCAGCGTATGTAGCGGCTTGAGACAAAGTCGTGGACTCTGAGGAGTCAGGTTTGTACGTAAGAATGGTGTCTATAGTGCAAGAAGGTTCGCGTCCGTAAAGGAGGAAAAAAGGAGAGAACCCAGTAGTGCTTTGAAAGGCGGTATTATAAGCGAACGTGATAATCGGGAGCACTCGGTCCCAATTGGAATGGTCTGACGAGATATACATAGACAGCATGTCACCAAGGGTGCGGTTGAAGCGCTCTGTCATACCATTGGTCTGGGGATGATAGGCGCTTGTAGTGCGGTGAACGACATGGCACTCACGCAGCAATGCTGTGATGACGTCTGACAAGAATACGCGACCACGATCGCTCAGTAACTCCCGAGGTGCTCCATGACGTAATACGATGTTGTGAAGAACGAAAGTCGCAACGTATTTTGCTGTAGACAAGAGAAGGGATGAAGTTTCGGCATACCGCGTGAGATGGTCGACGGCAACTATGATCCAGCGGTTACCGTCAGCAGTGTTGGGAAGGGGACCATAGATATCGATGCCGACGCGGTCGAATGGTCGGGACGGACATGGTAAGGGTAGCAAGGTACCGCTGGCGTGACAAGGGGGAGCTTTTCGTCTCTGGCACGTCGAGCAGGCCCGAACGTATTGTCGTATAAAACAGTACATGCCACGCCAGTTATTAATATCGGAGACGTATGCGAGAATAAGTCGTCAGGAAACCTGCGTGGCCACATTGGGGGTCGTCATGAAACGTGGAACAAATTTCGGATCGCAGATGACGTGGAATCACGAGTAGCCACTGACGTCCACCGGGTGCGTAGTTGGGTCGGTACAGCACGTCGTCGCGAGTGGCGAAGTGCTCTACTTGCCGACGCAACGTGGGAGAAGGGGGGAAGCCGTTCGCCCAGCCAGGATGTCTAGAATCGAAGCAAGCCAAGGGTCCTTGCGTTGCTCAGATGGCATGTCGGCGATGGTGACGGCAGTGGCATCACAGGTTAGACTTTCGCAGCAGTCCGGGTCAGGGGGTAGAGGCGAACGGGATAGGGCGTCTGCGTCCGAATGTTTCCGGCCGGAGCGATAGACCACGCGAATATTATATTCTTGGAGGCGTAATGCCCATCGGGCGAGGCGACCGCTTGGATCCTTCAGTGACGACAACCAGCAGAGGGCGTGGTGGTCAGTCACGACGTCAAAAGGGCGCCCGTACACGTATGGTCGAAATTTCTCTATCGCCCAGATAATGGCGAGGCATTCATTTTCAGTGACAGAATAGTTGGTTTCGGCTTTGCTAAGAGTTCGGCTTGCGTAGGCAACCACGTACTCTTGGAAGCCATCTTTCTTCTGTGCAAGAATAGCGCCTAGCCCTACACCACTAGCGTCGGTGTGGATCTCTGTGGGTGCCGATGGGTCGTAGTGTCGCAGAATAGGCGGCGACGTGAGGAGGCGGCGCAGTTCATTGAAAGAGTCGTCACAGGTGGCAGACCAGGCTGAAAGGTCTCTAGAGCCGGCGAGGAGCTTGGTCAAAAGAGCGATGATCGTCGCGAAATTGCGGACGAAGCGCCGGAAGTAAGAGCAAAGGCCTACGAAGCTTCTGAGCTCTTTCATGGTGGTCGGTTTGGGAAACGCTGAAACGGCTGTAAGTTTGGCAGGGTCAGGAAGAATGCCGTCTTTTGAAACCACGTGGCCAAGGATCGTAAGCTTTCGAGCGGCGAAATTGCACTTCTTCAGATTCAGTTGCAGCCCCGCGGCAGAAATACACGTGAGGACTTTCTCGAGGCGGGTTAAATGGGTTGCGAAATCAGTTGAAAAGACGACAATATCATCTAAATAACAAAGGCAAACGTTCCATTTGAGGCCTCGAAGGATAGAGTCCATCATCCGCTCGAAAGTAGCTGGCGCGTTGCAGAGGCCGAAGGGCATGACTGTGAATTCGTGAAGCCTGTCGGGCGTGATTGAAGCAGTTTTTTCACGATCGGCTTCTGCCATGGGTACCTGCCAGTATCCAGAGCGCAGATCTAAAGAAGAGAAAAATTCGGCTCCCTGTAGGCAGTCCAAGGCATCGTCAATGCGTGGCAGCGGATAGACATCCTTGCGCGTGATTCGGTTGAGACGCCGGTAGTCCATGCAAAACCTGATGGATCCGTCCTTCTTCTTCACCAACACAACTGGAGAGGCCCAGGGACTGCTTGACGGTTCGATTATGCAACGTGTCAGCATGTCATCAACCTGTTCATTGATGGCACGGCGTTCGGTAGTTGACACACGATATGGACGCTGCCGTAATGGCGTCTCTTGACCGGTATCTATACGGTGTACAACAGATGACGCTCGACCTAAGGAAGGCTGATTGTGGTCAAACGAGGCTCTAAAACGCTGTAGGAGCTTGATCAGCTGTTTCTGCTGTCCAGGCGTGAGGTTACAATCGATGGACTTGTGGAATACATCCATAGGTTCATTAGCGTCAGTTGCGGGTGTAATGGCACAAGTCGGTAGAAATGGCTTGTCTGGATAGATCGGGTCTTCGAAAATACAATTTAAGGTCTCGAGGCTTCCCAGAAACTCACCGCGTAGCAGGATGTACGGGCAAGCAGAAACGTTGCACGCATAAAGTACCGCCGAACCATTGGGAAAGTTGATGACGGCAAACGGGAGGACGATGGTTTGGTGTTGCACACTAGCTATAGTTGGTTGGAACAGGAGCGTCGAGTTAGCGGCAGCAGGGGAAAACACAGGCACTAGGACGGCGGACAATGGCGCGATGCGGACGTCAGCTGCGGCAAACACTTTCGAGGGACTGTGGTGGTCAATATCAAGGCACGGATTCGTCAACGTGAGTTCAGCACGAGCGCAGTCGATGAGGGCCTGATGGGTAGAAAGGAAATCCCATCCTAGTATGACGTCGTAAGATGAACGTGGGAGAACAACAAAGTTGACGGCGTACCAAACATCTTGAATAACAACGCGTGCTGTGCACTGAGCTGTCGGCGCGATGAAATGGGAGGTGGCTGTACGCAGAGCAAGATTCGTAAGTGGCATTGTAACTTTTCTCAAATCGCGACACAGTTTTTCACTAAAACAGAAACGACGGCGCCTGTGTCGACAAGTGCACGTACAGCAACACCTTCTACTAGCACATCAATTTCGTTGGTCGGACAAAAAGGAGGTCGTAGAAAGTTCGACGACGATGCAGTTCTTGCCTCCGGAACTGCGGCTGTCAGTTTTTCTCTCGAGCGGGGCTCGTGCGCCGAAGCATCGGGGAGACAGATCAGCGACGGGGTGGTAATGACCGGCGAGAATCGACGGGGCGTCGTGGGGACAATGAGTCGGTGATAGGAGAAGATGGTCGCTGGGGATTCCGGGCAGCCTGGTAATTTGCAGAATTCCCATGGTCTGGAGGTTGGAAGTTGCGACGGCGACAGTAGCGTGCTATATGTCCCACGAAACCGCATGCGAAACAGATGGGTCGATTATCCAAGGTGCGCCATGGGGTAACGACAAAAGGTGCCGGGGGCGAAACGGGATGGTGTGCCGTGTATGTAGGCAGCGTCATAGGGTAGGAGGACCCGGTGCCCCGGTATGCGCCAGAGACAGGTGGGGCTGGGGGTCTAGCATTGACGGCAGCGTAGGTCAGCGGCGTAGGGACAGATGGCGATGGAGGCAGTGCCTGCGTGACCTGTGTCTCAATGACCTGGCGTAGACGTGGGTCTAACGAGGTCATTGGCGCGGATGCTTCGGCCACAAGAGAAAGCTGACGCGCAACTTCCTCACGAATGAATTGTTTGATTTGGGGCAGTAAGACGGTGTGATCAGCAGCGACGTCGTGTACGAGGGCGGAAACTTCAGCCGTATCTTCTGCGGCCCTGCGCGTCGAGACACGCTGCTTACGCAACTTGTCGTACTCCTGACAGAGCTGGACAACATCGGTGACGGTCTGTGGATTCCTAGCGACGAGCGTCTGGAAGGTGTCGTCGTCAACTCCTTTGATGATGTGCTTGATTTTGTCGCGTTCGGTTAGAGATTCATCGACGCGCTTGCAAAGAGACAAGACATCTGCAATGTAACTTGTAAAGGTCTCGTCCCTGCGCTGGACTCGACTACGGAGACGCTGTTCCGCGCGAAGCCGGCGCACGGCGGGACGACCGAAGACCGCGGCGATGGTGGTCTTGAAGGCGGACCAGTTGGTAATTTCGCCTTCGTGGTTCTTGAACCAGAGGCTGGCCACATCAGCGAGGTAAAAGCGCACGTTTGTGAGTTGGTCGCAGGCGTTCCACTTGTTGGAAGCGCTTACGATTTCGTACTCGACAAGCCAGTCCTCGACGTCTTGTTCGTCGTTGCCGCGAAAAATTGGTGGGTCGCGTTGCCGAGGCGCGCCAGTACAGTAGACTGTCGTTAGTAAGGCAGCTTGAGAAGGGCCAGGAGCAGTCATGGTGAACAGTGAGGGTATCGTCCGATTGCGAAGTTCGAGGTTGATGGGAACCCCGGCTACTCCACCACTTAAAATAGAGGTGTTGTACGTCGAGAAAGGTTCAGACGTAGCTTGGCAAAATGTCCTTTTTCAGGCAGGTCTGGCTAATGGCGAGCGGCGTGCGCGAGCTACTACTGCAGCCACCGATCATCCTCGTCTTCTTCATTACCAGCAGAGCGTCCGTTATTCAGATTCATTACAATATATATATATATATATATATATATATATATATATATATATATATATATATATATATATATATATATATATATATATATATATATATATATATATATATATATATATATATATATATATATATATAATATAGTCCAGTAGATCCTCCGTGAGCGGTCACAACATGGTTTATTTCAACGTTTTGGCCTAGAGTAGAGTCTGGGCTTCATCAGGATTAAAGGTAAAGTTTGTTGGTGCTCAGCTTCATACAATCTCAAATCAGAGGGCAAGGAAAGAGGAAAAAAGACAGAAAAGAAAAAAAAGAAAAAAGAAAAAGAAAAGAAGAAAAAAGATAAAAATCACTACAACACCACCACCCAGGAAATCACTAATGGTACAAACGAGCACGCATCTAGGAACACACCCTGTGACACAGTGGTTGTAAACTTATCGAACACAAGTTTGCACCTGATGAAGAAAAACTGCTATCTAAGGGACTAATCTTCTGCCCGAACACAAAATGTTTCGATGAATTCTACTTGCTCCGAGACCTCGACAACTTCGCTCGAAGCTTAAGGTTGCGCGAATATTTCTTGGACAGTCTTTCTAACCACGAAACAATTCACCGTCGTAAATCAAATGATTGGAAACCGAACAGTAATCGAGACAAGTGCTTGGACCTTTATATCACCGCAGTACAGAAAGATATAGTACACGAATACCACAGACAGAAAGGAAACCGAGAAAACTTGACAAAATCTGAAAACATAAGTATGAAAAATTTGGCATCTAGGACAGATATAACAATAAAACCCGCTGACAAAGGAAGAGCAATTGTAGTCCTTAATACAACAAACTATTTACAAGAAGCATACTGCCAACTAGACGGCTCAAGATTTTACGAACGCCTCCCAGGTGATCCGACAGACGAATACAAACGTATCGTATCAACAGAACTAAAGAAACTGTTGGATGCAGAAAAGATAACAAACACTGACCACAAACTGATGCGAGCAGCATACCCTCGTCCAGGTCGCTTCTACATCCTCCCAAAAATTCATAAACCCGGTAACCCAGGTCGACCAATCATATCAGGCATCGGTACAATAACTGCACCCATATCAGGGTACGTGGACAAACTAATAAGCCACATTCCATGCACCGTCGCGTCGTACATAAAAGACACCACACATTTTCTTCGAGACAGTGCAGGTCTGTGTGTGCCGAAAAACTCTTACTTGGTTACTCTTAATGTCTCTTCATTATATACAAATATTCCTCACGATGACGGCATAGCTGCATTACAAAACATGTACACAAACCATAGACAATCTAACACCCCAGATTTCTCTGCCATTGCAACTTTGACGAGGATGGTGCTCGAATTAAATTCATTGTAGTTTAACCAAGAGTATTTTCGACAAATCAGCGGGACCGCTATGGGCACCATAATGGCACCTAATTATGCGAACATATTTATGGGAAAGCTAGAATCTGAATTTTTTGCAGAAAGTTCCTTGAAACCAATGTTATACAGAAGATACATAGACGACGTCTTTCTTATTTGGACCCACAGCGAGGACAAACTTCTCAGCTTTATCGACACTTACAATGCTGTACATCCGAACATACACTTCACACACACATACTCGCAAGTAACCGTAAATTTTCTTGATGTTACCATAACGATAGAAGAAGAGAAGCTCTCTACAACCCTATATCGCAAACCAACGGATCGACAACAAAACCTCCATTACCAAAGCGATCACCCACGCCACTGTAAAAACAGTATTCCAAACAGCCAAGCTCACCGGTTTAAGCGAATCTGCTCTAGAGACGCTGACTTTGACACGAGCTCACAGAGGCTAAAACTTATGCTCGAGAAACGAAAATACCCCCCACATGTAATTAATGACACTGTTCAAAAACCGAGAAAACTAAAGCGTGAAGACTTAGTTATGAAGCGACCACCACAACAAGACCCACAACGAACAAACCTCTGCTTGACTTGCAGCACAAACTTCCCCAATGTAAACAAAATCCTTAAACGACATTACAACATTCTGGAACAAAGTGAACGTCTGAAACGCGCATTCCCATCCGCTCCAGGCGTCGTTTACCGACGACCACGTAATCTCAAAGACACCCTTGTCCACTCTCAAATTAACACATCACCCCCCAATAATTCATGCCGACCTTGTTTAAAACCACGATGTCTTGTATGTAAGGCTATGCGAGAAACAGACAAAGCAAACAGCACACAATCCAAGTTTTCGATTAACATACGAGGAAACCTAACATGCGATTCCTTTAATGTGGTATACCTACTCGAATGCAACGTGTGTGGTATGCAGTACATCGGACAAACAGAAACACCATTTAGGATTCGTTTCAATAATCACAGAGCCCATGCGAAATCAGCCCCAAGTCTACCTCTATCAAAACATCTCAATCTTCCCGACCAAGCATTCGACAAACTATCAGTAACGCTCTTAGAGACGGGATTTAAATCAAATCGAGAACGTGAACAACGAGAGTCATACCTTATCCACCGATTTAACACCCTCGATAGAGGAATAAATGAGAATCCTGGTACACTTGCAGCAATTAAAGCATTAAAAAACAATAACGGCAATAATGAAAACAGTAACTGAGTTCACGGCACTGCAGCTGCGAAGGGCACTGGACAACCCAAAACAATTCCAAGTGTAACTACTCTTCCTAAGTGCAGCTGTCGTCTGTTTTCTGTTTTACTTTACTACCCAATCAATTGTGCCATGCATGACATGCCCAACAGCAACCCTGTGCACAGCCGGGAGGCCCCCACTACACGCGTAATCCAGAAGCGGGCAAAGAATTCGCATTGCGCCCGCTAACCAGCCTCTGCCGCAATACGGGGCACCCCTGTTTTTACGACGAAATGTTGACGGGACTCCGAGTAGTTAAAGGCTTAGAACTTCCTAAAAAAGCTCTTTTTTGCCCCACACCGAACCGCCAGTGCCTGGAGGCGCCGCCTGGTCGGGAGGAATGCGTTAGTGAAAGGAAGCATACACAGACCGCTGACATCAAAAAGGTGAAGGCGAGAAGGGGGAGAGAGATAAAGGGGGACGTGGAAGGAAGAGTGGATTATTTTTCTCTTATTTTTCTTTTTTTTCTTTTCTGTCTTTTTTCCTCTCTCCTTGCCCTCTGATTTGAGATTGTATAAAGCTGAGCACCAACAAACTGTACCTTTAATCCTGATGAAGGCCAGACTCTAGGCCGAAACGTCGAAATAAACCACGTTGTGACCGCTCACGGAGGATCTACTGGACTATATGCAACGCTACGGCCACTCAACCAGCAAGCCTGCCTATATATATCTATATATATATATATATATATATATATATATATATATATATATATATATATATATATATATATATATATATATATATATATATATATATATGAAGAGTAAGATTGTAATACGCTGTAAAAGTAATTTTCACAAGCTGAACTGGAAACAAATATGCCTGAACCTTATCCTTTAAAGAGGCCCGAAACAACCCCTTGCACTTGGCAGAACAAACATATTGAATTGAGTTGTATGCCTTCTGAAAATACATAGGCGAAATAATGTTTCGTAAAACTATAGGAGGACTGGAGATACAGCGATCGCTATATGTGCCCGACTCATTTCTCCTCAACTCACTTCATTGCACAGCGCCATTCACTGTGCTCCGCATTATGTCATGCTCCCACTGCATTACATCACCTCGCTTCAATGTTGTGTGGTTTCCTTTATTCATAACGTGGTGGTGCTGACGGTTGCTCCTGTCAACTCGTAGTTCCGGTTAGCTGCTTATCGCTGCGCTACAGCAGCTGTGTCTGGTTCGGTGTCTCCACTCGGGGGCACAAAATGGCGCTACAAGCGCGCGCGGGTGACGCTGTTTTCAACCGGAAGTGACCGTGCGACCACTCGTTCGCTGTTGGTGGGCAATTGTTTGTTTTCTTTAGTTTTAAACAATGACTGTCTGTAGCGCTGAGAAGTGCTCAAGCTGACTAAGAAGGTCTTCAAGGAAGACATTTCACGAGAAGGTATCCCAATCAAGTTTTTTGCTCGCACTACTAGAAAATGGGCAGTTAGGTGTAATTGGGAATTGCCTGCATATTTGCGAGATCCCCTACAAATTATTTCTAAGGGTAGGCTCAGCACAATCCTTGGCTGTCACCATATGTTGGCAATATAGCTGGCTACATCGCAGGCTTTTAGTGTAGGATTCTGCAGCAGTGGATCATCTGCGCAATGTGCCACTGGTGGAGCCCCAACAGCATCGGCATTGCATGAGTCAACAAATACGTTCAAGTTTCCTCACTAGCACAGGTGACACGACGCATGCACTTATTACGGCATACTCTATTGGAAAACCCGGTGGCACTATCCCAGTGCCAGATATAATTATTGTACCAGTGTGGCAGGATGCTTGGAGGCTGGCACACTCCGCGATGCACGCTCAACGGTGGCGCATGGCACCCCCGTATTGGGCCAAAATCAGGCTTCTTAATTGTTTTTGAAAATTGCGGTCATTACCTGATCGTAAACAAGCACTGCAACAAGAAAAAACACAAAAAAAGAAAAGAATTATGAGCGAGTGAGGCTCGAACCCACTACGTTGAGGCACTTGCAATGCGAAGCTGACATGCTACCGCAGCTTGACAAGACCAGGTGAAACAGCAACTTCACGCTTCGCTTATAGCCTTTATGTGCACACACGGCTGTAATATTTGGCTCAACAGTTCGTAGCAATGGCGGATTTTTGCAGGATGTATTTTTTTAACAAGCCAAAGGAGTGCTTCATGACCAGCATTTAGTATAAGAATGTGTCAGCATCTACACGGTGACTGAGAAATACTGCAATGCCATTTGTCAGACGCACTTCAATGAGTCCAATGGACAGAATGAAATAATTGTTTTGTTTCAACATCCACAAAACAACATTGGCCACATGCATGCTATGAGGATGACGAAGCATATATGCACTATACAGAAGCCAGAAAGGGAAAGGAGAATGCTCTGGCATGCAGTTTTAAAAAGGCCAACCTGCTGCTTTCTTTGTCGGTGCATTACGACCTCTGCCTTCACGTCGCGACAATACGATCATGAGGGACGCTGTAGTGTCGGGCTTTGGAAACTTTGACCACCTGGGCTTCTTTAATATTATGCGCCTAAATCTAAGTACACAGGCTCCCAGCATCTTTACCTCCATCGAGAATGTGACAGAGATTCGAACCCGCGACCTTTGTCAGCGCAGTAGAGCACTATAAACACTGCAGAAGATAAGCCCCCCCCCCCCCCCCCCCAAGAAAAAAACATTCAAGCATAAAGGGACACGATTTCTTGCTTTTCTGATCTGGAATTAATGCTTACGCGAAGCCACAACCTTCGAATCGGCGGAAGTTCTCCATTTGAAGAGCATTTCCCGCTCAGCATTCTCCAGAAATCCCCGCGAATTTTCCTGCAAGCAAATTTGCAGGAAACATGCGTCGAAGAGGCCGCAAGCGACGCGATCGCGCTAAACGCTGCCAAAGGATGCAAGTACCACGAACATGCCCAACACTTGAACATTGTAGTAGGTCAGGTAGTTTATTTCTGAAAAAAAATCGGGAGCTTTCGCTAAATAGCGCAAAGTTTAGGCGCAACGGTCATATATCACACACATTGCACGAACGGCCAAACTCCAACCAACGCCTCATTGCTCCAACGAAAGTTAACCCACACTCAAACCTGACGCCGGCAGCCTCCACTAAAGCACAGACCCGACGACCTTTATTTTCGGCCGCCCTGATGTCTGGGTCTTCGCGTAGTAATCGCTTTCTCGCCGTTTCCGTGGCCTTCGCTCGTCGAGCGCATTCCGGATCGGCACGCTGCAGCCGGTTCGGCCGAGTAGGGCGGGTGCCTTCTGAGCCAGCGATTTCTCTCCCGTTTCGCAGCACGTTGAGCCTCGTGATAAGCGGCCACTTCTTCGGCGGTTCGCACTTTTGCGGGTTACCCACCCCATGTCTTGCCGAGGCACGATCGGGCGCACTCCCTGATACCATAGAGTTTTATACAATAATACTGTATGAAACTCTATGCCCTGATACACTCGGCGACTTAGCAGTGCTGTCAGAGAACGGCTGCATGAGCCACCAGAGAAGACCTATCTACACAACCGATTTCAAGTCACCCGCCTCAGTCGCGCGCGCGAAGCATTTTTATTTTTAAATCTTCGGAGTTGCCTAGCTCGGACTAATAAAACATCGCTTACTACAAAACTAAAGAATGAGAAGCCGTCCATGGAAAAAAACTTTGCACTTATTTATATTTTTGTTTTCTTGCACAGTACCGCGTTTGAAACGTTTTCCCGCGCGCCTGTTTCGCCTGTTCGCGCAGTAAAAACAAAATTACGCATTTGCGTACCGATGATGAGCGGTGCAAACCACGTTGTTCGCAGGGTTTTGTAACACGGGGTTTTGTAAAATGCAACAAAAGGCGGCTACCGCCGAGCTCGGCGGAGTCGGTGCCTCGAATCAAGGCTGAGGCTTTGCGGATTTCTAAGCGCAACAAACTTCATCTGACAAGGCGAGGCTGACAGTTTCGCGTTAGCAGCATTTTGTTTTTTATCTAAGTGCGCAGCTGCTGCAACGGAGTGCCGCGACAAGCACAACGAAGCCAGTTAGTCTCCCGTTTTCCTACATTGTGGTTGAACTTGCCAGCGTGTGGTCACGGGCTGGGCGTCGCTCGCACTCTGCTTCCCTAATGACTGGGTCCTGGCGCCGCATCCGTTGGTACGCAGTAATCCGTTCTCGCACACGCCTAGCATAATCGGGATCGTCGACGCCGCTTGTTCTCGAGAGCTCTGGCTGCATATTCGGGGTCGGCCTGTCGTTGCCGTTGTCTCTCCCGCATAGCGGCGAGTCTCGCCTCGCGAAACGCGGCCTCCTCCTCGGGAGTGCGTACCTTCTTGTGGCGACCCATGGCAGCAACTGTTTCGACACGGCGCGCGCAAACACGCACGCTTTGACATGACGCCACACCACTTGCGCAAGGCGAAGGGTTGCCAGGCAACGACGGACCTAAGTATTTTTTGATAGGGTCAGACATTGCGACTAGCTCAAACACCTTTGCTGTTTGAGCTAGCTAGATGCTTTTTGAATTACGCCTTTCAACCAATAACACTTGGTGTTACAAACAATACATGATATGTAGATTACATATATAGAGCCATAAAAAATGGCAGCATATCCACGGAGTGAATGATGGATAGTGGGGCGAAGCATCCGTTCGTCCATTCGTTCTTGCATCCGTCCATCCATGCGTTTGTCTGTGTGGCCGCCTGTGCGTGCGCCTGTTCGTGCGTCCGCACGTTCATCTGTGCGTCCGTCCCTGCTTTCGTCCATGCATCCGCTCCTGCGTCCATCCGTCCGTGCAGCCATCCGTATGTCCGTCCATGCATCTGTCTGTGTGTCCCTTCGTCTACCTATTCAACACTCGCACCACCATCTCGCATCTTTTCATCATATATTCCTCATATAGAAGCGCCCTCATCCAGCGGACATTCCAAGGACTGAACGAGAGGAGGCACACTTTCTTACCGCTTGCGCTTCGTGTCTACTTCCCACCTTTAACCACCTCGAGTTCATGGTATATACTAGTTCACTGTATTCATGGCACTGCAGCCCAACCTCGCGAAACCTTTCTAAAACCTAGAAGGTTACGCCCAGCGAGTGTAACGTAGCAACCCTTTCTAGTCTTCTATGCGTTGTTGAACAATAAAAAAAATTCGCAGCGTGCTCGTTAACTAAAAGCCTAATTCTCCTGTCTCTCATTCTGCCTTAGCAGCCATTGGCATGTACATTGAGCACTATCTTTTATTATTCAACAACGCACAGAAGTAATCTCTTACCGGCACCACCTTGGAGGTAGAAATGTTATACTTGTTACGCAGTACTACAAAGCTACGAGGGACGAACTGGTGTCGCTGTTAGAAGCTTTAGCCCTAAAGAAATGGTAGCCATCACACACTCTAAAGGTGCATGACCAGCAAAGCTCCATAAAATAATTTGTATCAGTTCATTTTAAATGAAGCACAAGCTCTTTTGAAATCTGCAAGTTGCACCTTTTGGCAGTGGTGTGTGCTTGGAGAAGTTTGCAGTCTTCAACAGCTTGCATAGCTATTATACTACGCCGCAACTGGCAACCTATTTCAGCTGTAACAGACTTTAGGACTCTGTATTCTCACGTGTTGTGTGTACCTTCATATCTCGGGCTGGGGTATGCACCACATATAAATACACAGAACCTAAACTTCACTGTTATTAAGACTATAAAATGCTGCAAGAACCTCTGGAAAGCAGAAAATTTTGTGAATGCCAGTTTACATGCAGTAAATATATGCATCTATGCCCTCTGATCATATGTCATTTTGTTTGTACAGCTGCCGAAATTTTAAACAAGTGCATGCGAGGGGCAAATCATCTCTGCCACAGTACCTCAACACAGAGCAGATTTGCAAACAGGGCCTGGATAGGTGCACCGTTTTAAAGACGATAGTCTTTCTTGGGCACCTTAGACGCAAAATTTTTGGTATGTCTGTCTATTTGTCAGTCCACTCTTAACAACATCGAGTATTCGAAACGGCCGACCTCATCCGCATCGCCCACCTATGTTGCTCAAGCTTCAGCGTTCATATTTGTGCGATTGTCGATTAAAAAGCAATTATTGCGCATATCTGGGGCACCATAACAACACGTATATATTCTGCATGTGCGCCTTTTACTAGAAAAGGCATACATGAGTCATTTTAAGGACCGTAGCGCTTATCATGCTGCGCTGACCATGCTACGCTTGCACGGAAAGGCGGGTGTTTCCAGCGCTTTGCTAAAGCAACACGGTGGTGGCACCTACCCGTCGCCTTGTGTTCTACACCTTATCACCTCTGAGACGAGCGCGCACACCCGTCTCAGAGCTTTGCGCTTTGTTTTTGAAAAAAACTGCCAGATGGCACTCATGTCTCACGTGTGACGTGACTCGATGCGCTCGTTCGCCTCCGCTGCACGCTCGAGGCACTCTAACGCAGCACTCCAGAATACCATTCATCGATTTTCTTGAGCAAGACATAAAATAAATGTTTTGTTCCCTCTCTCCACATGTAAGACTATCGTTTTTCGACGACATTTGAAGGTTAAATGCAGATACGGGGCCAACTTTTCGTTTTATTTTTTCTTTGCTGTGAACAAGCTTCCCGTACAGGGGCCGAAATGTCTCGTTTTGTCTTTGTCTGTTCTTGATCAGACATATTTCCATCCAACTATCGATGTCACGTTAGCGTTTTTTGCTTTGGACATGCCCTTCTCACAAAATGTAGACTGGTCACGCTGCACAAAACGGTTCATTTGAAAAACTGCAGTTGATTGTGCCAGCAATACAACCTGATCGCAGCATGATATAAAGCATCCAAGAACGTAATAATCATTAAAGCCCTATTTCACTACTTGAACTGGGAACAAGTATGCCTGAACCCTATCCATTGAAATTAAGGAGGCATCAGCATCTACAGGGTGACTGAAAATACTGCAATGCACCTTGTCAGACACAACCAATTAAGTCAAGTATACAATACGATTGTTGGGGTTTGATGTCCGAAAACCAGATAATCATGAGGGACGTCGGAATGAAAGGGTACAGAAATTTCTGCCACATGTGGTCCTTTCACATATGCACCTAAATCTAAGTCAATGCTTCCTCTAAAAAGATGACAGGCGCGTGAGCCAAAAATCTCTTGCCCTTGCCTTTTTCCTCGTTTCTATGGGGCATGGGGTGATTTGTAGATAAACAGAGTTTGGAAAGCTCGAAGGTATTCCTCTGAAGTTAGCCACCATTTTACAAAACAAAGGATGTGTTGACCTTAGTTGACCATTAAAACGGCTTGTTTCTCACAGTGCGCCCCCTGCATTGGCCAAGTGGTGGTGGGTGGTTTTTATGGAGCCTATGTTTGTGGTGGGGAGAACCTCAATATCAAAAAATCACGTTATCACAGCAGGCACTTTAAAGGCATTCTGGTGCATCACATGAGGCTGTGCTTTTATGTGACGGTGCCTGTAACCACAAGAGAAAAGTGGGTGAATTAATAGCTTAACTCGTCATGTTTTATGCATGCCACATAAATCTAATGGCCCCTTGTCTCATACCCCAGACCTCATTATAACAAAGTTGCATCTTATACAAAAATAAATTTGTTATATCTAAACATTCGTTATGCAGGTTTATTCCTAACACTATATCTATGGCAAGACTATTTTTCATCTACTTCCTTATAACCTATGTTTTGTTATATCCTGGATTGTTATATCGGGGTTTGAGTGTATCGCTTCTGCATAATAAAACTTCCTACAAGAAGTACCGCACATAAAATTGTACAATGGACTGCTAAAATATATCGTAGGTGGTTATCATTCGAGAAAAAAAAGTCACAGTCGAGGCCAGGATTCTGGCCCACGAGGGGCTAGTTCGTTAAACGTCCACCACGTGCCGCATGAAGTTGAACCCTCCCCCTCGTTCCCTCTTTTCTCCTCCCACCACGGCGCTGACGAGTTCCCTACGGAAGTGGCCTCGCTCTTCAACCTGTTCTCGCCCGCCCCTCATTGCGGGAACCAAAGAATAGCGACCCGCTGTCAGTGCATTCTTACTCACGCCGTTTAAGAGCCGGCCTATGTAGAGTACGCGAACAGGTTCCGGACCAGCCACGAACAATTTTTCAGACTGAGGACTTCTTTTTTTTTTCTTGCCTTCGTTGAATTCGAGTCCTCACAGTTTTGATATAGTCATAGATAATTTATATACGAAGAAGCTAGGACCAACTGCATTACATTCTTTAGTTTTTTTCTCGTCGTAGGTAATCTATTGTAATCATAATATCAGGTTCAATACTTAATTTGTGGCTAAGCCATATTACTTTCCGACCCAAACTTTCTGTAGGGCAGAACAAAGTTTTTAATCTTGTTTTTTTAGCTACTAGGCTATTGAAAAGCACGCAAAAAATTAAGATGTTAGTAGAACGATTTTCACAGGAGAAGCATGTCCAGTATATTGGACACTGGGAATAAATTGTTGAACAAATAGGTACACATATTCTGCTATTCTCTTAGATAGAGCGCTGCTTTTGGCCCTGTTAGGTTATTAGTCTTATATAACACAAGCGGGGTTTGTTTTGTCCCGAGAAAAAGTTGATCCTCTTCGCTGATCCTCTTCATGCTTCATGCTGTTGATATATTCCCAGCATGCCCCAGTTTTATTTTTATGACTGGGCTTGAAGAGTGTCACACAAGCCACCTCTTGTTTTCTTTTTTTCCTTCTAAATTGAGCACGATGTGCACCAATTGCATCTTGGTGTGAGTGTACTGGACATAGGTAATTTTCGCATTGCCAGCAAAGTTTTTATTAGAAAAACTACATTTTTGCAACAACGTATCAAAAAAACATGACAGAACTCATACAATTTAAATGATTTCAATGGTGCAAAGATATGTCCTGAAGTACTTTTGTATACTTGAACGCATCATGCGCACGCAGTTTCGCGTAGATTACGCAATTACTTCTAGTGCCCGATAATTAGGTGGAGCTGAAGGGTGAACTACACCTAAAAACATCTTAGTCGACTCTTACAGAAGCTACCAAAGTGGTTTTAGTTCTGACTGTAGCTCTGCTTACTTTTATTCATCACTTTTACCGTCATGTTTTTGTCAGCAACTAAGTATATGTACCACCCTGCTGAAATCCCCAAATGGTGATTGCAGTAACTGCAAATAAATAGTAATAATAAATAATGTGTTCAATACATTAGTCAAGAGGCAGGAAAGGAATGTGCTTGTTAACTACATAGTAAACGCTCCGAGATTGTACTGTTCGGTTATCCTTTGCGGAAGCTCTTTCGCTTTCTTATTTCTTCGTAGAGCTTATTCTTTGCGTCGATGTGCGTAAGGAGCTAAGTATAGTTCCATTGAGAAAATAGCACCAGATGCTCGGGACCGACAGCACAGTGTAAGCTGAAGGAGCGGCTTTTGTAGAAATTTTTGTAATTTAGTGTTAACCTCTCATTTGCTGGCATCTCATTGCATGTGTCTGATTTTATAAGGTACTCAGCATAGTTCCGTAAACTGTACTTCAAACAATGCCTGCTTCAAGGGACAGCGTGTGCCTGATTGTTTTTCCACTACTACCTGACAACATTTAATTTAACGAGATTCGCAACTTCAGATTATGCAGCATCGTGTGTTTAACAAAAGATTTGCTACACCTAGAACTATTGTGTCTTTATGTTTTTGGCTCGTTTCAATCGCCTTGATATATTACAAATAGTAATAAATAAATTATTTATGTAACACTTCATCTGGCGAGATTTCATTGCGACATGTGAAAGGAAATTTCATAGCGTTATTGCGCACATTACAACTGCTTTATGCAACAGATAGTCGAATGTGCAACGATCTCCGCATTATTGATAATTGTGTTGAAGGCCTGTGCACCAATAAAAGAGCTATCTAATGGGGTCCTTGGCGTACGATGTTAGGGCTAGCCTGCTTAACTTATAAGCAATTTTAAACCCACACTGTTTATTTAGGTGTACATCTCAAGTATGTAGTGCTTCCTCTCGCCCCCGGATGTTGTCGGAATTCAGAGCTTGATTTTGCGATAGAAGAGTGAATGCACAGTAATTATTGCCTATATTAGATTGGGAAATATTGATGATAATCCACCTTTTCACTCAATGGTCTCGCTGATGTATTTGTAAACATGGCAACGGCAGGAACACTAATCATGCTGCAGCCAAGAAAAAAAGTGATGCAGAACATTTTTATTAGTCTATAAAACAGGTATTTATTGATAATATTTCATTAGTTCTTAACGTGAGGTCATTACTGGCAGAAATATGCTTTGATTTTCCTTCCAGGAAGAAAGAAAACTGATGTTCACGTTTGGTGCCATCGTATACAGTGTTACAGCTTCGATCCTCCCACAGTTTAGACAAGAGCGTAGGATGAAAATTTAGGTGAATTACATGCTTGATACATGTAGCATTTTATTTTCAACGGCAGAGTGTTTAAACTTCATTTCCAGCCTGGCCCGACGGCCTCTCCGAACTTGGAACACATGTGTCAGCTAAGCGTAAACAAGGCATTGATATATATATATATATATATATATCTATATATATATATATATATATATATATATATATATATATATATATATATATATATATATATATATATATATATATATAACGAGCCGATAGACTGATGTAGCAAGAAGGGAGGAAGAGGTAAAGTAAATGAAAGGAATTGGGGTAGGCCACCAGCATCGTTGCTTCCACAGTCTTCTCGTGTGCGCCAGTAAAATCTGCTTTTTTTTTCTTAAGCTCAGCAATAACGATCGTTTATATATTAATGCTATACAATTCGCATTTCTTCGCACAGTGCTAAAGCGCCCGAAGTGGTCTAGTTTGTAAATGTTACAAAGGGAAGCGACAATAAAATGCATCATGAAACTAGAATTGCATTCTGTTGATAAGCCTGCCTTTTTTTTTAAACTGTTCACCGTACAGGTAGGTGAACACACTAAATGCTCATATTAAAATATTGATCACAGATGGTAGGGTTACATTCTTGGTGCTGAGGTGTACGTGACGAACTACTGGAGGAACAGCTGAGTTTTAGTGCCGGAAAGCAACGCAGTAACACAATATTTACCTACGGCATTTGTTTTTTCAATTATGGTATACAACAACATAAATCACTCCAACCATTTTTTTTTTCAGTTAGCTTGCCTTTATTAATACATCTCGGCAACCTGGTTTTACATTTATCAACGAAAAAGTTCACTCTTTACACTTTTGTGACGCCCCCTCGAGAGGTACAAACTGACAAAAATATTACCCAGCGTTGTGCATTTAGATAGCTCTTGTTTTCTTTCCGTTTTTTTGCCTGCGTTTTTGTTATTTAAGCAGGCGTCGCCATGGGTAGAAAACGATCACTGTACCGTGTAGAGGGACCCGTGAAAGACACACTACGCGACAACCTTCCCTAGCTGGTCACCCCACTGGCAGAAAAATAGTTGAAGCCAGCCAAGCGCATTGTCATCCCATATGTGCCGGGCGCCAGTGAAGAGCTCTCCGCGGTTCTCGGAAAATCAGGGGTCGAGGTGGTTCGCAAGCCTGCTTCGACGCTCACCCGCTTGCTACCACGGCCGAAGGAAGAAGCAACACCAGCGAGTAGCCTGCAAGTTGCCGTGTTCAGAGTGTCCAGCCAGCTACGTGTGCAAAAGCGAATGTTTGCATTCAGAAAGCCCGTGGAGCGGCCGAAAGGCTTGGACTGGCGTTCCTGACGAGGGAGTCAGCCGCTGAGCGCTAACGTGCGCCTTGCCGGGCAGCAATAAACTTCCGCTCCCACTCGTTAATATTACGCCAACTTAAGAACGACGTCAGGAAGGCAGAAGTGCAACGCGGCGCTTTTGCAGAGAGCTTGAGCAGCCCGACCATATGATCGATTTCTACAGCTTTTCTGTTATAGAAACAGAGAGGAATTTCGGAAGGAGGTCCTTGCGCGAGTCCTGACACATTTACAACACGCCAACAAACTTGAACCGCTATCTAGGAACAATCTCCTCTGTATACGTTCACGGCTTCAGAAACGTGTTGGAAATGGAGAAACACAGTTTTGGCAAAACAAGACACGGATATGTTTTGTGACAAACACAGACAGATCCTGAGGAAGTACCGAGTCGTTCCTCACAACCCCGGTCCTCTACGAACATCCCAACTTCTTAAATCTTCCACCGAGCCCGACAGATTTCTGCCAAAATGCTTACATTTAAGTTTATAGAATTCACACTCCACAAATTAACGACCTCCAAAAAAGCAAAAATAAACAAAAAATGTAGTGTGTAGTGCTGGCTGCTAAAATGTTGCTGTTGATTTAGAAATATTGACTTAAACGTCATATATATATATATATATATATATATATATATATATGTGTGTGTGTGTGTGTGTGTGAGTGTGTGTGAGTGTGTGTCTCAATATCTGCATGTGTTTTGCTTTGCTAATAAGCACCTGAAGTAGCAGATTTATACTTTGTGTAATTGAGTTGCTGCTTTGGTCTGCGTTCGTGCCATCGTCATTCATGGAGCGTGCTTGTCTTGGAAGTTGATACCACGAAGAAATAAGTGAACGAATTCAAGCATACCCGCCTGGGTTTTTGTAAATTGGCCAACTTCGGCAACGTTGGTCGATCTGAAAGCGCGGAGATACTTCTGTAGCACCCGAAAAGCTAAAGCATTACAAAAAAATCTGGTGGGGGTCAGAACCCCCTCATTCACATATAGTTACCATCCTGAACGTCACCGAAGTGCACGTTGAAGGCCTTGAGGCATCTACTAGAGCACTGTGTGCTTAGTAAAACTCTTGGCACACACAGAATATCCTAAATGTGAAGGTGTTATCGCTCAGCGTGGGAACTATGTAAACTTCTTTTACTGACATTGTCCAAGTCCCGTCCCTCTGAGGCTGTGCTTCTGAATCATGGTGCAGTGTATAATACTGAGCAAACACTTGTACTCGAGAATAGACGGCAGTGATGTCGTCAATCGTATGTTTTCATGAGTCTTTCTGTCGTCAGAGTTTTATAGCTGCCACCACAAACCGAATCACAGTAACCAAACTTGTAGTCAATTTGTAATAATTCAATTGGTACTCAATTCGAAGTCAATTTGTAGAATTGAGTCATGTAAAATACTCCGAAAATATTGAGCCTGTAATAAATTCCGAGAAAAGTGAAATATTCCTGTCATTGATAGAGTGGTGGCCTATAGCAAGAAACATACCTGCAAAATACGACGCAGTTCATTTGTAATCAAACATGCGCTGCAAATCAATCTTATGATATATTTTGTAATGTGTCTACAAATATAAACATCTTTGGATACTTATTGTGTGCTCTTCATGAATCACTAAGAAATAGGTTTTCTTTAATAACACAAACACCTCAATATAATGTGTGAAACGCATGTGCATGTCCCGATTAAAATGTAAAAAATTATGCTGTGCAAATCTGCAAACTTTACCTACAAACGAATGCAGATGTCAAGATCATAACAATACAAGGTACGTATATGCATGCACAACATAATGTTATATTCACTGTGGAGATAATCAAAACAAAGAACTAAAAACGAAATAATTACATTGAAAGTACTGTTGTTTTTTGTCCTTATCAAGCCTCAACACTTTTCTTGGTGTGAAAAAGATCCTATCACCGTTTCGGGACGATAAATTAATAAAGCTACATCTTTCAGTTCTCTCAAGCATACAACCATGGTAGTGCTATGAACACCTCATTACTATCAAAACTAACTACAGCTGCGAAAATTGTACGGACGCCTGGCCTAGGCAGGAGTGCGTGGATGCATGTGTTTATGTACGCGCACACATACAAACTACACGTATGAACATAATGAAGTATGCTTAAACACCTGCTCCCCCTTCCCTCTAGTAAAAAAGTTTCGTACATTGTGCTGCCCCAGACAAATTGAAAAAATCAACATATAAAGAAACACGAATATTTACATATAAGCAGACGCTTACAGCCATGACGTAAGTACGAATAGGATAAAAGAAAGTGTCATCAGCAATACTCATATTCGTAGTAGCCTATGCTACGTAAAAGTTTATTACGTGCTTTTAAACGACCCCATAACCACAGTATTCCTCAAGAAAAGCAAGAAAATCATGATCGGTAATGCGCTCAATAAGAGTTAGAATCTCTTGTATAGGATTCGCGGCACTTTCATAATATTAAAGAAGTAGAACTAAAACAAAATAATAAGGCTTAAAGTATAATATCTTTGTTATTTGAGTTCTGCGGACAATATCGCGCTTTTTAGTAATGCCGGCGATGATTCACGAAAAAAAATAATTTGGAGATGTAAAAGAAATACACGTTAAAGTATGAGGGGCCCGAAAGAAAACAAACTAAAGAGGGGCCCGAAGAAAACAAAGAGAATGTTAGGCGGTCCGGTGAAAACGCGGAATTAGGGGACTAACAATAAAGCCACCCCTCCCACTATGCTTCTCTCATTGACCACAAAATAAGGTTAGGTTGATTCGCAATTATCGTTAGTCATTTGTAACACATGCACGGCAATCACAATGCCGAAAAGCTTCAAGCAGAAATTCAAAATATTTCAGTAATAACTTGCGGGCCTAAAACACGAATAAACTACTGCACGCGACCTGAAAAGCATCACGAGACTTGAGTGGTACCACAAGATCCAATAAACTTTAGATATAGAGAGGGTGAACACGCCCACACGCACGCATTGCTCATCTCACAATATTAAATGCGAAGCATTGCAGTAGTTGTCCCAGCAAGATGTGTTACCATCAGCTTTAGGACTGACCACTCCACGGCATCTACAACAGCGGAACTAGCTGCTTTGCGTGCTGCACCTTGTGTGGTCAATCAGGAACCACCGCAACAATGGTCGATTTTCAGCTACTCAAGGGCTGCCCTACAATCTGTGCTCTCAGCAATACGTTGCGGTCCGTACAAACAGCTTGTTTTCAAAATTCGATGCCTCCTCCACACTTCACAAGAGAAAGGGGATCATGTGACGTTTCAGCTGCCAAGTCACTGCGGCATCATAGGGAACGAACATGCCGATACTGCTGCGCGGGCAGCCCTTGAAGGAACACGAGAAGAAGCCATACCCCTTTCGCGGAGCGATGCTGCCAGTAATCTTCGACGACTTGCGCGTGAAATCACGTTTTCACTATGGTGCCCACCAAGCATCGATGCGAATCGTCAACACCACCTGTCCTCTTTGATGACTCTCCACATGCCCACTGGACTCGACCGAAGAGAAGCCACCCTTCTTCATCGCTTATGGATAGGAGTGGCATTTACAAAATCTTACTCCTTTGTCATAGGAATGGCCGACAACGCTCTCTGCGATGCCTGTCATTGCGAAAAGACGCTACACCACATCCTGTGTGACTGTCCGCTGTATGCCATCCAGAGACAGTCACTGGCATCCATTTTTGCGCGCATCGACAACAGCCAAATGTCTGTGGACACTATTCTGTCAAGTGCCCGAGAGAAGACATTGCAACAGAAGGCGACAAAAGCTCTGTTAAAATTCCTACGCGACACGGACTTGAACAAGCGGCTGTAACAGCAATGTCACACACCGCGAAAGACAAGACTGGACTATGACTGAGTGTGAGCGCTTGTGCTGCCGAAAGTTTTGAGTTTGAGTTTGAGTTTAGTTAACCACGTGACAAGTACACGAAAATACACTGTATACGTGGTTTGGTGCGAAGGGAAAAAAGTTGCATTTCACAGCTTGACTGGCCCCTCCACCCAGAAAAAAAATCTAAACTACAAGTTTACAAAAATACAAAAATTACAGGCAGCGGAAAGCGGTATTTTTGTAAATTGTAGTTTAGATTTTACAATACAAAAAGAAACACGCATGTGGCCCATGACAGCAAATAATAGAATGACAACTCTGAAATACATACAAAAATATGCATTACAAAGCAATGTATGAAAGAATAAAAACGGAATAACCATTACAGAAATCACCCAACATTCATTTACAACACAATCAGCACATCCAATTTAACATTTCAGTTTTAGACAATACGCAGATTATCAGTTGTTAGTTTCCATTTGTTCATCACACTTGGAAGGCGGTAACGTAATGTTTATCCCTCTTCCCTCTCTGCTCTCTATCTTTCATCTCCCCCACCCCCCTCCCATGCGCAGGGTTGCAAACCGGCTGCCTATAGGCTGGTTAACCTCCCTGGCATTCTTTTCCTCCCATTTTCCTTCCTTCATTTTTTAGCGACCTTCAGCGACTTTCAGCGTATCTATCTATCTAGCCGCCTACGACTTTTAGCTCTCCTGGCCGTTTCGATAATGGTATCAATACCAAAGTTGGTATGGCATAACATGACTGTATGAAAAACATATTTGACTGGTCATAACATGAAAATCATGACATGTCATGAACGTCATGACTTACATTTCATGGTCTTGTAGCACTTACGGTGGTTTCGTTCACATGACATGTTGGAAAACTGGTATCGTATAGTATGATTGCATGGCGAACACAAGCGACATACTTAACATGAAAATCATGACACGCGTGTCATGTAACAACATGACTACATGCCACGCTTATGGTGTGCTCGCGGCCGTTTCGGAAGCGTCACATATACTAAATTTGGCATTACGAGACGTGAATGGATGAAGAAGATATGATACTGGTGAAAGAATGATAAACATGACATGTATGTCATGTAACAACATGACCACATGCTACACTCATGATGCGCTCGCGGCTGTTTCGCTAGCTTCACATGTACCAAACTCGGTATTACGCGACGCGAACGGACAACATAGGTAAATGACACATCCAAACATGATAATCACGACATGCGTGTCATGTAACAGCATGACTACATGCCACACTGATGATGCGCTCGCGGCCGTTTCGCTAGCTTCACATATGCCAAATTTGGTATTACGTGAAGCCAATGAATGACGAAGATATGTGACTGGTGCAAACATGATAATCATGACATGCGTGTCATGTGAGAGCATGACTACATGCCTAAGTGAAGGCGACAATACATTTTGACGTGACGCGGTGTGCGTGCTCCCCGGCATTTATTTCGTCGCGTCACGCTGGCGTTGCCACGCCAGGCGCCGGTCCTGCCATATACTCGGAGGCGCGTTGCTTTGACGCATGCGCGTTTCAGCGCGTCCGGCGGCCCTCCATAATGAAAATAGGGAGACGCAGTGTTGTCTTGGTAACGCATCGGCACTAAATGCAGCATGTCGCATTTCACGCCTGTTGCCGTCGGGCGGCGCCGACGCACGATAGCCACGCCTGGCATCAGACTATACAGTGCTCGCGTTTTTCTAACGAAGCGTCGCTGTGCCCAGTGTGCTCGAGCGTGGACGCTACATGGGAGTATACTGAGCCCTTTATGATGCGCACGCGGCCATTTTGCTAGCTTCACATATAACAAATTTGGTGTTCCGTGACGTCAATGAATGACGAAAGTATAATGACAGGTGCAAGCATGATGATTCTGACACACGTGTCGTGTAAGAACATGATAACATACCACGCTCACAGCGTGTTCGCGGTCGTTTCGCTAGCTTCACATATACTAAATTTGGTATCACGCGACGTGAACAGATAACGAAGGTAAATGACACATCCAAACAAGATAATCATGACACGGAAGTCATGTACGGCATCATTTACACCCACCTCGTAACGTTGTGCTGATTTTAAAGAGACATATCAACATTTCACATTCGTGCATGCTTCGCATATCATCAATTCCCACTGTACGTGTGATATGCCAATTTTTATTGTAATGAAATGAATCATGTAGCAAAACCTCTCCCGTGTGCCCATTTCATCGGGAAGAACATGAGTGAATAAACATCCAGGCACACCATAGAAAGAGAATACAAAAAAAAAGAATGTTCAGTAGCAAATGCGCAGTAAAACCAGAACCTAAATATGATGAGACGGAGAGCAGCCAGCATAAGGCCTTATATGTAGTGAGCGAGTCCAAAATAGAAGCACTGGGTCACTGCTGCATGCTGTGGTTATCTCTGCCGAAAGGAGTGTCAGAATCATGCCGCGTATCCGACTCGGACACGATTTTGACTCCTCCGCACTTGTCCACACACCACCACTTTGTCAAGAAAAACCTGCTCCCGCCGTAATGATTATCCCTCCGTCAAGCCGACTACTGAGAAAAAAAAAAGGGGGGGGGGGGGTAGACTTTGCAAACAGAAAAAATGTTCATTCTCTTTCGTTGGGAGCTCGGTTAAACCTTTGATCTTGGTTGGCGTCCATCCTACCCCCCTTCCCCCAGCGTGTCGTTTGTGTTTGTGGGAATGTGGTTTGAGGAAGGCGTTCGCCGAATCTTCATTGTGCGGGCGACGACGCCAGAGGACCATGCTGCCTCCGCTGTCCGCCTACCTTGAGACGAACCCTTGCTCGCGTTCAACGAGATAACAAAAAACGTCTGTCTGTCAAATGAGTATTTTCCTCCTACACCCTGGCTTGAGTATATAGGGTGCCGGGTAATCACCATTGCACTATTACAGGCCCATGCGCATAGTAAGATTGGATGTGATATGAATTCCTAAGTATTGTATGAGGTTACTTGATCTCAAGGTAAATTATTTAAGTAGTATACCCGAGAAGAGTTAGGTGACCTAAATATATGCTTAACTTTACTTAAGTTAATATTTAGTTCCATTAGCCACAAGCTGCACCAGTTAGATATTTATTTAAATCGGAGTGTAGGCGATTACAATAGTCGTTTAAAGTAACTGCTGTAAAAGTATCGCAATCATCAGCAAAAAGGTGGATATTAGAAGCTACTTTAAAAGGCAGGTCAATAATATATATTAGAAACAACAAAACACCAATTACCAACTTTTGGGGCACTCCTGAGATAACATGGCACATTTATGAACTGTAGCCGTAAGCAGTAACGTACTGTTAGTGATTAGCAAGACAGCATCCGACCTCTTTTAATAGGTTAATGTCAACATTTAAGTTCCGTAACTTGTGGATGAGAAGTTTATAACACACTTTATCAAATGCTTTTGCAAAATCTAAAACAAATGCAGCCAGCGGATGATGAACGATCAAGAATTAGATCAGTTAAAGATGTAGGTTGAGTCTCACATGATTATGATTTCTTAAAACCATGTTGTGAAGATGAAAAGATGTTATTTTCAGAGAAATTGAGGGTGCTTTTGATTACGAGGTATTATATAATAGTTAGAAGCATGTGCTGGTAAAAGAAATGTGCCGATATTTGGTCGTTAAGGTTTTGTTACCTAATTTGAGAAGTGGAACTACCTCCCTTATACCTTCCACTGATTAGGTAAACTACCTGTGTGGAGTGATAGTCTCAATAGAGCTTGCTGTCTTCTGTAGCCAAAAATGCACATGCAAAATACAACGCAGCTCGTTTTATAAAAAAATTATTTTGTAAAACTGTATTATGATATATTTCCACAATGTGCCTAACAAATAAAAAGATTGTTAGACAATCATTGGGCACACATTTGAAATAAATGCGCGAAAAATCAAACACGAAAGCCACCAAAAAAATGTGCGGAACCTATATACATATCCCGATACAAATATAAAAGAAATATGACGGGCACAAATTTACAAATTATACCTATAAACAGATGCAAATGCCAAGATCGTAACAGAAGTAAGGAACATATGCTCAAGCACAGTAATCGGTGATAAATGCACTTTGTATACATTCAAAGGATAAAAATAAAGTATTCACAAGTACTTTCATTTCTTGTCCTTATCAAGCCTCAGCAACAATTTTCTCTTTATGAGATAGAGCCCATCACCGACCAAACATTACCACTGCAGTAACTTCTTCCAGTTCTTTGAAGCATAAAACCATAGTAATGCTCAATTTGGGCATCTTATTGGTGTCAGAACTTACTTCAGCTGCAAAAATCGCACAGAACCTGGCGAAGGCTGTGCTGTGGTGAGGGGGGGGGGGGGGGGGTGCTTGTGTACACATACACATGCAAAGAGATGTACCAGCATGCATAAGGGATGGCAAAGCCTCCACTCGAAAGAAGTTTCTGGCTACACTGCTGGCACAGCGAACAAATAATAAAGAAACCAATAAATAAATATAAATCATTTTGAACTAAATGCTTAAGGCAGCTACAATATGTTGAAAGCTTCATGAACATTACTTGTGTTTACAGAACCCTAGGCTATGTTACAGAAATTTATTATAAAAGCGTTCAAGAACTTGAGAAAACAATTGGACACCAGGTACATGCGTCAGGAAACTAGAATTTTTTTTTTAAAGGAGACGCTCAGCTATGATCGCCTACGTGTAGTCACAGGTCAAGTGATTATCCCAGGAGATAGCAGCATTCCTAGGTACTGGTTCGTTCGCAAGTTTGGCGCTGCTGTCCTATTCTTGTGCCTACAGTAAATGAGTTGAAAGTCGCCATGTGAACAGAACAACATCGACAGCTGCCATCGATTTCCTGCGCTTGTTGTTCGAAACTTTTGGATTACACCACAAAGTGGTTTCAGACAACGGAATCGCATTCCTGTCAGCCAAAATACAGAAAACCTACGAGTGACAACTGCATCCCCGTGGTGGAATTTGCACCGAACCACCCAGCCACAAACGGACAGGCCAAACGCTACGTGGTAGAGCTAAAACGTGCTCTTGCAAGATACTCTGCGGGGTCATTACAGTGGCGCATTGCACGTTTATTTTTTTTTTTTGTCAAGCAACTCACAATGGGCCAGACGGGCCAGGTATCGGCGAATCTCATGTTTTCTTGCGAGCTGCGAACACACATCTCAGCCATTCTGCCAGAACCGCCTTAAAAGGTAACACCAGATTAGGAAGACGCCTCGCGTTGCCGGTAGCTCCACAAACGACAACCAGTGGTCGCCCGCCAGTTTCAAAGAATGCCCGAATGAACGGCAGCCATCGTAAAAAAAAAAAAAGTTTCACCCGGAGTTTTGGTTTGTTGAAGTTAAAGCCCCTTCATCGCGTCTTCTACCGGAAAGCGCATGGAGAGGCTTTAGACCGGGCATTGCCGCTTACAGGGATGCAAGGATGCACTCTGCCCTCCACCTTGACCGCCCCCCCTCCCCCTCGATGCTGGGCGCGGCGCGCCCGGGGAGTGACGGACTATCGGGGCAATCAGTGTGCCCGCGCACTGGTTGCCTGTCCATTGTGCTCCTCGTCCCTTTTATGGCCCACAGTGGCCTCGAAAGCCAGCGCTTGGACCATTTGGACTATGCTGCGCGCAAATGCCTTTCTTGAAAGTAATAAAGTCAGTTCCCTGTTACGTACGCTTGGTATTATGGCTACCATGGACATAACACAGTGCAAATAGGGTTATTAGTTCCTAACAAATTCAACCTCCCCACCTTTCAGCATTATATCTCTCTCTTTTAACTTACTTCCGTTAATATTTTTAATTTCTATCAATAAACTGGAGTGGTGCGCATTGAAAAAAAAGGAAGTGAATTTATTTATTTAAATATTTGTTATTTATTTCAGAGAAAAAGTGCCATTCTAGTGCCGGACATTGGGCAGGGGTGTGGCGCAGTGGACGCAACATTGTGTAGGATGTACAGCAGTATAGATAGTGTTGAATGAAAGCGCGATAATTCAAAACGCAAAAAAAAGAAGCAACATAAAACATGGTCCACAATCCCAAGAATGGCCATAATCACTAAACAAAACAAAAACTATAAAAACAGTGTCCACTAGGTTATTTTGTTTGGGTAAAAAGTAAAAAGAACTCAAATATTAACTGTATCAAAAATAAAGTCGGCAGTGTTAAGAAGCGAGACATTGCAGAATCGAAGAATTTAAGAATCGTGCAGAAGCGAGGCATTGAACCTCAAGCAATCAGTCTGATCAAGATGGGTATTAGAATAAAGTGCACTGTAATATATATGAAGGTGTAGTTATAAGCCATGTGAACAGCTAACGCACGAAGAAACTAGTTGAGATCGACACTTACAAGAATTTCTGGCGGCGTATTGTTCCGCTCTCTGCTTGTTCGAAAAAAAAAAAGGTACCTGTATATAGGGGCTCAGTCACTCTTTCGTGATTGGAGGCACGCGTTTCGTGGCGCAAATTTGGTTCGATATAATTAGACTTTTTTTTGTATTGCCAGCTTATTATTATATATGCGATAGAACAGCTTCGTTATTTCGCGATAACGTCTCCATTCCAAGGTTTCTAGTTTAGCGCCTTCCAGAAGAACTGACAGAGATGTGTTACATTTACGTATTGAATATGAATTTTACAGCTTTTCGCTGTATTGATTCAAGTTTATCTGTGTTAGCTTGCGTGTGCGGGTCCCAGACAGCCGATGAATATTCTAATATTGGTATTACGTTCGTTTCACATTTCGGTTTGCCGAATGCCATAGCGAGTGCCCGTAAGTAGCCTTGTATATTCAAAGCCATTTTCTCAGTTTAACAAACATGTTGGTTTCATCTTGATGTAGATGTGATAACAAGACTAAGGTGCATATACTGTGAGACAAAGGACAAGAATTGATTGCCTAGGTTGTATTGGAATGTTAGTAGATCTTTTTTGCAAGTCATGGTTATCGCCAGAGTTTTTCTCGCGTTAAAGGTCATCTGTCATTTTGTGCACAAATCTTGAATCTTAAAAGAGTTATTTAAAAGAACCTGGTCACTGTATGCGTTAACTACTTTAAAGCGCGCAGGCATTCGCAAAAAGCTTTAGATTTGCTGCAATATCACGGGTGGCATTATTGATATAAACCGAAAAGAGGTCCGAGGACGGATCCCAGAGGTCTGTCAGATTTAAGCGGCGCAGACGGCGAGTTGATACCACCATCCGTAATACCGCGCCCGGTGAATATTACTCACGCTTTCAAAGCCTAACCTAAGATGCATTCGTTATTTACACTAATTAACTGATTAGTAGATACCTAAAACGACTATGGAACCTGTAAAACTCGAGAATGTGCTGTAAATTGAGGGGTCTATGTGATACATACACTGACTGTTCGGAAACGCGCACTTCGTCTTTTTTTTTTTTTTAAGTACCCTATTGATGTTCTATACTATTGATCTTTACCTCAACGAACACTAAATATTGTTTTACGAGGTCATGAATGTGCCTTCCATAAGAATCCTCTCTTTTTACGCGTACCCTATTTTAAAAATAATATTTGCGTGGCACCGTAGAGTACACCATCTCAACGCTAGATGGAGCTACGAGGGCTTGACGGCTGTCGCACCCTCAACAAAACTGGCCAGGGAACTTTTTTTTACCGCGCGATTCAAACACGCTCTACACCATCATGAACTAGACATATGCCAGTACCTAAATCCCAGAAAGCAATTGGATATCTTCAAGCACGGCTCTACGGTAGCGATTCAAATGCGGTAAAACAGCCGATATTTCTGAGAGCGCCCATAGGCGCTGTGCATTATTTTTTAATAAGCTAGGGAACTCGCACTATTTCAACTACAATACTGTAACTCCGGCAGAAGAAAGGTTCATGCAGTTGCTACTTGAAACCGTGAAAGCAATGAGAAAATCAGAAAGGGAGAGGAGTTATTATTTTTTTTCTCTCCCGTCCCATAGAGTGACGCGGTGCCCCGCCCCCACCGTGCGGGAAAGCGCGCCTCCTGCGCTTGGGCCGGAATCCTGGGGACGTTCACCAAAGAGGCGAAGCAATGAATGCGATCTAGCTTCGGCTTCTTAATGCTAAAGGTCTGCACGCTTCAGTCTAACACCGTGGAGAACCTAACGACCATCGATCACAGTTAAAAGGCGATCCTGCAATATTACTGAGAATAGCTGAGGCTCCACCCAGTACCGCACAAGTACCTTTCGGCCGTGGATTCTGCGGCGTTGGCACCATACAGACACACAAACATCCACAGATTACATACGTATTACCCCACAGAATACCAATACATATGCCGGCGGAGTGAGAGCACACCGCACCACAGTACATTGGAATGCACAGCTAGCACCAAAGGGCAGGAAGAGATTATCAGCAGATTTATGTGAAAGGCAGTGCAGTCCAGTCCTGCACTCGGAGACCAGCTGAGGCTAGTCAAGAGGGATGAAAGCATTGCAAGGCAGGATTGCGGGTTGAAAGAATGGCAAAATTAATTTTATCGAAAATAGAGCAAGAAATCTGACACAACACCATGCAATCTACCGATAGATGCGAGCTTCCGACTCATTTATTTGCTAATTATTTGCTGAAAAGGACCATTGCAAGCAAGTGTGTGCTCGCAGAATCGGCACTTTTCTTTAGGCTGTGTCAATGTAAAACGCGAGAAGACTATTTCAATATACAATCGTCTATAGGCACAGGTTGCATTGGAAAGGTCACAGCACTGTCATAAGTTCAAGGCCTCCAGATCTTGAAACCTCCATGAGCACAGTGCGCTATCACTGACGATGACAAGTGCGGGTTCTCGATTGACTGTGGCAGGGCCTTTTTCTCGCCTTCTTCATTAAAGGTGAGCTTGCTGTCAGGCTGCACTCATCATCACCATCTGTGATGCCATCACCATTTCAATATTCCTCCATTCGACTGCTGGTCCTCGTTGGATATTCCAAGACTAGAGGCATTGCTGAAAGAAGCCAGAAGTTTGAATGAGCTACGCTGCAAAGGTGTTGTAGAAGAATTGATAGCTGAGCAAGTTGGTGATAGTTCTTTAATATTTTAAAGGCAGTGTATAAATGACACAGGCAAGAAAAGAGTTCTTCACTAGCAGCTGAATATTTTTACATTGAAGCACACTTAATAGCTTACAACAGGCTAATGCATGTGAGGACTTAGCACACAACATTTGCAGGCACCATTCTGAATCTAATAAACTAAAGACATGAAAATTCCCATCCCTTCCACATGAACAGCCACAAAAAAAAAAAAAGATTGATATGGTGAGAAACGAAGTGATCAGTGCATCAGCTCTCCCATCTTAGCCTGGCATGATAATGACAAACTATAGTTCTTCACTAGCAGCTAAATATTTTTACATTAAAGCACACTTAATAGCTGACAACAGGCTAACACATGTGAGGACTTAGCACAGAACATTTGGAGGCACCATTCTAAATCTAATAAACTAAAAAACATGAAAATTCCCATCCCTTCCACATGAACAGCCACAAAAAAAAATATTGATATGTTGAGAAACAAAGTGATCAGTGCATCAGCTCTCCCTCCATCAATCTTCTTTGTGCCTACTCACATGAAAGTGATTAGAATTTTCCATGCCTGGTATTCGTTTCTAGGATTACAAATGGTGCCTTCTGACCTCATGTGTAAAGTGGCCACTTTTGTGACAGGTCCTCAGTATTTAAGTGTGCTTGTATTTTCATTATCATTTACTTCAGAAGTTCAGTGCTGTAGGGTGTCAATACTTCTTTTTGTCTATGTCATTTCTGAACTGTTGTCAAAGTACTTTGTTCAGATGCAAAGGTGCTGTCAAAGCTGGCAGACTGGCACAACAGCATACACAGTCCGAGAGAGAGTAATTAATAATAATTTCTGGAGTTTCACTAGCTAAACCATAATGCAATTAGGACGCACGCCATAGTGGAGTGCTCCAGATACTTCGACCACCTGCGGTTCTCGAATGTGCGACTAGATCCAAGTAAACGGGCCTACAGCTAGCCTCCATTGAAAATGCAACTGTTTGCAGCCACGATTGAACCTGCAATTTTCGGGTCAGCAGCCGGGCCCCATAACCACTGTGGGTGGGACGACCAATCCGAAGGGGCATTTCATGGCGCTGAGAGAAAGAAATTGCTGCGACATCCGCAGTGAAATTCAAAAACAATTTTGCGAATCCCAGCAAACACTTCAATTCAGCAAGTGTAGTACTTTCTGCTGAAGACTAACCTTGGATATATACAGTTATCGTAGAATTTGTAGAATTTGTGCATGTATCCCGCATAATGACACACTAACTAAATAGTGCACGCAAGAGGCATTCTTCAACTCCCGTGACAATCCCAGCTTTATGAAACAACTTTAGCTTCACCACTGACTGTAACAATAACAGCACATTTGGAATACCATTACGACTTACCACGAAGACACAGATAAACTGAATAACTATTAGCCATGAAATCGACCTAGAGGTGGCAGCAAAGTCGCCGTGTTAGTGCAGATACAGTCGATTCTTGATAATTCATCAAGTCACAGCAGAATAAAAAGATGAAGTAGTGTAATATTATAGGGCCCCTGCTCAGCCCTTGCCTGCTCTGCAATACTACAGCACAAGATGCAAAGGCGTCGCATAGGCGACCCGCACCGCGGAGAGCCCACAAGAAAAATTATCAGAGTAAATGTTGGCGAAATTTCACTATGTTATAACATTACCTCGTAACATTTTCATTCTCCCGTAAGAACAAATTTAGTGATTACTGTTGTGGCGAAAAATTTTGCCTTGCTTGGTTTTCCCAGCGTGCAGCAAGAGTGACCACTACCAAATGTAGGCAGGCTCACCCCCCCCCCCCCATTACTTTTCTCTTTTCACCCTTCACCCTCCCCCCTACCCACCCCCCCCCCCCCCGGCTGGTACGCCTATGACTATCTATGCATGTGCTTCGCTTCAAACATTTGTTTACAAGCAAAGCGTTGCTCCTTGAAGCCCTGAGGTGCTTATTTTTCATTTTTAGACTGTTGGGAATATAAACAGGCAAACTTTTAAATAGTAGTGAGAAAGCAGCAGATATTTTCTGATAGGGAAGTGCAAAAAGTATGAATTAACCGAATGATTAAGTTTGAATTAAGAGGCTTGTAAATACATTGAAAGAATAGAGGGCAAGAAAAAAATTTTGTTTTGTTAGAATGAACCGAAAGTATGAATTATCAGAGTTAGAATTATTGCGAGTCAACTGTATATTGCTCGCAGTGTGTGTGGAAGTACATGGGGCTGCTGGTTTTATGTCATCATTCTGCGCTCCATAGGTCTTGAAAACATTTCAATTTTCAAGGGGAGGTATTGTTTGGCTCCACAACGCCACACATACAGCACTAAGCCAGAGATTAGCTTTTATTCCACTACAGAGGAGGCCCAACATCACCAATGGGCGCTTTTCAGGTGTTCGAACTTCAAGGCACTTTCAGATGCTGATTTGAAAATGCAAAGTGGCGCACTTACACCTTGGGACAGCGGTTCCGACGATCAAGAAATATTGTCGCTGTCTTCGAGATCGTGGGATTGCATCCAACAGGAGACCGTTGGAGAGTACATGTTGGTCTGATAGATGCCTGCACACCATGTGGTTTTGTCAGCAGCCTCTTTTGCATATGCACTGGCACCTTCCACGACTTTCACAGGTCCTGGAGTCGCTATTCTTGGTCCTCTACAATACAGAGGATTCTGCTTTGTAACTTAAAAACAGAGAAAGATAAGGCGTCACAACAATGTGGGGACACATTTGACTTGCAATTCGATGAAGGATAGCAACTATTGGGGCATAACGTCCCGAAACCACGATATGATTATGAAGGACACCATAGCGAAGGGCTTCGAAAATTTCGTCTACCTAATGCCACTAAATACAGTGACCTCGGACATTTTAGCCTCTACGGAAAATGTGCCCACCGAGGTTGGGATTCGATTCCACGACCTTTGCATCAACAGTTGCGCACTACAACTACTAGAGCAACAAACACAACGGGTGAATCACAATACAGCGAAGTATCGTAACAAAACATATACAGTATAGTCAACAGTTTGACGGAATCTCGTCTGGTCGGAAAAAAACAGAGGAAAAAAACAAAAAACTGACCAAGGTAAAATGCAAAAAAAAATTTTAAGATTTTTTGGTACAGAAAATTTTAGCGAGTGGTGAGTTTGAGTGAGTCCGGCTCAGGAAAATTTTTCTGAGCGAGTCCCAAGTGCAAAATATATTTAATGAGCGAGTTTGAGGGAGCTCCACAATTTTTGCCAACCTATGTAGTGGACTAAAACAAAATTCACTGAGCAAGGTAAAATAAACAGAAATTTTGAAGACTTCTTGGTCCCTTATGTGTAAAGAACCGAAAAGTCTATAAAATTTAATTCTTTTATATAACAATTAAACCTGACTGAGTGCAGAATAAATATGATATTGATTTCATGCTGATTGCACATAGTTACTCAAACTCATTCATTTTGTCATCTCATTTTCTTTCTTGGGACCTAATACCGAGTGCCTTCAAATTATGTTGCACGAGTTGGACACATTTTCATGTAGTCCACTACAGCGCACACCTCAAGGGTTTAGGCACTGCTTCAATTATGCCATGCACTGCTTTACGAACCTATCGTAGATTAATCAAATGACTGAATCCAAGCCTCGTAACTTCATTACAATAAGTTGTAGCAGTACAGTAAAAGCTCGTTCATTTGGATTTCATGATACTGGAAAAAAATTTCCGAACTGACAGAATGCCAAATAATCGAAAGTATCAAGAAAGCAATAAACAAATGTCTATTACGTCAACACAATTTCATATTGGCACGAACGAAATAACAGACAGCAACGAATCGACGTCTTGCTCGCCCCCCAGACCAGGAAGCAAAGGCTTCTTCTTTTCTTCACTTCCAAGCAATTTCATGCTACAGTTGATGGCTCATACCCATTACCTGTGACATTATTCCCTCTCCACGCAAAACATCGTCTCGATGCTGGTAGTGAGGGTTGAGGAAAAAAATGAGAAAAAAAAGATGCTACCATGGAATCCAACAAGTGCGTCGTAAGGAAAAAAAATGGGCTGAAGTCATAGTACTCAATAAAGAAAGGAGTTAGGACACAAGACAATCAAAAAGAAACAAAAGTGACAAAAAAATGGTCATTGCATGGTAAGTCAGTCCACGTTCGATTGATGACGCGAAAAATATGGCTTGAGCTTTGACAGACACATGCACCACATCACTTTGTGGAAACCGACAGGAACGTCTTGAGGAGCTCTCGGGGAGAACTTCGTATGCAACGTCACTGAGTCGGTGTAGAACTTTGTACGGGCCGAAGTAGCGCCGCAGCAACTTTTTGAAGTAGCGCCGCAGCAACTTTTTGTGTAGTTTGTGTAATTTATTGCCTGAATATATGAATAAACTTGAGATAAATAATGAGACACACACACACAGGGAACGTGTGTGTCTTTTTCATTTTTTCCCATGAATTGCAACGAGATATGGGGCTAATGTGCCTGCATTTTGGGTGCGTTCGTGTCCCCACGGTTAATGCATCGAGCAGACGCCGGCCCCGATAACTAAATTTATAGTCCTGCACATTCGAGCACTCAATATGCTCATCTATTCTAGCTTGTCTATACCAGCATCTCTAAATCCATCCCGCAGAAACAGGCAGTAGACCACAAAATAATGGTGGTCAACAAAACAATGCTGCCCGCATCTTCTCAGCGGAGGGGCTTGCTCGGAGACGTGATGCACGTGTGACCGTTTGCTCGGATGCCAGAGAGGATAGAGAAGAGATTTAGCTTGCAAAGGCAACGTGGGGCAAGCAGCATGGGATTTGAGCTCGTCTCCTCGCATCATCTTTTTGCACCGCTTCAAAATGCTACTTTTTTCAGCTCGTAATGAATTGATTGAAACATTTTTTGTGGCATAATGCTCTTCATCAGACACCAACAACTGCCACGGCCCAACTAGGGGACCTGGCGAGTAACCCTTCAAATGTCCAAGTTTTTCAACAGTGCAATGGGTGAGGGAATGTGATAACGGATTCTACCTTGTCATTACGTTGAAAGTCGGGCAAGTTGTTATGGCAGCATATCCTGAAAACAATGTGCAGCAGGACAGGACACATACAAAAAAAGGATAAACAGGAGACAAAAAAGGTGCCCACAAGCTACAAGTTGTGCTTTTTTATCCCCTTTTTTTGTTTGTCCCATGCTACTTCAGGCTTTTCAGAAGATTATCCCCAGCTTGTCAATTTATGCATCAAATTCTGCAAGATTGACAACAAGTAGATAGCCCTTGTGCCAATTCAAATACCAGTTATCAAGTTTTGTGGCATTGGAACATTGGAAGTGCCACGTGTACGAAACATTCACACATCTGTACCAACAGGAATCTCGCCGTGAAAATATCGAGGAATCTGTCAGTGCAGTATGCAATCCTAAAATCCTGATGTAACTTTTAATGACGGTAATAGTACTAATATGCATAAAGGTGCACCTTTGATTGGCTGTGGCACATTCGCTGGTGGGCAGGCGTTGTAGAAACCTTGTGTTCAATTTGCGTCGATACATGGTGTATCTTGGGGACTATATTAGCCTCTGTTGATTTGGACACGGTTTTCTCACACGATGTGTACTGGTTGCGCTGCAAAGAACGGTTATATTGAGCGACTTCTGTTGGTCAAGCCGATGATGCAACCTAGTGGCAGGAAAAGCAGAATGTGATATAAGGCATCCAACAATGTCATTAACTGCAAAAGCCGATTTCACTGCATTGAACTGGGAATTAGTATGCCTGAACATTGCACTTTAAATGTAAGTGGGAATGAGCGTCTACACGGCAACCGAGAAAATACTGGATACTAGACAAAAAACGCTAGACACCAAAATAAATCCAAGAGAGATAACTTCGCTGGAGTTCAATGTCCCAAAATAATATGACCACGAGAGATGTCGCAGTGAAGGGCTTGACAAATTTTGACCACCTAGGGACATAAATCATACATTTAAACCCGAGTACATGGGCCTATGTCATTCTCGCCTTCATAAAAAATTTCCACAGAGGTTTGATTCTGTGACCTCAGCAGTGGGACACCACAGGGAACATTTCTTGCTTTTATCTGTCTGGTAACAATTATGATAGATTAAAATGACTTATAGTGGGTACAAATCCACAACTTTCGAATTGGAAGGCTGCGCTTTCGGGTCGTCTGCGCTGGCCATGGACGAAAGCTTTCCATCTTAAGGACTTTCTCTCCTCACCTCGGATTTTCCGGCATGAAACCTTGTGCAGCGGTGCGAGCATTTAATTTTGTAAAAGCCGCAGCCACAACGAGGTTCTCAAGGAGGCTATGGGGCAGAAAGAGGGGTCAAAGGATGAAAGTACCACAAAGTACCTTACACTTGTTTATGTACTTGTGTACTTCAACATGCAAGGCTGCGAAATAACAAAAAAATTGGCGCCTTCATCTTTCTACAGGGGGGGGGGGGACTTGAGTAAATCCGTCGCTGAGTGGTGGGGATATGGCATGAATGTTGTGTCTACTCGAGTCAAGGAAAGCGTTAAGTCAATCGACAGACAAGTAAAGACGCCCTTCACTGAATCCCGGAACGCGCTCTGCGGCTTATATACACACCCCCCGCATTCGAGGAAGACGAGACGAGCCGAGCATGCGCAGTGGGGGTGCAGACAACGCAGACGCCAAAGTGCAACATCGTAAGACTAAGAAATCCTCCGCATTTAAAAAGTTCGGTCTAGCCATCTGAAGCTTAAAAAACAGCAAAGCTGGTGAACGACCCACAGCACTTGCCAGCATTTCATGTGTTTTGTATTGCATCGAACCAAGCTTAGCGTGATAGATTACAGTTAAAGGGACCGACTATGCATTTTTTTCAACAGAGTGTTTCCCGGCTTGCCTTTCGTAGTGTTTGTTGTGGCAGCAGTTAATCCCAAAAGCATGTAGTTGTTTATAAGCAGCATTTTTTGATCTGAAAGGCTCTGAATACTGATTTTCCTTTTTGTCCAGCGAGCATTCATAGTGATGGCGGTAGCCCTTCTCGTGACTTGTGCATGCTATCGTTGTGCTTTCGCAGCAGTTCCCATAACTACACTTAGCCACATGTATTCTGAGCTTTACAACTATTCTTTAAAATAACAAGCCGTTACAATGAGATCATGTGGCTTTATACAACTTCCCTGTATTTGTACTGCATTGCACGTGCCTGTGTCGTGGATGCCTTGTCCCAGTCATCATTACTCTCTCAACACAGGAGCCAAGCCAAGTCACCAAATATGTCACTGCACATAGCGCGGCTGTGCCGAGCAGAGGCACACGTTATTTCTGAGACAAAATGTAGGTATAAGAACCACGTCACCCCAAAATCTTAGTGACCTGTATACTGCATGCATGGTTTCATGAGCACGCAGAAATGTTGCTCAAGAAGCGCTGACGAGCATTGGATGATTACGTCATGCAAAGGCAACGCCACTTCAACACGTACTACTAACGCAGGCTTATATGTACATTTTTATGAAGTAATATCTTTTACTCTGAAAAAGGAAACAATCTTTCAATACCAGCAATAAAATATTGAGCGTGTATACTAGTCTACGATCACGTGACAGAGTACATCGAATAATAGTTTACGACTCCAGGTGACGCCACAGGCCATTTCTCACAATTTTCAATGAATAAATAAATATCTAACTCCACTTCTCACGAGAAAAACAAGGTTGCTCTGAGTCACTATGAGGGACAATCTTTCCATTCGTGCAGTCATCTCGTTTCATGTTTTGGACAGTTGTCAGTTCATTTGAAAAATTGCCAGGTCTGCACTGAACGAGCAGCCGAGTTGCAGCGAAAGCTAGAAGAGTGGCTTTTCAGAACCTTTTCTAAACACTCTTCGGGTAACTGCTGTGAGTACGCTTGCTGAGTACCCACTAGGCCATAATCATAATGTTTGTGTAGATGGCCAGCATTCTCTATGCTATCTTTCGTCATTCTTCGGAGAATTGTAGTATCCGCTACTCACTTGCTAGAAATCTTGTGTAATTTTTTAATTCAGTGGCTGACGACATCAAAAAATTATGCCTGAAGGGAGTATGCACCACAGTTAATAGGTGATCAAGAACAAGTTTTCTAATGGGGTTGGAACTCGCTCGTTACCCAGTTTGCATGGAGCAGTGTCTGGTTGTTTTTTAATGTTTTAAAACACTTAATTACTCATATTATTGTGATTACTTCCCGACATCAAGCCTACCTAAGGCCAGTTTAGAAATGAGTTATAAGCACTGGCGTGGCTCAGTGGTAGTATACTGGGCTGGCATGCAGCGGACCCGGGTTCGAATCCTATTGTGTCCTTCCTGTCTTTTATCTAGTTTTTTTTTTCTTCTTGCGATACTGGTTACGGACACTAGCAGCAGAGAACTACGGCGCCGCACGTTACCGGTGTTTTGATCTCAACAGCCTTTGCTGTAAAACTACAGCCTGTCATGAGTACGGATCCAGAGGGAGTGTGATCGCTTCCCCCCACCCCCCAAACAAAACCTGTGTGAGCACCAGTCTCCCCCCCCCCCCCCCCCTTTAAGAGTGCTTGTCCACCTCTTACCACCAATTAGAATAAACGAGTGGGACCATTTTGAGCACACATAACTCTTATTAATACGGCTTCTTCCTGCTACTAAAAACAAAAATGTTAGGACCCCCACCCCCTCCGGAGTTACTTCAGGCCGCTGCCCCCCTCTCCCAACATAAAATCCTCCTCTGCCTGCAACAGACCTAGGTCAAACCCCAAAGCCAGAATTGCGAGCACACCTGGATGTGGCCCCTCGTGGTAGAAGGGCGGGCCTTTCGTCACATAATTGTGCTCGGCTCGACTCACACCTGGCACACTTTGCTTGGCTTGCTTCCTCGCCGCGTTCGCTTCGCGTACCCGTCGAGCATAGTCGGGATCCGATAGCCGTTTACGGTTACTTTCTCGGGCCGCAGCACGCCTAGCTTCGAGGCAAACGGCCTCCTCTTCGGCTGTGCGAACTTTGCACAGCCGACCCGTTGCTTCCGAATGTCTGAACCGTAACCTGGTGGTGTTGCCTGAACACGGCCGAGCAAGCGCTGGCGCGCCCCTACAGAGAACATCTGGAGCTGGACGTAGACATACATGGTTGCTAAGCGACAACCATGCCGACGTCACACCAGCTGCGCAGCATGGATAGGGTGGCTAGCATGAAAAGGTCTATTTGGCATGGAGGACAACTTTGCTGATAAACAACGGTGCGGATATCACTGTAGTTGCTGCACTCTGCCCGAACTCGATCTTGTTGAAGCATGGAGCACACAAATGACGACGTGACGGTGCTGTTTGTCGTTGATGCTACTGCGGCCTTGGTCAGGTTGTTGTACAACCACAGTGGGTCGCATACCTTGCAGATATGCCCGAAGGTCCTATCCAGGAACTCGCGCTTGAACTGCGCTGCCTTCGCCGCCGACTCGCATTGCCGCCCCGCTTCGAGATTCGCTGCTCGTTGTTTACGTTTCGCTTCGGCTTCGCGTTGCCGCTACGAGATCTGCTACTCGACGTTGACGCTTCAATTCGGCTTCCCGAGCTCGGAGAACGGGGTCCGCTAGCCGCCGAAGGGTTCGCGAGCCCGAAGTTCGGGATCGGCACGCCGCCGCTCCCGTTTCGCAGCCCGAGCCTTCTTCTCCGCGGCGCGCTGGCATTCATCGCGGCGTTGCGCAGGGGAGGTGCGCGGGCTCTTACACCGCTATACACCGCCGAACTACCGTCCCCAGCGGAGTGTGCAGCTGTCTCACCACCTGTCATGCGCAGAGGGGAGGGGACCTAGAGGGGAGGGGACCCCACGGGAGGGATGGACAAAGCCCCCACCTAAAAGTGCGGCAGCTTGGGCTAGTTGGTATGGCATGACGATAGTTATAGCGCGAGAACAAAACGACGACACAGAGACAAGTGTCTTTCATGTCTTTCTTGTCTCTGTGTCATTTTGTTCTCGCGCTATAACTATCGCCCCACCTAAAGCTGCTTGGAATCTAAATAGGCGCTGCGCAGTGCTCCCTACCGGTTGCCCTTCTAACCACCACCATCTAAAAAGTTCTTCCTTTAACTCACGTGCAACCTTGGATGTGGAACGCCGGCAGCAGGGCGGGCCTTTAGACCGGCCAATTGTCGCTGTTTTCGCCTCCGTGCCGCTTCTGCCTCGCGCCTTCGCTTTGCATACTCCGGGTCCAATCTTCGTTGTCGCTTCTCCGGGTCCAATCTTCGTTGTCGCTTCTTGATTCTTTCACTGGCCATGTAAACGGGATCTAATCGTCGTAGACGACAACGCTCACGGTCCGCTGCACGCCGAGCCTCGCGGTAGGCGGCTTCTTCTTCGGCCGTGCGCTTCTTCCTCGGTTTACCCATGGCCAGCGTTGTAGGCAAACACGGCTCGCTCGGCGCCAGGTGTTCCATGGCCAGCCAGGCTCCGCGACTAATCCACACAACACCTACCACTTATCTCCGTCACGGACAGCAGGAAAGAAATCACTACTGCATGACAACAGCTTCGGTGCTGCCCTACTCTTCGTGGCTCGAGTTAGTTACTGTATAATGCTTTCAAGGTAGCATATACAGTACCTCTAGCTCGAGCGGGCGCGCTGCGCACTCTTCACATCTGCCCACAGAACACCTGCCACAGAACACCTGCTGCCTGCCTCTATGGTGGCTAGAAGAAAAGGTGCCACTGTGCCAGCACCATCCCGGCCACGTTTTGAAAGGAGGCGTGCTGATATTTCATTCGGCCGTGGAGCGGCGCGCAAGTCGCCACCATGATCAGTCGAGAGCGCTTGTCAGCCGCTAGTGCCGCACTTTTAGTCGCTTGCTCGTGTGCTCGCAAGCTGCAAAGTCTGCGCTTTCCCTATTTGGACTTGTTCGGGATCAATACGTGCCATTGTGACCATGCAACAGTGATGAGTAACCAGCAAAGACACTTCTTTGCACCTGGATGCATTGCGGGATATGCTTCGGCCCGCAAACAAGGGAAGAAAGCGTCTCTCTTCTCTGCTCCAGCCGACGATGAACAGCGCAAGGCCTGAGAGCGTACGATTCCTCGCGCTGGCAAACCATTGGAAAAGAACTTCTTTGTGTGCGAAACTCATTTCGACGAAATATTCATCGTCCGTAGCCACAAGCATGTTATCAACGGCTTCTTAGCAACTTAATTGGGAAAAAGCTGTACCTAGGGAGGGTGGGTTCCTGAGTGAATCAAGTGCCGGAGGACTCCACGTCACTCTAACCAGCGCCCTTTTTATCCGGCACAATGTCATGAAAACATTGGGCTATAAATACTTGATGACGTCTTGCCTCTGCCAAGACGCACTTACAATCTTTTTTTTGGAATTCTGAAGCAAATGTCTGGCTCGATTGATCACCCTTCGCCGACACAATTTTTGATATCTGTGAATTGCCTCAGTTTATACAGTTCGATACAGTCCCCCTCGAATGGAAACATACCTTTTGGAGTTCCGAGCAGCTTTCTATGTCCTGGCATCCACAGTGATTCAATCAAATTGCAGGATAACTGGATGAGCTGCGAGATTTGAGGCGCCTCAATGAGCTTCATGGAATTGTTATTGCTCGTGAACCTCTCCCTGACCCCACTGATCTAATTGGACGCAAAAGTGACTACCTGATCACTTATTACGTCAGTGGCTATGTGGCCCGGGAGGTGGTGAAATATACGAAGTTCAACGAATGTAGCATGTTGTTGCTTTACCCAGAATTCCTGCTTGCTACCGGCAAAATCATGACTTCTGTACCCGTCCGAGTCCCCAAGAGACCTTTTCAAAGCTAAGGAAGATGTATTCGCCTATTGCTTCAGTTTCAACAAGTTGAAAAGTGACAGCATAACAGACCTTATATCTTGCCTGTCTATGAAGAAGTTAAATATGGTCGGCTGTGAACACCACAAAGTGGAAGTGACAAATCAGATAATTATATTCTTTACACTGACCAGAATGCATTTTCTCCTTCCTGGAGAAAATGCCCCCAATAAAAAAAAGTGAAGTGTTAACTCAGCGAACAAGGTTTTTTTTATGTTATTGAGTATTACTCATGCTCTGTTGTTTCTTGTGATTTTACTATTGTATTGTTCGCATTGTTATAGATATCCCATTAACAACTGGGATGTCACTGTCTGGTTGTGCTTCACATATATAGAAATCAATTGTTTCGTGAACTGGTTTGTGACTGTACCTATGTTTGCCAATGAAATCTCAATGTGATGTGTGTATGTATGCCCATTGTATCATTGTGTATTTACTGTTCTCTTTAGTTGTCTCATTCACTTGCTTTAGCCGAGTTTCATATAACTTGCAGTTTTCTTCAACCATAATGCATATGTTGTGTTTATTTTCATGTTGTTTTTTGCTGTCGAGAAAATAAATGTCTTGCTTGTAAAATTAAATCTTGATTGCGCAAGTCATAAAAATAACGGCTGCCGATACCTTTACATGCATTGAAACCACGGAGAACACTGCGGCATCAAATTTTAAAACTGCACGGACTTTGTTTTGGTGTCAAGTTCACGGCAAGTTACTTGATTCTCTATCTTCTAAGCTTCGTAGCTGATATACTACGAAGTGAATTGAAAACACTTGTTTTCAGTGCCAATACGTGCTTTGCAGCGCGCCGTCAGAATTGTGACAGGTGGACTTTGTTATAATCCACAGGGTAGCGTGAAATATTTGCAACGAAAAACGACTGATGCGCGGGCGCGAGAAGGGGCATCTCCACGCAGGAATTCCTCCGTGGGCATCTCGAAAGCGACCGCAGCGCCACCGCATCAGGATGAATTCTCGCTCGCTCTCCGGCGCGCCGATTGCTGACACCTCTCCTTCTAGACGCTCGCGGCTAGTGTTGCCAAATGTCCAAAAGCAAAAGTCGCTAAATAAGTGTGTAAAAGTAGCTAAATATATTTTTCACCATTTTGAAAACAATTTTGAGCATGTTCTCCTCATGCAACAAATTTATTGGTGGCCTTGTCATCTCAAAGATTAGAGACAGCTGTCCCATTACGTTTTCTTGCAGGTAGAACATGATTTAGAAACAAAACAATGTACGCCTGTTTTAACCCCTATAGTGTTTGCAGACTTTTTAACGCGCTCGCAAATTACGAGCTGCGAATGTATGTAATATTGTAACGCGGACTGAAAGAGCGAGAAAGAAGAAGAGGGAGGACGCTCTTGAGCGATGGTGATTCGGCAGGGACGGTTGAGCGCTGGCATTTTCAGGGTAAATAAACCCATCACATACTGTCATTTTTAGCGAATTCGGCAGCCGCAAAAAAAAAAAAACTGAGGGAACAAAAAATTTTCTCGGCGAGCGGAGTTCTTCATTGCGATGGGCAAATAGCCAGAAGCTTAGCACACCAAGTTGAAAAAAAACTTCGTTGCGACTTTGTCGTCAAAATGCGAAAGAAACACGTTGAAATCCGTGACGTCATCATCGGAGATAACAGCGGGAAATTTAAAAGGCGGTCTTTTGACCGATATTTATGTCTATTAACCTTGGGCGATGGTATTACAGTGGAATTTTCAGGTTCTAAGGTATCTGCTAAACTAATTTATGTTGTTGATATTTAGTGTCATTTTAACTTAACCTTTCATGCTATCATGCTTAACATGCTATCAGATGTTTTAACATACATACACGAAATTGCGTGGTTGAAAATCGGGAAACATATAGACACCTGACACACATAACGTACATTAGAGATTTTAGCTTACCTCTGAATGTACAATGAATTGCATTGGCGAATAAAACATCATGGCCTATATTTGTATACAGGAAGCCATATATCATACGGTAAATAGTAATGATGAAAGCCTGCCTGCCAGCTTGAGAAGTGAAAAACGAAATCGCGGTACAAGTGTAAAGCCATGTAAGTGGTGCACAGAACTCCAAGATTAAATCTGCAAGTTGCAAGACATCTTCTGCCGCTGCATAGGACGCCATCGTGCCGATTTTCGCAGCCACGTCATCTAGCAGGTTATATTCGTGGCACTTTTTTTTTTTGTATCTCCGAAGGCCGTACAGCATTTTCAGTTACGCATTCAAAGTGTGCAGCCTGTAGCGACACCTGCAATTCACAATGCTCATGTCGCTCACCGTTCAATGCTGGCATTCGAGAAGGGCAGCGACAGCACTGTCATGGCGAGTTCAGTGAAAGGGTTCTCGCCGTGCGCATCCTTGTAAGAACTTACTTCCTGCCAAAAACTATCGGTTCTGTTTGTACACTGCAGCACCATTTTACGTGCCGCAAGTTTTTCCGCTGCGTTTCGCGATCGGACAGGGCTTCCACAAAGAGGAACTACGATGCTGATTCCGTAATTAGCTCTTGTATTAGCTTCAGTGCGTGCTCTACAGAAAGGAGGAAGTCTTTTGCAAGAACTGAATGTTTTCGGGAAGCCGTTGACGCAACTGCTTGCATAGCTCCACGATGATACGTCGGCAGCGAAGGCGTAGCTCTTTTTCGTCGTCACTTGGAAAGGATGCGTCTCGGAGTGCGGTTTCAAACCAATGACCAAAGTACGAATTAGGGTCAAGATGCTCGTTGATATTGACTGTTAACATGTCGTATCGGGAAGCTGGTAGGGATACTTTGTTGGCTGTTGACTTCACAAGAATCATCAGATCTTCGAACAATTTCATCGGGTCTTGGTACTCCGCTTGATATGATTTGTTGACATGCTGCACTTCAGCTAAAAACCCAGTCCAGCAGGAGTACGTAGCATTTGTTCTTGGGGTCACTGTACACTTAACAGAGCATCATTGCCGTGTAGGAATTTTTTGTTTTTCTGTGCATTTCCAAAAACTTCCTTCAGTTCGGTCCATTAGGCAAGTGTTCTTAACTGCCGCATGTATTGACAGCCAGCGCGTCTCACAGGCTAGCGGTATGGTAAGCAAAGCCTCTCCGTCGTTTAGTTCACGGTATAAGCTTTGGTACTCCAGTTTCCTTGTTGAGGGGTGAGCAAACCAACGGTATGATCACCTCGCCAGAAATTCTATGTTTCTCGGCAAGGCAACCGACGCACGTGAAACAGCAAGTTGAAGGGAATGACAAACGCATCGCACCATAATAACATGAGGAATTTCATTTCTCAGACGTGTGTAGACGCCACTATTTACACCAGTCATGAAGTTCGCATTGTCTACTCCTATGCCAACAAGGCTTTTTGGGTTCAGACCCTTGGACCGCAATCCTTCTAAAAGCACTGAAGTGATGCTTTCAGCGTCGCACTTTTTGAGTTCTTGTAGGGCAAGGAAAGTTGAAATAACCTCAGCGTTTCACAGAGAAAAATGCCTAATGGTGAAGCCAAGGAGCTTCAGGACACTAATATCGGTCGACTCGTCGATCAGAACGCTGTACTTTTGGTGGCCAATATTGTCCCACAACAATTTTTCGAAGTGCGGTCCAAGGATGTTCCTTGTAATATTAGTGCACTTTGTGCGGTGAATCTTGAGCTAAGAGGCAACCTGGCTATCTTGAAAAATTCGCTGGCAAGCTTCTCCGATGTGATCCATGGTGTTCATGGCACAGTGCTCAGCGACAAAAAGTTGAAGGGTTGCTTCTGCCTGCTGTACTGGGCTAGCCATTACACATGGCATGGCATCGGATGTAGTGCACTGATGTAGTCTCTTGCTTGGCACACATGCCACGTGTTTTGAAGACGTGGTGTGCTTCTCAACGCTCGCCTTCTTTGTCCCAATATAACATTTGCAAAATTTGCAAAAGGCCTTGAAGTGGTACGTCTTATGGAATTGTCATTAGCCACTTCTTGTACTTATTCTCTATAAGCCTGCAGAGCCTGAAGCGTTGTTTGTACACTTTGCTCTTGTCTGTTGTGTATGAGTTCCTATACACCTTTTCACAGGAAGGAAAAAAACACCGCCATGATGGGCTGTGCGCGGGAGTACAAAGGCTAAGGGCGCAGCGACGCCAGTGCATTTTCGAGGGGACGCGCCAATTTGCACAGCCCAAGGAGGGTTATGGTGGCGCCCAGAGATGCATTTATAAAAGGTGAATAATACAACCCTTAAAGAGTATGCACACGGCGCACTCACAAGAAAGGCCGAGTGTCACAAAAGAGCGCTCGACTCGGCGCGCACCGCTGCATGCAGAAGACGGCGTAAAACAGCGGCGCCAAATTTCCCCAGTGCAGCGGAAAAACAACCACCAATAGCCACGAGGCAGCGCTAGGCGCCGATCAATCGTATGCGAACAGTCGGCGAAGACACCCCCTCGCCCTTGAAGCGCCGTCGCGTCGGGATTTTAGAGAACCGCCGAATGATCACGAGAGAACATCACGTGACGCCGAGAATCCCAGCCACGGTTGGAAGGTGCCAGGAGGAGACTCGGAGGTCACAGTCGCATGAAAACGCTTCACGAACAAAATGCTTATAGACAGTATTACAGAACGAGACCACGTATCCATGCGCAGAGGCGGTTCTCGCGAATGCATACAGCTCCCGGCCAAACAGAGACCACGGAGAAATAACCACCGCACGGTAAAGATCCTCACAAGTTAGTGAGGAATCTTACGGTAGACCTTTCGTTCTCACCACCTAAACGTCCCCAAAAAAATGTTCAACACAGCAATTCTGTCGCCGTCTATTCATACATTTTAAGCCAAGTCAAGCCAGTTTTAAGCGGCTATTGGGTGAACCGAGCGTTTTGGCCCGTGGTTTTGGCCTTCAAAAGGTTCGTGCCACCCGGTGGCAGCAGGCGCGGCCAATCCCAAAACTTGCAGAAAGAAGCGAGATTCGAAAATGTCATGTATAGCATACCGCTTTCTTGTGTTAGTGTTCATAGGACATGCATCCATGGTATTGGTTTCGAAACACACATTATTAAGGGCGTCACAACGGTGCAACTAGAAAATATCAGTACACTGCAGGTAGACTAATTGAAAAAGCCAGAGTAATCTAGCCTTTTCATTTAGCTCCAAATTTGGAGCTAGATTGTGACTAAATAGCTAAAAGAGCTACTTGTAGCTAAACAGAGATTTTGGTAGCTAGAAGAAAATAAATTAGCTAGATCTAGCTACAAGATAGCTAAATTGGCAGCACTGCTCGCGGATGTTGGCTGAACCCACGGAGGAAGGAAAGGTTCCTTCCTCCGTGGCTGAACCGGGCCGGCGCGCAGCCCGGGGTGCCGAGCACCGGGGAACCACGGTAGAGACAACCGTTCGCGGCAACCGGCACGCGCAAAAGAGACTCAACTCTCGCCCGCCACCAAGGCTTGCTTCCGCCAGGGTAGGGTGGCTAGAATTCTAGCCACCCTAGACAGGAGTCACTGCCGGTGATACCCTATGATGATGATGACGATAGTGGTGCTCAACGCGAACACAACGCCATCTATCGCCCGGTTGTTGTAACCTGAAATGCGGTTTTGGGGCGAGACACGTGCGCCACGCGGCGCAAACCACATTACAGGGGGTGTCAGCATCCCCACAACCTGGACGAATAGATCACACGTTTTCCTGATCTCACCAATGTTTTTGTTAAGGAGAAAGTATTACATGCCTCGTCAAATGCGAGAGCTGACTGTCAGTGGCATTGACACAAATGATGTGGACATAATCGTAAGTCGATGACATCACCGATGGCTAGAACTTGTGACGTCACGGGACGACCTCACCAAATGACATCGTCGGTTGGTCAAAAAGTGGTCCCACTACAAGGCCACCTTAGGGATAGAAAGCTTTCAATTCCTGTCAAACCTGAGGCATTGGACACCACGTATGTTGTTGAAAGGTTTCAGGAGAGACCAATGCAACGGAGCGAAAAGAGAATGGCTCACGCCGTTTCCACCATCTTAGGCAAGTGCTCAAGAGACGGTACGATTTTTTTTAAGACGACAGTCTTTGTTAGGATACTTGAACGCAGAAATTTCGGTCATCGTCTGTCTACCACTCAATTCATCCCCAGTTTTAGCACTTCCGTATGACCCAGTCATCTTTATCTGGTGGCAGTGTTCATACTTGTGAACATTGACGATGAAAAAACAAAACAAATGTTACGCAAGTAGTCTCAATACGCAAGTATTAGGTGGTGTGTTTCTCGACTTGGGATTACAAAAATACCCAATTTTGAAAAACCTAAGTAATTCTACACCTCACACGAATTACGTGTTTCTTACGGTGCGATGAAAAAGTGACGCTCTGCATGAAAACGCACCCTGTGGACTACACGGTTCAGCCATTTGCAAAAAGCTCCAGGTTCTGTACGATCTCCTGTTTGTCGGCATTACTCCTACTTGTTCATATCTCACACAGCACCTCCACACAGAAGGCTGTCGTTTTCCGATTATATTTGCAGCGAAACGGGCAGATACGCGGCTTTTTTTTTTTGTTACCGTGAAGTAAGTCAGTGTCGGCCGGTACAAAAGGTGTCTGCGGGAAACCAAGCAAAGATCATCGTTCTCCGACGTCCTACGAAGCTCGGCTCGACGGAGCCAAGCTCATGGCCACGTTGTGCGCCACATCCTGGTCGAAGTATTCGCCTCGCTCGAAGTCCTTAGGATCACCGCCGAGAGTGTTGCCGAGAACGTTATGCACTTCGCTGGAATACCCCTCTCGTGGTTTGTAGAGTGCGACGCACGGAGACGAAGTCCAGAATGTGAAGCAGTACACGTCGTGGCCCGTAGTCGGGCTTTCGCTCTCCGGAACCAACGAGCACGCGTGAATACGTTCTTCGGTTATGGCCAGCGAGTCGGTGGGGACGTGCTTCGCATCCATCGTCAGCAAGAAGCGGTCCAAAAGTGCCTCCTGGACGTCGGGGGCGTGATAGAGAATCCAGGGACCGATCGCCCTGTTGGACATAAGACAGGTATAAATCGCGCAAATGCACTCCAGACGCTCCTTCACGTCCGACATGAGAGCGATGCTCGAGCGGATTGCGGCGATGGCTTCGGGAACGGACATTCCGGTGATCTTCGGGATGGGAAGAGAAATGTCACCGTCCAGGCAATACAGTTTGCCCGCTTGGACGCTGGACAGCGTCGAGCACAACCTGTCCAAGTCTACGGCAGTCATCGGGAATAACAGAAAAGCACGCAGACGAAGGGTTCCACCTCTGAGGAGTCGGTGGTTGCTTGGGGCAATACTATCCCCGTCGGCCGCGGAGATTCACCGCCTAGACTGCCGGTTCGATGAGCTGTGCCGTCCGTACACTGTTAGAGAATACCATTTACATGTCCAACCGACAAAACAGCAGCCGCAGAGGTACCGTGGCCGGCGCTTTCTGTTGCGCGCCTTAAACGGCTCCCAACCCGTCTCCTACCAGAATTTTGTGAAAGGGCCTAATAAATAGTGCCGTTCACAGGATTGGCGCTTGGTCACGGTGGTGACATTCTACAATTTACAACGGCCCGTACCACAGCGATTTCGTTTTGGCAGCATTAAAATTTTAAACGCACTACATACTTGTTCGGAAGTTGTGCGGCGGCGCTGCTCTACAGCCATGGCGCGCAAGAACACTGGCGGGCGTGCGGTAGTATGTCGCAAGCCGTGGGTAGCCGCGGCCTTCCGCTGTCGCGACGTGGTATTTTCTCCTTTCTGGAGTAGTGACGGCTTCCACCACGGATTCGTTCCTTTGCGCGCTTTTTTTTTTTTTAGGAGTGCAGCCGTTTAGAGTCTACAGCGTCTGCCTAGGGATTGCACGGTAAGTTTCGGCATGTTCAATTATCTTTTAATTTTGTGTATCTACGAATCACCGACCACTATTTTTTTTTTTTTAGAGGCGAAACTCCTTACGCCGTTGGTCGTATGTTCCGTGTCGTCGTCGTCGTAGTAACCACCTCTCGTTTAGTCCTTAGAATGCACGCTGGATGGCGGTACTTGTATGAGATGAATATGTGACGGAAAGATGCGAAATGGTGGTACTTGGACTGCGTCCGTCCGTCCGTGTGCTTTATTTCGTTTTGTTTGTTTATTATTATTTTTTGCAGTAGTTGTGTCCTCGCCGTGCCACTGTCGTCCGTGGCGTAGGTCGCGTGAGTGCCGATCCTCGAGATGATGATGATAACTGTGCTTTTCTTTTAGTGAAATAAAATTAAATGGCGGTGATGATGATGCCTTTTGTACCGAAGCGAAGCTCACCATCGTTCTAGCCTCGCTGTCAAGCTGTTTTGATCGAGTGACAATGGCTGACGTCTTTTTTTTTTTTTGATGTAGTTATAATACCACAACGTACACCGTTCTTGTTTCAATGACGCTCTATTATCCGTTATTTGACGGTGGCGCGACGCGCTAATACGTGCCACAAGGATTCGAGGAGGAGAAGACGACAAAATCACTCCAAGTGCGAGATGGCTTCCGTGCCTTTGTCTGTTCTGCGAAGAATCGGTATCTATTGAACAATATTTTCTATCATGTCGTAACTAGGTAGTAATTAGGAAAAGACTACTAGCTATTCTGTTTGCGAAGCTAGGTTTAAGTTTAACCACAGAAACTCTGCTAAATTTATGTGCCTCCGTTTTGGGACATTGCCAGAGAGATGTATTCGATACGACCGGTGTGCAATTTCATTCAAGCCACTAAACGTATTTCAACATGATGCCCACATTTACGAATTCTCGAAAAAAAGAAAGAAATCGAGGCGTAATTTGTAATATGTGAATAAATATGAGACTTGCATCCCAAATTAATTGTGTTTGCCAAACTCAGCTGCCTGGTCGGCTCGAATAATCAAGTTATAGTTAATATAATAGTAATTATTTTCTTGTTTTTTGTTTTTGATTTCTCAATGTTTGGATTTTTTATAATGTCTTCCGTCTTGCGCATCTTTTTTTTTTGTAAGCAATAGTGCAGTTACCGTCCATATGATACTGTAGATTTTCTTGGCCAATCCCCCAAAGTGGGTATGTGGCATGGATTCTTGGATACAGACAAATAAACCAGCAAACAAACAAGCAAAGGCTTTGTCTGTTCCTGTTCACGTCTCTCGAAATGGCTTCTGTTAAATTGTGTAATTGTGATTTGGTCGCCTAGAAGACGTTCACGCTCCTAGCATGAACGTTTGTATGCCTGTGTCCCCAGCGGTTCGGGACGAGCGTGTGATATACTATTAAAAAGTTGGTTCCAGTTTATTCTATTCTTGCATTCTTATACGTAAAATATCACGCGGAAACTCTTACAAATGGTGATTATTACGCGTGATAAATTGTGCAGGCTTTGTTGGCTTAGTGTACAGACAATCTCGGGTGCCACGTATATAAGCACGTAGATAACAAAGAACAGTTTAACCCGATTATTTACGGTGTGGGCTAACTCAAACGACTGGGAAACCACTCTCGTAACGTTCATTATTTTTTCTCCACTGGCACGTGCAACGAGGGACACTCTTCAAAGCATATCCAGTCGAGCGTTTACTTCCCGTGAAGAAACTATGCATGAATTTGTAAAAAAAAAAGCACGAAAAACGCCAGGTTTGCGCGGAAGGCGCAGCACATTCACAGCGAGAGCTAGAAGAGCGGCCTTCCAAAGCATTTTCTAAACACTCATTAAGTAACGGCTGCAAGCACACTTGCTAGGTATCCACTACGGCATTAATAATAATGATAGTTTTTGGGTAGCAGGCCGGCACACGCTAAGCTATCGTTTGTCGTTCTTCTGAGAATTGTGGCATCTGCTAAACACTGGCAAGGAATTTCGTGCCAATTGTTGATGCAGTGGCTGACGACGATGAGGAATTATGCCTGAACTGGGTATGCGCCACAGTTAATAGGCGAACAAGAACAAGCTGTTGTAATAGGTTGGAGCATTGCACGACCCACTCGTTACGCTATTCGCATTGTGCGACGGCTGCTTGCTCTTTCGCTGTTTTAGAACGTTTTATAAGTCGTATTAACGCGATTCCTTTTCCGACATCAAGCCTGCCTAAGGCAAGTTTGCGAACAAGTCCCAAGTACCAACGTGGTTCAGAGGTAGAATATTGGGCTGGCACTCAGCGGACCCGGGTTCGAGCACCACTGTGCCATTGGTATTAATTATTCTTATTTCGTGCGAATTCGTTAGGATGCCGCCGGCGGCGGCGGACAACTACGGTGCTGAGCTAGACCCGAGTTATGATCTCATAACAAATTTTGCTGCTAAGTAGATCATATTTACGTCGGCTACAACAACGGCTATAAGAGTACGGATTACGTCGAGCTACGCGCTACCGTTTCAATTCCTGCCCTTGCTTAGTTAAAAATCAAAATGACATTAGTTACAATTAGCGAAGAGTTAGATAAGACAATTGCCTGCAAATTTTGGAAGGCTGTAGATCCGCCGGCTACCTACAACATCCTAATTCTAATCCTAATCCTACTCAGAAGTCGAACCTTTTTTCTACGTACTTTTCCGTTATTTCTGGTGGCTGCGGTAGATTTGGACACGCTCTGCTCAACGCTGTATATCCAGCGTCCAAGCGGACTAACTGTACTGCTTGGACAGTGGCAGTTCTGTTTCCATCTTGAATATCACCGAAATGTCCGTTCCGGACGCCATCTCCACAATTTGCACGATTATCGCTGTAATGTGGGACATAAAGGTGCGTCTGGAGTGCGTTTGCGCGATTTATACTTGTCTTTATGTTCGAGACGGTGATCGGTCCCTGGATTCTCTGTCACGTCCCCAACGCCGAGTGTGCGGCTCAGGACGCGCTTTTGGACCGCTTCTTGCTGGAGGTGGATGCGAAGTACGTCGCCACCGACTCGCTGGCTATAACCAAAGAAAGTTCACGCGTGCTCGTTGGTTCCGAAAAACGACAGCCCGACTACGGGCCCACGACGTGTACTGCTTCACATTCTAGACTTCGTCTCCGTGTGTTGCACTCCACAAACCACGAGAGGGGTATTCCAGTGAAGTACACGATGGATTCGGCAACACTCTTGGCGGTGATACTAACGGCTTCGAGCGAGGCGAACACTTCGATCGGAATGTGGCGCACCACGTGGCCATGTACCAACAGTGCGCTGTTAAATGAAGATGAAATGTACCAGACGACGTTCATTGAAAGATTGCGATCTGTCGGAACCGTTGCGGCACCTGGCGGAGCAGATCTGAACCACGCGTTCCTTTCTGCGTGGCCTCCGAGCTGTGTGCGAAGCGCAGTCAACGCAAGCAGTGCACCAATGTACGCGAAGGCTACTGCCAGACACATCAATGACTGCGGTAACCTCTTTGATTCAAGGATTTCGCGTTGAAAGCGATTGCTGCTAAAGCGAGCGAAGCTTCTTTGTCCCGTCAGTGCGCATGCGTGAGACAAATGGACAAAGCCAAGAAAGTGTTTCTGTTGGATCTGTGCAATTCCTCGCAAACAGCCGAGTTCCATTGGCGTTCCGCGGGGATAAAGCCACCAAGGAGAAAAACCGAAAGCACCCGCTTGGGGGTAGAAAGTTGTCCCCCTTGCAATGAGAGGATACCCAAAGACGGCCTTCTGGAACTCGGTCCTAAGAGCTGCGTCCACCCGAGGCTTGATAAAACTGAGTTGGTCAGTCTTGCCGGACAAGCCTTTGGGAGAACTGGGGCTGATGAAACGGAGAGCTGCATCCAACAAGGAGTCAAGCGTCTGCCCAAGGAACCCGCGAGAGAAGAAACTTCAGGAATTCGGCATGTCGTGTCTGCTCCTAAAAAAGCAGACATCAATTTGCTCCAGTCTGACGAGGAAGGAGGATTCACCCTGGTTCCCGAACCACTGTACGAAGAAAAGGTGGCAGCGGCTCTATCAGGGAACTTCAGAGAACTGCGGAAAGTAGCTCCGGCAAAAGCGAAACGAGAAGCCGTGAGGCTGTATGAAACAGTGAGGGACTCATTAGGTTGGCCCTACCGGGAGGACGTGCAAAAGTGCCAGCCTCTCTGTCTTCTTCACGGCCAAGACCCACAAGGAGTTGTGTCTGTTTCGGAGCATGACTCCTGGCAGAAACTTGTCGGACGGCATCTGCAAATGCCTTGACCACTGAAGATACCTTCCTCGTGAAAAAAAAATCCCCAGGACGTTTTAGATTTTCTAGGGGATGAGTGCCCTCAAAGTGCTTGTGCGTTTTCGGTAGACGTTAAAGACTTATTTTATTCCCTACTTCAGGACATTTTGTGCGAGGAGGTGAAATCTGCATCCAACGCTGTGGTGGGACTTTGTGGAACTAACGTAGACAGCTTTCTTGAACTTCTGAACTTTTATTCGCAGTCGGCGTTCATCACGAGAAACGACAAATGGTACACTCAAATACAGGGCGTGCGCATTGGGTCATGTTTAGCTCCAGTACTCAGTGGTGTTTTATTAGCTCGTTATGACAAACGCATACAGCGAGGCTTGCTGAGACAAATACCGTTAAGGTATTCCTCTATGGTAATGATTTCTTAGTCATTTATAGTGCGGAACAGTGTGACACACGGCAGGACGCCGATGAGGGTTGAGCATTATTTCTGATATCATGGCTAATCTGGATGCTGACGACGGAGTTTCCCGAGAATAACAAACTTAGATTTTTAGACCTAGAGCTTCTGCCAGAACCTGCCAGAACCAGAAAGCCCTGATACATTTTAGTTGAGCGCATTCCAAGCTTATTGAGTGAGAAACTGCGAAAGCACGCGAGATGGCATCAGTGTCAAGGCTCTGTCATCACCAGGTTGAGAGCAGCTTCGGCAGCCATATTAACAGACATAAGAAAGCAGGCTTTCCTTATCAATTGCTCTGAGGCACAGAACAGTCACTTCTGAATTAATTAAAGCAGGGAAAGATTATGAAGCACACAATTCAGGAACAGCCAAACCCGAAAGTTTCTGCCATACTTTATATGCACAAACGTTCACACTGCCTAAAAAGAATTATTTGGGGAAAAAAACTAGGATGAAGGTTGTCTTCACAGCAAAAACCATCCAGGGTTTCTATACAAAATTATAAAAAACGAAGGATCTTCAGGTATAGGGTAATATAAGCGTGCAAAAATATTCGTAGAATGTAATGTATGCGTTGTATATTGATTTGCTTCATCATGTGGCCGATACTACACCGGTCAGACGCATGCTGCATGTCTGAACTATCTCCTTAAGGAGTACGCGGATCTCAAGCGCGGATCAGTGGGCAGCCACCTGGAAAGTGACTGTGCAAATTGTGAGCGCACCCCGATACTTGATGAATGCGAAGTAATGGCAAGATTTTCAATAGGGTACGGGAAATGAAGCGTTTTTGATTCGCAAGGCGGTAACCGAGTGTGTAAGAGCCCCATTCGGACAACGAGTACAAATCTTGTCACTTAAACGTAATTTAAAGATTCGTATAATAGGATGTTCTGGCACATGCGCCATCATTTTTTCGTTTCTGTGGGTCTTCTCGCACTCTTGGCTTTATATATACGGCCGCCATCTGTGCAATGAAGTGGTTGCAAGTGTGCGCTCTGTCCCATGTGTCTTCTTTCTGAAACGTTCTGCGCACCAAGAAAGTATATTTCTTTCAAAAGAAAATAATTCGTGGCGTTCCACTGCTTGCAAAGCCCACTGTTTCCGGCATGTGATGTTTCGGCTGTCCTGCTAGAACAGATGCAACTTGGTAGACCTTGCGCTGTCACCCGAGCCAGGAAAGTGCGAAGCGTCGTGAAACTTGTTGAGAAATGACAAGCATACTCGGGGGGGGGGGGTGATCGCTTATGTTGGAGAGTAGAAATATCAACAATGCTTGAATATGGTTGGCCACAAGAGACACAGTTGAGAAGCAAATATACCAGAAAGCATGGGCGCATATAAAGGTTCCTTTATTCGACTTGTCAATACCAGGATGTGTCGGCTTGCATAAGACCCGACATGTTTCATTGGACACGAAGTGCGAAGTCCCTTTCTCATCGCCTTCGTCACAGTTATGAAGGAACATGTACATAGAGCGCATTAAGCCATTCTGTCGAGGCCTCGTCACTCAGCTAAGATTAAAATAATGTTCCGCTACGCAGGTGACAACAGATGGTGAACGGTAGGCTTAGGATGATGCCCTCTTCCAGGCGGTGCTCACACACACACAAAGGGGGTGCTCGAAGAGGAGCGCAGCAAGAAAGTTAATGTATGAAGCTAAAAGGAAAGTGGAAATTTACATGAAAAATGAAACACTGAGTAAAATAATGTTCAACACAGCTGTCACTACAGCATTAACAGGTGTGGTACTTATCAAGATTTTCGTGGCTGCAGTGTCCGATGGGGATGCGTGGTTATTTGTAAGTCGTCAAGTGGTTTCGGCAAGCTGCACAGTTCATGAAAAATTTTGGTCCGTCAAATGACATCGTCTTGATGCTGGAAAGAAAGACAACCAATGAAGAATTGTTTCGCAAATGAAATAGTTATTCACGGTGGATAATGCAATAAACCGGCTACGGCAGTTATGAACCCAAGCAAATCGCTACTGGTAATCGACGTTACGGAAATAAGCAGTGTTATATATATACCCCTGTCACACGGCCACCACCAAACTCCGTTGAACGCCGTCAACGTAAATCTCCCCTAGGGGGTTCGACGGAGAAGGAGTTGTGGCAGTGTCACACGGCAATGACAAGGTTGTAACAGTTGCCGCGAGGGGGCTCAGCTGGCGCTGTTTGATTTTCGGATAAGTATTCTAATTTAATCCCTATTGATTTTTTTGTGAATCCTCGTTATGCGGTTTTTACAAAAAAGCACTATTAAGTAGGTATGCGACTAACAAACCATTAAAAACGAAAGAACGTTTAATATTGCTAAAATGTATTATTCTTTCACTGCGGCCACTTAGTGCTCAAAATTTTTCTCTGACCTCTAGACTGCTGAGAACGAGAGTACCTCGTTTTGCTGCGAAGGGAGATCGTTGAACGTCCTTTGCGAAATGCTCCGTTCAACTTCGTTTGCGTAAGGGTGGCCGTGTGACAGCAACCGCATCTTTGTTGTCGTAAAGACGAGAGAGTTGAACGGTCTTCACGGGTGCCCGTGTGACAGGGGTATTAAATTCAAGGGCGCAGAAAAAGACTGTCGGGCTTGCAAGCATCGCTGTGTGTCCCGACGTTAATGGCCGCGGAACCACGTTCAGCAGAGATGTTACTAGCAATGACTGTTCAATGAGTATTTTGTTTTGAGCGTTACGTTCAATTAAGCAGAACAATTAAGCAGAACAATTTGCACAGTCAATTGAACTCAAAAGAAACACTAATAAATGAGATTTCTAGCATTAATGGCACCTACAAAGAACCAACAGCCATTGCGAATGAATTTAATAATTATTTTACAGTTAATAACACACCCGTTTCCGACAGCTTTGAAGGTACGCTTGAAAGGCAACCACAGTCCTTTTTTCTATATCCTACCATACCAGAAGAAATTCACAATGTGATCAAGAAATTAAAATTAACAAGCGCGGGTCTTGATGAAATTCAACCAGTTCACTTGAAATATGTCGCTGATATCGTCGCTGATCCCCTCTCACATGTAATTAACCTTTTGTTTAAAAATGGCACATTTCCATCTGATTTAAAGAGAGCCAAAATAGTTCCTGTCTTTAAAAAAGGCGATAAGGGTTTGGTTTCTAACTATCGCCCCATTGCAATTCTGTCTGTGCTCAGCAAAGTTATAGAGAAGTGCTTTGAAAAGCGACTAACAAATTACTTAACTAAATTTAGCATTCTGTCTGCCTCGCAGTTTGGCTTTCGTGCAGGCTACTCTACCAACCTCGCGCTTCTTTCATTCACGGATACGATTAAACACTATATTGACTCAGGTAAATATGCTGGAGCAGTGTTTATTGACCTCACGAAAGCGTTCGATTCAATCCTTCATAAAATTTTAATTACCAAGCTAAACGCGGCCGGTGTTGTAGGACCTGCCCTGAACTTCATTCACAGCTACTTAACTGACAGAAAACAGGCTGTCAGCATATCCAATCATCTTTCTAATTTTAAAATAATCAATCGGGGAGTACCTCAAGGATCAATTCTAGGCCCAATACTCTTCACTGTTTACATTAATGATCTAACTTCTCACCTATCGCACTGTCTACCTTATCTGTATGCGGATGACACTACGATTTTAACTGCTTGCACCTCGATCGATACTGTTACTTTTAAACTAAACAGTGATCTTGAAAATATAATTCGCTGGTGTCGTCATAATTCACTGGAAATTAACCCCAGTAAAACAGTTTTTGTGCTATTTCACCCCACTCAAAAAAAGGTCACTGAATATCCGTCTATAACGGTCAATAATTATCCTATCAAAGCCTCCAGTCAGTGTAGATTTCTAGGAGTGATTCTTGATGCAAATTTAAAGTATACTTCCCATGTCTCACACCTAAAGCAAAAAGCAGCTTATGGCATCCGGATTCTCATCAAAGCACGTCCATACTTTGGGCCAAATGCCTTGCTTTCTCTTTACTATGCCTTCGTTCACAGTCACTTCACTTACTGCATTGCATCCTGGTGCAATACATATAGCACTCATCTTGCTCCTTTGCAATATGTTCAAAACCAGGCCATTCGCATTATCACATATCAACCATCACGATGTAGCGCATCTGCTATTTTACAAGGGCTTCGTATTCTAACAATTCATAAACTTTTTCTTTTCAACATGGCAACCCTTACATACAATTCTCTTCACTCAAACATGCCTTTCATGGTCTTCAATAAAGAACAACTCATTAATCAAAATATAACTCGATTTGCATCAAATAATAACCTCCTGTTACCGAAAGTTAGAACTAACTATGGCAGATTCACTTCTACCTTTACAGCTATTTCCGTTTGGAACGGTATTCCAAGTGACGTAAAAATGTCTCCAAACATAGGCAGTTTTAAAAAACGCTTAAATTCCTATTTACTTAATGTTTAAATAATCTCGTTGTTTATGCTGTTCAATTCGGAACTAATCGTTCATTATGTTTGCTCTGTTTTGTACCAAATTAGATGAATAACATGTGTCTGGCATTGTTGCCGCTTTGAGACATACCACTTTTAACTTTTCTTTTTTTTACCTATTACTACTCAGCACATGTGATATTTGTATCGATCGTTTATCATCTAACATGCACTTAGGTGTATATACAATTCAAGTTTCATTTCTTCTGCTGCCAGGTGTTATTGATCATTTGCTGATGGATTTCATCTGCTATCAAGTGTTTCGATTTGACAATAATTGACTGTTTGTTTCTTTTGCAATGAAATGTACTTGATTCCTTTAAACTTGTTCTATTGTTTACCGAGTTGCTTTACATGTTTTGTTTTCTTTATGTAACTAGCACAGGAGGTCCCCTTGCAGCCTAGAGCTTTGGGACCTCCTTCTGTATAACTTTTTTCCTATGTATTATCTTTTATTGAATAATAAAAATATTATCTATCTATCTATCTATCAAAACCGCACCACATAATTTTTCGTGCTTGATAATTGTACGCTAAATTCAGGATTATCCAAGGAACGCTACATCAATAATGGTATAATTAAAAATGAACGTGTTTAACCACATCTACACAGTTACTATTCGCGAAAGCAGACCTACCTGTTCGTGACGTTGGCTACACGGATCAGGGGCTTAAATTCTCTTGGCAGAGCAACTATGCCATACATAGAAAGGGAATAGCCTGCAAAAATGACTTACGGTATAAAGTCGGTGGCCGAAAAGGAGGGACAGTTCACCGCGTTGCCCACGCACGGCATGGGAGAGAGTGGGCGGCTGCATCACGGGAACAATTGGAGGACGCCAGCATACAGCGACCTCAGGTCTCGATAAACGCCGCAACGGTAGCTTCGTGGCGGATTTCCCAACGTCTGTCGGAGGACGGTTTCGAGTAACGGCGAATGTATGTCGGGAGTTTCGTGTATGGCTACGCAGGGCTTTGTGTACCAGTCGACGAACAAGTAAGGCCTGAAGTCCCTGCCTCTCTCTTCTTCGGGGACGAGCAGGCAGGTGCAACAGACGTTTTCCGTCGCCTTGGCGAACACGCCGTGGACGCGTCTCTGCCGCATTTTTTTCAGGATGTCGCCGACGGTATCAGTAGGGTCCTCCCTACGGTCAGCGCGATAGAGAACCCAGGACCCTATGACGCCCAGGCCGGCCATACAGGTGAATAGGTGTGCTGCACAGTCCAGACGGTCGCGCAGAGTGGCTATGTATTCCAGATGGGTGCGAACCGCGCTGACTGCTTCTGGTACAGACTTGTCGGCGAGCTTCGGAAGGTCGGTGAAGCCGTCGTTGTCCAGGCATCACAGTTCGTGTTGCGGCACTCTCGAAAGGTGCGAGCACAGTACCTCCACGTACGCCATGGTTGCCAGTGACCCTGAAGGCGCCTACGGAAGCTGAATGTTGCGTAGAGTGTTGGCCTATAGCTAGAGGGAACCCTCGGTGTACTTTGCTGTTGTGACGGAAATGTCGGTCGTATCTCCTACGTGCGGCGAAGATGCGACCTGGAAGGGTGAAGTGAAGCAGCTTGCGTTCACCTCCCGCTAGTCGGATGTCGAGCCTGAAGTTAAAAAGCTTCCCGACCGATGGGGCGTTCGAACATACTTTTTTTTCAGAAGTGCGGCGACAGGCTCCGCTTCGTTCGAGCGTTGGCAGTGGATTGCAATGCAATGCCTCGCCGCAAGGACTTTAATGCACGTGCTTACTCGGCCGCTGGTCACGTGTCTGATAATGGATTTAGCTTGAAGGGGCGTCATTCTGATAAAAAGAAATTACAAGCAGCCTTACATCCACGCGCTTAAGGACTGTGATGTAATGTCCGAGAGGTGTTTATAAACCAGGATCTTTCATATCTTAATGCGAAGCATTTCTTAGCGAACTTCGGCGAGTTTAACCCTATCTGCCTATCTATTTATTTAGCTGCCTACGACTTTTAGCTATTCTGGCCGTTTGTATAACGGGATATATACCACATTTAGTATGACATAACATGACTCTATGGCAGGCATAACTAACTAGTCATTTCATGAAAATCATGACATGTATGCCACGAATGTCGTGATTTACATGTCTTGGTCTTGCTGTTACTGCGGTCGTTTCGTCCACATGTAATATAGCAAAACTGGTATGGCACGACATGACTGCATGGCGAACATAATTTACAGGCCCTCATGTGGAAATCGTCGCATGCGTGTCTTGTAAGAGCATGACTGCGAGCCACGCTCATGATGCACTCGCGGTCTTTTCGCTAGCTTCTCATACACCAAATTTGCTATTACGTGACGTGCATGGACGACGAAGGTAAACGACACGTGCAATCATAATAATCAGGATATGCCTGTTATGTAAAACATGACGACATGCTACGTTCAAAGCGTGGTCGTGGCCGTTTCGCTAGCTTCACATATACCAAATTTGGTGTTACGTGAAGTGAATAGACGACGAAGGTAAATGGCACGTCCAAACAAGATAATCACGACATGCGTGTCATGTAAAACATCACTGCATGCTACACTCATAGCGTGCTCGTGGCCGTTTCGTCAGCTTCAGATATACCAAATTTGACATTGCGAGACGTGAATGGACAATGAACAAAAATGCCAGGCGCGAACATGATAATCATGACGCGGAAGTCATATACGGCATCATTTACCTCCACCTCGTAAAGTTGTGCTGATTTTAAAGTGACATATCAACCTTCCTCATTCGTGCTTCGCATATCATTGATTTCCAGTGCACGTGGTTGGTTGTTCCTCAGAGTCTTGGCGCAAACCACCACGGAAGGATCTGCCAATTTTTCATAACTTCGTTTTTCATTTCTACTGTTTCGTATATATGCAGTGCCTCTTACCGCTATATATGAGGCGTAACGTATATGAGGCGTTCGATTATCAATCGAATTGGCAGTTTTTGTTTTTCATTCTGGCAAGTTCGAGTGATTGAATGATTTTTAGAAAGACAGATCATTTGCATAACCACTTCATGTATACAATCTACAGCATTCTTGTGGGTTGTGGAGGCCATAAAAACAGCGCATGGGAAGGCGTGATCGGTAAGCGATAGCCGTTTTTTTTACCGATTCGTTCATCGTCTTTATTCTGATGGGATTCAACTCTTTGTATTCCTAACTAAAGAAGTAGCTCATATCTAAACTGTTCATTTTCGTCCTGCGCATATTGCGTCCTGCGCAATATTCGCTAGTCGATTGACTATGTTTGCAAGTATGAACGCAGCCACCAGTTCAAGATAGATGGGCGTTCAGCAAGGGCTTTAGCTTTGGCCGGGTGGTTGAATCGTTTCGTGAGACAGAAAAACGGACCAAAATTTTCGGTTCACGTATCCCAAAATAAGACTATCGTCTTGAATATTATTTGGAGTGTAATGTCTCAAAATCGTGATATGATTATGAGAGATGCTGTTAGTGGAGGGCTCTGGAAATTTTGACCATAACTTTCCTTAAAATGAGCACTGACATTGCACAGTAAACGGGCCTCTGCAATTTCGGCCCCACCGAAATGCGACCGCCGCGATCGAATCCACGGTGACCTTTGGGTCCACGGCCGAGCACCCTAACGACGGAGCCACCGTGGTAGGCAGAAGAGTATTCAAGCATTTTCCTATTCAATGAGACATCGTATGCTTATTGTATGGAAAGGACACTGGGCTTGTTATTTCCTTCACATCACGATTAGGGCAACCATGTTGTCCGTTTTCGGCTGAGACATTAGGCCATGTCAAACGGAAGACTCTTGTTTTTTTTTTGCAAGACAAATATATATGACAAATATGTATATATGACAAATATGTTATATATATATTTTGCATATTTGTCAGTCATCTGCATACGATAGATAACTCAGCCATCTGAACACATGCAGTATCATCTGCATACACTCTAAGTTTAATTTGAGTGCTACCGATAATTTTCACTTCGTCATTTATAAAAATAAACAAAGGCGGTCCAAGCACCGAGCTTTGAGGCACACCTGATGCGATCTGTACGTAAGACGACTTCGCGTGGTTAAACGTTACAAGTTTCGAGCGCGACCACATCTGCTATCCAATAAACCAGCATGTTGTTGCCAAAAAATTGTGAAGAAGCTAAAATTTCGGCATGGAAAACTACGGGACAGGCCTTAGAATAGTCAATAAATACGGCATCAATCTGTCTTCGGTCGCTTTAACAAGAAGCAATGTCGTGTGTGAATTCAAGCAACTGTGGAGCAGTGGAATGCACAGCACGAAAGCCGTGCTGTGAACGGTAAAGTTTATTGTGTGCGTTTAGGTGCTCTAAAACGTATTTGTCAGTGACACGTTCCAAAAGTTTGGAGCTGGTAAAAAGCACAGATATTGGCCTATAATTTGATATTTGCTTGTTTCCGGACTCAAATGCGGGCACAAAGTTTGCTAGTTTCCATAGCTGGGGTTATTTCAGAAATTATTGATTTTTTTCAAATATTATAAAGTAAGATAATTAGCACACCATTCTATGAATAGCACTGAATCTATGAAATTGGCGTTATTCCTCTACGAGTATATGACGCAGTTTCGTAGGAAGAACATTCTGTGGCAAAAAAAAATTCTCGGATGCGGTTACATAGACGAGTTTATGTATAAGGAGTACGGGCGCCCATACCTCGGGCTGTTCAACGAGTCTTTTCTTATTCTCGTATCTCGTGCCTTCAATCTACAAGGTCGTGAAACGTGGAATACATCCACGCAGCCGTTTTCATGAGCACACGTCCACCGTAGAACTGTTTGCAGTGTGTTCAAGATGCAAAACGGTAAAGTTAGCATCCTATATATAGTAAGGCGGCAACAAAACCAACCCGCGATATAGACGATAACAGACAGATCTTAAACTTGCATATTCTGTGGACTTAAAATTTCCCGTTTAAAATGCCCCGCACCGCCGCGGTGGTCTAGTGGCTAAGGTACTCGGCTGCTGACCCGCAGGGCGCGGGTTCGAATCCCGGCTGCGGCGGCTGCATTTCCGATGGAGGCGGAAATGTTGTAGGCCCGTGTGCTCAGATTTGGGTGCACGTTAAAGAACCCCAGGTGGTCTAAATTTCCGGAGCCCTCCACTACGGCGTCTCTCATAATCATATAGTGGTTTTGGGACGTTAAACCCCAAATATCAAAATGCCCCGCAAACAACCTCTGAAAGTGTGAAGAACGAACGCATTATTTTTTCCCGCGTTTCCCACTCTTTCCGCGCAATTTGTGATTGATTGACTTATTGATTGATTGACATGTGGGGTTTAACGTCCCAAAACCACCATATGATTATCAGAGACGCCGTAGTGGAGGGGCTCCAGAAAGTTCGACCACCTGGGGTTCTTTAACGTGCAGCCAAATCTGAGCACATGGGCCTACAACATTTCCACCTCCATCGGAAATGCAGCCGCCGCAGCCGGGCCGGGATTCGATCCCGTGATTCGCGGGTCAGCACCTTAGCCACTAGACCACCGCGGCGGGGCGCTGCGCAATATGTGACGCCAGCGGTTTGTTCACCTGGCGTCAGGATGAAGTGGGCTTTCGATTGGTCGGTATACGAGACATGTCTGTTGTGAATCGTCGCCTACCTTTCGTTGTCACGCTGTTGCGTGCCCGTTCCACATATAACGGGCCCTTTCCTGACTTCTTCGCTCCAGCCTCATGTTGTCGTCAACATGATCGCAGTTACCACTTGCCGAGTTGAGTGCTCTGTCTCGTCTCTTCTCCTGTCCCCTCCTGCCGTGTCGTTTGCGCTGGTAAGCACCCTTTATAATGTTTTCCACTGTCTCTTGAGTCACATTTCCTCGCACGACTGTCACGTGCGAAAAACTGATCTCACTTAGTTTTTGTAGGTTCGTGACTGCGCAAGCGGAGGTACCAGCGTGTAGTCGAAAAGCGCGAAATCCCGACTGGCCCAGGGCTTATTTCGGACACTAGAAGTGTTTTATGAACAAGCGAGTGGTGAGCACGAGATATCATTTGTAGTAAGGGTAGTGAAGGCGATAAATAAAACTAACGTCTTCCTTGTAAACTGGGTGTGCCATGAAAGACTTCGCCACGTGACGCTACAATTCTGGGTCGGTTGTGGGTCCGGATGTAAACCTTCACCAACTCATTCAGCTATCGCATTGGTATGACTGACTCATCCAAGAATGACAAGTGCAACTGTGAAGAAACTTGACTGTCGTCCTGTGCCAGCGTCCTGACTTCGAACAAGATTGGTAGACTCTCCGGTGTACCTTGAGGAGTGGGGATGATCGTCCCTTTACTAAGGAGAAGATCTTGGGTACATGGTCTTCAAGTACATCAGCCCAGAAAGCCACACGAACTCTACAATTCTGCCAGGCAACATCACTGAGCAATCCCCTGTGAAACCCTGTAGTATGTGGTGGAAGCGGTGGTGGTGGTGGTAGTAATTAGAAAAGGAGAAAGGCATCTAATTTCTGCAGCCCGGTCGGGAGATGGCACAATGCCTGTATGTGCAATGTGCATCTCTCTCTCTCTCTCTCTCTCTCTCTCTCTCTCTCTCTCTCTCTCTCTCTCTCTCTCTCTATCTATCTATCTATCTATCTATCTATCTATCTATCTATCTATCTATCTATCTATCTATCTATCTATCTATCTATCTATCTGTCTGTCTGTCTGTCTGTCTGTCTGTCTGTCTGTCTGTCTGTCTGTCTGTCTGTCTGTCTGTCTGTCTGTCTGTCTGTCTGTCTGTCTGTCTGTCTGTCTGTCTGTCTATCTATCTATCTATCTATCTATCTATCTATCTATCTATCTATCTATCTATCTATCTATCTATCTATCTATCTATCTATCTATCTATCTATCTATCTATCTATCTATCTATCTATCTATCTATCTATCTATCTGTCTGTCTGTCTGTCTGTCTGTCTGTCTGTCTGTCTGTCTGTCTGTCTGTCTGTCTGTCTGTCTGTCTGTCTGTCTGTCTGTCTGTCTGTCTGTCTGTCTGTCTGTCTGTCTGTCTGTCTGTCTGTCTGTCTGTCTGTCTGTCTGTCTGTCTGTCTGTCTGTCTGTCTGTCTGTCGATCGATCGATCGATCGATCGATCGATCCCTCTTGCCCTGCTGCGGTGGTCTAGTGGCTAAGGTACTCGGCTGCTGACCCGCAGGTCGCGGGCTCGAATCCCGGCTGCGGCGGCTGCATTTCCGATGGAGGCGGAAATGTTGTAGGCCCGAGTGCTCAAACTTGGGTGCACGTTAAAGAACCCCAGGTGGTCGAAATTTCCGGAGCCCTCCACTACGGCGTCTCCCATAATCATATGGCGGTATTGGGTCGTTAAACTCCACATATCAATCAAATCATCAATAAGATGAGGCTCACAGCAGGTACATGGTGATACCATGGCTTTTTGTGAAATCGCGAACCTTTTCTTAGCCACCAAAAGGATGAGATCCCATACTAATCTCATAAAAGGAGCTTTATCCCATAAGCTGCTGCATCCGTAAATTCTTTTAGAAACAACGCTGTGCTGTTTTAGGAGTGGGTAGAAAGAACTAAATCACAGATTCGCAGGTATGCAGTCAGAATGCACTAGTCTTATTGCTTACTTACACACCAAGTTCGACATCGTAAAAATAAAGAAACACAAAACAAAGGCTCCATTTATAATGTACAGAAAGAATTGCACCGGGTGAATTAAATTTATTGCGCGTCGCGTAATCATCCTGTAAATTGCTGCAGACAATCCAAATCAGCCTTAAGGAAAAGCATGCCCAATGAAAAATTTCTTTACATGTGCATTTATGATTGAGTGATGTAATCAGCGGCGCGTGAAGGCAATATTTGCGTGACACGGACTTCCTGATTAGTCCATCTGTCACTCCATCCAAGACTTGGGCGTGGCTGCACTGCAGTACATCTGGCAGAGCAAGCCAGAAAATGAGAATCATAGAAAAAACTTAAGTAAAACTTCTTTTGGGCCTAGTTGGTTCATAGCCATAGAATATACTTTTACAGCGCAAACATAAAACGATCCACAAAGAAAGCGACGACACGCGCTGGTGTGTGTCGTCGCTTTCTTTGTGGATCGTTTTATGTTTGCGCTGTAAAAGTATATTCTATGGAGAATCATAGAGTTCCAAATACGGTGGCTGGAGGGGGGGGGGGGGAGGGAATAAAGCTCTTAAAAAAAGAAAATTAATTAGAAGCATCATTGCACTCTTAGTATATATGCACTAATGAGTACCATCAATATCTCGCTTCGGGCTCCTACTCAAATGAGACGGTAATAAACGGGCGGCCTAATGAGCTAACATGGAAGCGACTGTCGTTATCATTCTATGCCGACTGAAATTTCAATCCCGCAAGTGATATTCCATAGCGCGCCGCCAAGGACCTCCTGCTGCCAATGAAGAAAGCTACGCTAGCGTGTTATTGCAAGAGCACTGTGAGTGTGCCACTCATTGCGTATTCCGGAGGTAACAGATTCACACCCGAAACGAGCTTGTCCACTTTTGGCTTTCGCATCAATATTCGCAATCCGTTGTCTTAAAAACGAAAATAAGCTTCTCGCTGACGGGGAAAATTAGTTTTTAATGTTTGTAATACTGATGATTTTTGCAGACAGCACGAGCAGCTTCTCTTGAATAAATCTGGAACTCGCGATGTATTCCTGTAATATATAGAACTAAGTGCTAAAGCACTGACCGCCACAACCTACAGTTCTTTTACCTATCGTAGCTTCAAAGAATACCAATGAAAATTGTTGTCAGAAATATTTTTTCCACTTTAATATTATTGAACAGTCACTTCGCGAGTAGGGCTTCAATATATCCGACCATGCTAAGCATAATGAACGCCTCGAAAACGTCTCCCGGGCGTCCAGTGTTACTGTATTCTTTGTCGGACACGGAAAGTCTCCGCGGGAGTCTGAACGATCTGCCTATTCCAATCAAGTTCGTTCCCACTTCTGTGACAAGTCTGTGCGCTGAATTCTATGGATATAATTCAGATCATTGCGGTGAGCTCGAAATCAATAATGATTTCAATAAGCTACCGGAGTACAGATTGATTTTTTTGCTTGACACCTGGTCCGAGGTACCAAAGTATACCAAGAAACGGTTGATGCAATCAACTTTGGAGCACAAGAAAAACGTCATCTTCGCGTCGGTGAACTCCCATACCGGAGTCCGACGAGACGTTTTCAACGCTTATTGCGAAGTGGTAACCGTCACCGATGCAGATATTAGCGCTCCCGAGGACAGGTATCGCCGGTGTGACTCGCGAAAGACGATGCAGGCGTCAGACTTGTTCACCGAAGATAGGTCCGAAGGGAGTTTCCCCAAAGGGCACAAGTTACGAGTAATAATGAAGGATCAAAAATGGGGCGGGAGGAACCTGAAGCCGGAACGCTTGGCTCTTGTCGACGCATACAGATCGCTGAACAACACCGTTGACGAGGCGAGAGGAACCATATTTTCTTTGCTCACAATCGGTGCGGACTTGTACATTCCTCCAGTGCGAGGAAGCGTTTCTCTTATCCCTGACGTATTCATTGGTGCCCAGTATTCACCGGCACCGCTTTGTTTCTTCACTGCAATGGAAACTGTCTACGAAACCACCTTCATTGATTCCTGGCGTTCTCTCATTTTGTCAACTACGGCTATCTTCATTCACTATGGCCTCTTGGCTCTGTACATGACTGTCCGCTGCCGTCTCTTCTACCGGAGACAAATACGGCAACACGGATCCCGTGTTTTCATGTTCTTTGTGTCCACCTTCCTGGGAAAGTCTCCGGCCTCGTCGATAGCGAACGCTCCAACATTCCGAGGCTTGGCCGTCGCAGTCTGGGCTCTGGGCATGATGGTTCTGGGCAATTACGTTCAGTCAAGCATCACCGCTATTCAGTCAGCCCCGCGGGCTGTCAAAGTTGTGGAATCCTACCCAGAACTCTTTCGTGCAGTCAACAATCGTGCTTTGACTCTTTGCTTTGAAAGGAACTGGTTTGATACGCTCTTGTTTTCTTTCACACCCCAAACTACACCCCTGCAAGGAGTTTTTGTGACGGCAGGAATGCATGACATTTTCGGCGCCGCTTCGACTGTATCTGACTTCGACTGCTACCGCAGAACCCAGGCGCGAACTCACATTGCCCTTTCTGTTTGCTCTGACGACGAAGTAGCAGCAGCCTCGCAGTGGAAGCTCGTCACTGGGGACCATTTCTTCACTCTGATTCAAGTATCTGCAATACACACCCTGAATCCACTCAGGTAAGACGCCTTACTTCTTGTGTAATGCGATCTTTCACAGTGTTACTGTAAAGTGCATGGGCATAACCGCTGAACACAGAACGCACACTATGAGAAAGAGAAAGCAATTTAGAATTCGGTGAGTTGGTATTGTCGTTAATTTTACATGTGGAGCAGGGTTTGCTGGGGGCTATGACAGTACCTTGGCGACCGTCCACGGCCCCATTGCGCATGTGCCCAACTCTCGCGCTCACGCGAGGAGGTGTGGTGGAGGAGGTGGCAGAGCGCTGCCTCCGCCTCGTTTCTTCTCTCCCATTTATCCCTCCGCCACAGCTGTGCGCTCACATGTAATACACAGTTATAGTACACCGGGCTTACCGGGATACCGGGCGTACCGTGATACCGGAATCGAAGTGCGCATGCGCAGATACGTACGTCACCCGTGCTGCTTACCGTACGCGTGGTATTAAGGTAGCGTAGGTGAACGTAGTGTACGTAAACATGGCGGCGCTCTCGGACGCCATCTTTGAAGTGATTTTGGCGTAGTTGTTGAAAGATTCCCCTTGTTCGCAGCAAACGACTGTTTAAAGTGGTTTCGCTTACCTTCAGTTAGCTTCGATGACCGAGTATTACGGATAAGTTGGCGTAACTTTTGAGATAGCTTTCCATTTCGGAAGCGTCTAGGCTTAACTACAAGATCGATGTAAACAAATCGGCAACGTAATTTTTTTTCGAGTTTGGTGCGTGTTTCATAATTATTTGCTTTTATTATTAGTAAAATAAGCTTGTAACAACAATGCTTCGCGCGGCGGCATAGGCAAACATTCTCATTTTATTTTTTTATTTTCACAGCCTTTAAGTTATTCAACATCTGATAGGTGGCGCCACCATCCCAGCTGTGGCACGTAAGCCACGTAAACAATATCCCGCTAAACTATAAGACGCTGTCCACAACGAAAATTCGTTTGCTGCACGGTAACGCCATTCCCTTAACCTTCGCTATTACGCTAACCGTAAACTATAATTGTCTAATGCTGCGCGTGCTCACTCCGTTGCGCACTCCTAGCAGCACCGGGTGTTGAAGTAATTTAAAATTTGATGAAATATAGGGCATACAATATTCACTGTGCGGAATACACAGAGTGATACACAAAGTGGGAGGGGCGTAACATAAGCGGTACAAAACATATGCCAGCTCCACAAGCACACAAATGAAACATACACGTAAACATACAAATGGAAACACAGGTGAACATCACCGCTGCTTCTCATCCCCACGTGGTTCCCCTAATTAAGTGGGAGATGGCGTAATATTTTCCTGCTTCAACAATTCTCTTACCCTTACCCCGTAGTTCAATATAGGCGGTGCGTCGACATGTACTATAAGCGGAAAATCGGTATAAATATGTTAACCATAGAGGAGTATTGATCTTTAGAACATTCTTTGCAGATGTGTTTACTGGTCCCCCCTTTTCCTACGTCACTACATTTCGTAGCTTTCAATAAAAAAAATCACAGCATATTCACGGGGTGAATGATGATGAGCGGGGCGAAACTCCTGAAGGAATCATCGCTAAACCGTGAAACTCGTCCGTGTGATTCGCCCCACCATTAAAAGTTAAACACTCCGCGCGCGCGCCAACAGCGAACGGGTTTTTTTTTTTTGCACCGCGCTGAACACAGAACACAGGTTTTTTTTTTGCACCGCGCCCCCTAGTGTACGATTGCCTTCTACCAATTACACGCGCCATATATGTGACATCATTCCTTGCATCTTTCATCATCAACTACAAGTACCGCCACTAGTTTTTTAACATCTCGCAACTTTTCATCAACTACAAGTACCGCCATCTAGTAAACGCTCCAAGAACTAAACTAGAGGTGGCTACCTACTACAACTACATACATCGGGGACGACCGACCTACACCTTAAGGAGCTTCGCCCCTAAAAAGTAACATCGTCTTTTCTTTGACCAGCACCGCAAAAACGCGCCTACAGCGCTTGAGCGTACATACTTCCTACATTTGGCAGAACACGTTAATTCCTTCTAAACAGGTCAGCGTATACTTCAAAGGCCTTCCGAGCACAAATTTTCTCGCTGTGCAGCTCTACTCCGCGACGAACAAACGTCCCACGATTCCCTCGCTTTCAGGGGCCAAGCTCTATAGCTGTACCGAAAACTGTAGGCACGCGGTAAGAATTTCGCTGCTAGCTGGCGTTTCGGCAGCGTCGACTGCGATGTCGTGTCGTGTCCCGCACAATCGCGCACTGCTTCGAAATTCTGCGTAGATTAGCGATTGTGGTTGCCGACGGAGAATATGTCAGGATTCTAAGAAAGATATTGAGAGAGAGGGGTAAGTAACTAAATCTTTTAAAATACGGACACCTGATTACTGCGGTGGAGCCCTCCAAACAAGGGCGCCACTACCTGTTGAGGCTCACCCGGCCTGAGAGTTTCGAGTCGCACTTCCTACGATTAACGTTGTGAGCCTGTCCTCAAGTCACCGAACGGCGTCTGCCGGACTCTGTGTGCACTGGTAGGATGGGTTCGAATGACGATATTCCGCGAGGCCGTCGTTGGAGCTCACAACCCGTGCTCCTTCACGAGATGCCATCGGCCTACGTTCGGAAGCAGAATGCGTGAAGGTATAGGTGTCCAAAGCACGCAATCTCAGGATAGAAATCTTATGTTCGCATGAGAAATTCGTCCCCGTAAGGACCACACGACTGCCATGTTGTGTCGGTTGGATTCAATGACTAGAGACGTTGTTAGTGACATTATTCGTTGGGTTTCGGACATTTCTTCATACGTTGTGATTGTGTTTGATGTGAGAGTGTGTGTTTTTACATGTGTCTGCTCGTGTGTTTTATTTTCCATGTACTTCTCTTCATTTCTCGTTTCTTAGATGTATGCTCAACAGTCACTCAAGAGCTAAAAAGTAGCCGGTGCCTTACTTGTGCGCCAACATTAAAAAAATATATATCTTCGGCTTCGTTCGAAGGTTATCTTTAACACGTTATTATGTCATCTCTGCAGATGGCTTGACAATAAGTTACCCTGCACGCTTCATTGCAGATACCAGCACAGGCGCCTCCTCCTTGCCATTGCGGAAGCGGGACTTTCCAAGCCTCACAGAAAACTCGTGGAGCCCGACAGCATGGTGGAAGAAAACACGTCCGAGCAAATGAAATTTCATTTACTCGCTTACATGTCTGGCTGCGCTGCGAGTTGTGCGGTTCTAGCTTTAGAAGTTGTCGTCCAAACAAGGTTTTTCAAGCATTTACGCGCACGGTTCGGACGCTCCCGTTGAAGAGAGTGCGATAAGCTTCGTGGGTCGTTTCCGGTTCCAAGATTTTGCGTAACGCGACGAACGACAAAAAATATACAGATGATGTCTGCCGCGGACGTTAGATGTGAAGCTTCTGGGATTGCGCAAGTTCTGTGTATTCCAGGTTCACCTTGATTTAAAGTGCTTATTCTGCATTGTTGCTTGCAGCAACTGCAGGTCTGTGTACGCCCTTTGACTTGTGATTGTACGAGACGGCGCTCATGTGCTTGTTGCACGTTATTAGTTGTACCAACCGAAGGCCTATGGACATCATTCAACTTGTGCTTGCACGTGACGTCGCAAATGCGTTGGATGTACATTGTTACTTGCACCAACTAGAGGCCTATTTGCACCATTCTACTTGCGATTGCACGTGATGGCGCCAATGTGTTTGTTGTACATGATTAGTTGCGCCAACCATAGAAGCATACATGTATGATGTTTAACTTGTGCTTACAACTGACCACGCTAATGTGTTTGTTGCACATTGTTAGTTGCACCAACTAAAGGCCTATGTACGCCGTTCGACTTGTGCTCGCACGTGATGGATCTAATGTGTTTGTTGGACATGGTATGTTTTGCCAACTATGGGCCCATGTAAACCGTTCGACTTGAAATTGTATGCGACGGGTCTAATGTACTTAATTACAGGCACAGAAAACGCACAGAACACGTTATAACTGTGTGTGAGTGATTTTAAATGAAAAGAAGAGAAAGTTGAGCCCCATAACTGCCTCTCAGGGGGGGGGGGGCACCTCAACAGCAGCTCACGAGGGGTTGGGGTAAAGGAGGGATTAAGAGGATAGGATTAAAAGGTAAAGAGACAGAGGAGGAGAAAGGAAGGGGAGAGCGAGGTGCAGGGACAGCGAACGACGGAAAACGACGGAAGTTAGGAGAAGATAGGAAAGATGGACACGGTCGCAGGAGTCCGACGACGAGGCACCACTCGGCGAGAGCTCTTGTCGGTGTCAGGAGATGGCGTAGGGCCAGCCCAGTCGGCCAGAGCTGCGCTGTCGTCGGAGTTCGCGGGGGCACAACCGGTCGGCACGAAATCCAGCGAGCGAGTCTTATCAGTGTGAACCTAGTAAGTATAATGTAGCGTTAATGGTATACAATCGCCATTTTTATCGAACGCGCGCTTACGGACGTTGAGAAAGTTTTTTTTCTAACGCTGTGCTTCCCTGCTCGTACTATTGCAGAGTGGACATAGCGATAGCAGTGGCTTAGCAGGTTTACATCTATTACTAATACCTGTGTCGCACGGGCACGCAAAAAGTCTTTTAAGTAAGCGGTCTTTTACGAAGTTGAAAGACTTTTAACAAAGAGGTGTTTGCGGCGCAGACACACGGCAGCAACGATCTCCTTTTAGTGTTTTCGTTCGAAGACGCTAGCGAAAGCGTGGCGCTAGCAGTTAAAAGAGAAGCAATGAAAATTAAACGATGTATCACGATGTACAAATTAGACTTGTTGCACTGCTCGTTTCTTCAAATAAATTTAAGAATAAGAGATGAAGAAACACCAATGTGAAAGTTTGTTGCACTAGTTAAGGAAGCATTCCCATAACTAGCGACGTGCACAAGTCCGCCTGACACCACTGGACTTTTATTTACCGTATTTGTTTTTCGCTGCTCTCGACTGCTCTCGACACGTTATGGGCGACCGTACGGGAGAAAAAGCGAGGATCGCAAGCCTCACGGCCTGCCTTCTCGCTCTGGAAAGCGAGGCAGACGCTGCAAAAGCCGCCAAGGAGAGGATAACGTGTCTGCTTCCGACCATTGCAGACGCTGCCTTTTCCGTGGGGAGCCGGCTGCTTGATCTGCGGAGTTGGCCATAGACGCTTGGACTCGGACCACATGAGTGACGGGCAAACACACGACTGCCACGCTTTCCTCGCTTGTGCAAAATGGCGCGGCGCGAGACCGAGCGTCACCACGTGATATTGCCGACGCGTTGTAGCTGCTTACGAGAGTAGAAAAGGAAATAACCATCAAAAGAGTTCATTACACCTTCTGCAGGATATGAAATTTGTTTTTACAAAGAGTTTTGGTGACAGAAAAATAAGCGTTCGCTCTTTTTTTCCCACCACTCGAAAATTGCTGGCGCCCACTGGTTTCGAGGCTACTCATTCGGAGCCGTAAAAGAGATCGACAAACTCCGCTTACGAAAAAGGCCGCTTCTGAAAAGGAGTTCGCTCTGTGCCGTGTGTCTGCTGTCAGGAACTCCTTTTCGCAAAAAGACCGCTTACTTAAAAGACATTTAAGTGCCCGTGTGACAGGGGTATAACGCGTTGTTTTTTTCAGCTCCCAAATAGGTTTCCAAGCCATAATTTTCCTAAGGGGCATCGTGAACGCGAGTAAATGCTTAAACGCGAGTATCTGTGCATGAGCGCGAGTAAGGTCATGTGGCTATGAATATCAGTAAGTTTTTCTTCACGGAATACCTCTTTCCTGTTACACAATTCGTCACGGCGGCCTCTCTTTCTCCGCACCTTCGTAGAGATACTGTATATGCTACAGTGACTATACACCCCCGCATCCACAGCTGTCCTCTACCCCTGCCTTGAGTAGTACAGCCAGAAATTTTTTTTCGGGAGGGTTCAACCATACTTTATGTACGTTCGTGCGTGCGTTTGCATCTGTGAATGTATATATAAACAAGCCAAATTGATAATTTTGGGTGGCCCCACCGCAGTGGTCTAGTGGCTAAGGTACTCGGCTACTGACCCGCAGGTCACGAGATCGAACCCCGGCTGCGGCGGCTGCATTTCCGATGGAGGCTGAAATGTTGAAGGCCCGTGTACTCAGGTTTGGGTGCACGTTAAAGAACCCCAGGTGGTCGAAATTTCCAGAGTCCTCCACTACGGTGTCTCTCATAATCATATGGTGGTTTTGGGACGTTAAACCCCACAATCAATCAAAAAATAATTTTGGGTGGGGGGTTGGGATGTATTTGCAGGAACGCACGTGCACGTGTGATCCCTGCCGTTTACACCAATGTGTTAACGCAATACTCTTGTTGCTGCGTCACGTGTTACATTACGAGTATGTATTGTGGTGTGAATAGTTTGTGTACATATACTTATTCTGGTCACGAATTGCAATCGATTTACGTGGCGAAGATGTTGTTGAATATGAATTGGTATATGTTCACTCGTATGTATGAGAGTAATAATTTTGTGTGTAGTTTGCAAGCGTGGACTACAGATTGATTGCGAATATTTTTTGTACAAGTGCTTGTTTCTGATTCAAGCCTGCAGTATTCTGTAAATAAATAAATAAATAAATAAATAAATAAATAAATATATATATATATATATATATATATAAGAAAAAAGGTTTTTACAAACTGTAATAGAGTAAGTAAATATCTTAGCGCATGAAGCACTTACAAAATAAAGCAACAAAAGATAAACATCAGCATTTTACGATACGTCATTGAAAACTTATACATTGGTAGGAGACAAGCGAAGTAGCTTTAGTTGTTTTTTTTTACAAGAAATACATGTGGTTTCATCGGCTAGTTTGGTTAAAGATGGGTGTGAATTACACAAAGAAATTATTTAATAATCTAGTCTTTTAGTGCCGTGTTAGTCCGTGGTGGTGATCCTGTCAATGATGTAGTACGTCGGTTGTATGCCACTTGTCTGTTTAAATACTTGTTTGAGAAGGCGGTATAATTGTGTTTAATATCCCGGAAAATTATTGTCGCTAAGCAAAATTTATACAACTGAGAGAACGGTAATATGTTCAAAGTTTTCTATATCTGCAATTGTTCTGCATATGTCTAGTGCGCTACAATTGCATATGTAATTTGCGTCATTTCATGACGCTTCGCTAAATAAAATGAATTTTCAAAACGGTCAGTTTCTCTCCGCATGCTTTGCATAACGTCGATTGTCAAGGTACGTGGGGTCTGCCGAATTTTTTTTTTTCGAAGCAGTTAGAAGCACTGACATGGCTTTGTAGTTGAATAAATAACTGCCGCACAATGCCAAACTTCGATTCTGATTAGCGTTCACCACGTTCATTGCACCCATCGAGATCCATCGCTCAGAACCGACTCCTATCCTAAAATTTCCGCGAGGAGGAGGTGAAGTATTCATTTAGAACAATCTACACGAGGCTGAAAACTATCTTGCATTAAACTAAGGCAATGCGCAACAGTCTCGGCTAGAACACAGCACTTTGAAATACGTCGCGAGGCACAGTAAGTTGTAAAATATACGTATACTTAGTTCAGTTGTGGTTCGGCTCAGCGGTAGTAACTGCGGAGCCGAATCACGAGAGTGACTTGAACAAAAAACGCCAGGCCTGCGCGGAAGGCGCAGCACAGTCACAGCGAAAGTTATAGAAGAGCGGCCTCTCAAAACCTTTTCTTAACACTCTTTGGGTAAACTCTAAAAGCACATTTGGTATACGCTACCCAATATGCTATAAATATTCATAATTTCTGCATAGTAGGCCGGTATTCACTAAGCTATCATTCGTCATTCTTCGGAGAAGTGTAATATCCGCTAAAAACTTGTAACGAATTTCGCGTTGCCTTCCATGGCTGACGACGTTGATTAATTACGCATGAAGTGGGTATGTGCCATAGTTAATGGGTGATTAAGAACAAGCTTTTGTGATGCTTTGGAGCGTTGGACGACCCACTGGTTACGCGGTTCGCATCGTGTGACGCCTGAATGTTTCTTTGCTGTTTTGAAACGCTTTAATACTCGTGTTAACGCGATTGCTTTCCCGACATCAAGCTTGCCTAAGGCAAGTTTGCGAACGAGTCCCAAGCACCGCGCATGGCTGAACTTCATGCTGATAGCTCGACGAGCTATGGAATACTTTCGAGAGTCCTTAACTTCGTTTCTGGAACTGCAAAAAAAAAAATACAAAACGATATGCCCGATTGGGTACCCCGCATGGAATCACTATTGTTCATGGAACAGTTGTACAAAATTTGTTGTGTCAAAAATTGTTGAAGCTCTGGAATAAAGAAAAAAAAAGGCGTGGCTTAATGGTAGAATGCTGGGCTGGCACGCAATGTACCCAGGTTATGATCTCGTTATGTGACCACATATCCTTGGTATTCGAGTTTTTACAGCGAAAGCTGATACGAGACCACAACTCGGGCAGCGGGCGATAACAAGGAAAATTGTATAGCTGTAACCTCAAGAGACGGGAAGAGAGCAGAGTGTGTAAGAGAACAAAGGGGGAAGGATATAACAGTTGAAATCAAGAAGAAATGTACAGGGGCCGGGCACGTACCACGTATAGGCAGGACAAGCGCTGGTTATTATAAGGGCGACTTCCGAGAGAAGAAAAACGCGTGAGATGGAGACAGAAATCCAGCTATGTGCCGTTTGCCTCTGAACGATTGCTCGTCATAAATTGTGTCAACGGGGACGCACCAAGCTAGAAAGACTAACTGTTCCTTTATCGTCCTAAATGTTGCCACGATGTCGCGTGCCGACGGCCCCGGTCTCTTAGCTCCGCTGCCCTAGTCTCAGGTTAGCGAGATCCTTCGGTTTGGATAGTTATGTATCGAGCCTACTGTGGGTGGGAATTTTTTATAGCCATGCCGGATGGCTTCCACTTTCAAGTTTTCTCAGGCGGATGCATAAAGGACGTCGCTCAAGCCTTGTTTCGGCCGTCTTTCGTATGTGCATCCGGAAACAATACGTGCGACTAACTCTGCACTTTTCTGTAACCTCAAGGGACCCCTACATGCGACAGAAATGACCAAACGAGAACCGCTAAGGGTTAATACATTTACTGGCGCTGCTAAAGCAGCAATACAGCGCACTATGCGCGCCCTGGAGTCGCGACCACTAAATAAGCGTTTACTTCGAACGCGCGGTCTTTCAGGGCTGCTCAGGTTGTCTCTTCTTCTTCCCCCTGCGGCCGAACGGCCAGAACATGGCCGCCCTGTCACGGCTAGTCAGGTCCAAGTGGACCGTCACGTCGTCGCCGTTGATCACCGTGCTCAGCCTGGGTGCGTGCCGTTGGCCGCCCGGCAACAACGCCGTGTCGGTACCCGTCAGTGTGACGTCTGCAGTGGGTGGCAGCGCATAGAATGGCTGCGACGGCGCAGACACCAGGCTTGGTTTCTTGAACGGCGTCGACACCGCATCGGAGCCCTCGACCTTGAAGGGGCCGCCGTAACCGTTGTCCGTGGTCGACACCGGCAGAAGCTCACCTCCGGTCATCACAGTGGCCGAAGCCACGGCAACGTCTTCCTTCGTGTTCCTGGAGTGCCGCTTGCCGTCGCCCTTTTTAACGTGCTTCTTAGACTTGCTGCGCCTCTGACGACGATGATGGGTGTGACCATGAACTGCCACCGCTTCATCGAAGACTCTGTCGACGTTATCGGGCGACGTCGCACGAGTGCTTTCCGGTTCGACATCTTTGGTCGACGCAAGAGGCGCGCCCGACAATGTCTCGACGGCAGCACTGGCCGGCGTCTTCGAGGTGGTGTGCTTCTTGGAACGCCTTTTGTTCACGCCGGAGGTCCTTCCACTTGCTGCAGCAGATATCTCGAGGGCCACACTGCTTGGCCCTACGACGGCTTGAGTCGACTCGGACGGTTTGGCTTCTGTGGCGCGCTCCTCTCTTTTTCTCGCCGACCGCTGTTTTACCTCGGCGCGCGGTGGCGTTGAGGTCTTAACGGCGTCCTCGACTTTGTCTCGCACGACATTCGGCAGGCCTGAGTGAACCATGGCTACGTCAGAGGCCAATTCCATGGCTTTGTCGACAACCGACGGCCTCTTGTTATCCACGCCAGACGTGGAAACTGAACCGGCTGGCTTCGCAGTGGCCCAGGCGTCTTTGCTCCGCGTAGTTTCAGCAAGCGAAGGTGACGCTGTCACACGAGTGGCAGTCAAGGAATAGATGCCGGCGACGGCACGCTCTGGACGCAGTGAGCGTGCACTATCATCTACAACAGCCGCTTCGAGTTTCCGACGTGGCTGTTCGTCTTCGTTGACAGCACCCGCATCAACCCCGCCAGCTGCGCACGCGTCCACCGAAAGCGCGTGTGATGTCTTATCCGTGACAAGAGTGGTTTTAGACTTGTCCTTCATTTTCTTGCGTTTCCTTTCGCCCTTCGGTTTCCGTCGCTTGGACGCGTCTTTCCTCGCGTTGCTTTTGACTTGGCTCGAAGGCTCGGGACACTTGTCAGTCGCGACGGGCTCCTTCCTCCAGAGTAAGCTCGTTGCCGATCTGGATTCCGTCGCGGGGCGTGGCCTATCAAAAACCACAGATGCCACGTCAACCGTCGCGACGGGCGCAGACTTTTCCGGAGCTGTCTCCGGCTCGCCACGCGGTGCTACGATATCTCTCCTTCTGGAAGACTTGCGTTTGCGGAGGGCGGAACGCCCGGGTGACTTCGCGGCCACGAATGGCTGTTCTAGCTTTTTGAGCGGCGGCGTACTGGCGACAGGTGCTTGACCCACCGAGGAAGTGCTGGCGACGGAGTCGGTGTCTGTGTGCGACTCCGACGGCACCCGCACCATCGGCGGCGGGGACCTGCGGCCTCTCTGGCCCGTCCCGCAGATGCCCCTGAAGGCCTGCAGGCTCTCGTTTTTTTCGAGCAACTCTGCAGCTTTGATCACACCGCCCCGCTTCCCACTGGCCTTGTCAGCGATGTTCTCGTCTTCGGAGGGGCTACTGTCCCCCGGCGACCCGGAGACGTCTATGACGACAGCTCGCACGGGTTGAACGCCCTCCATGTCCGTCAAGGGAGTGCCGCTGCCATCCGCCTTTCTGAGCCCCTTGTTCTTCTTGGAGGCAAGGATAGAGCTGCTACGACGTTGGAAACCACGTCGTTTCCAGCCAAACTCGCTGCCACCGCTGCTGGCGCTGCCACCTGCCAAAAACTTCTCGCGCGTCTCACGGATCTTCTGGAGGCGTTCGAGTTGGCGCCGGTTGCGCCGCATCTGCGTGTAGATGTCACCCTGGAAGGCAAGCTCGTTCTGTTGCGACGTACTGGGCTCGGACGACGTGTCTCCCGGTTCGCGGTTGACCCTCGACATGGCGTCGTCCTCAGTGATGACGCTATCATCCGTTAGGCTTGACTCGACGGCGCCACCGACCGCCCCGGCCTTGGCCGTGGCAGTCAATGTATCGCTGTGGTGGCGATGTAGAGACGTGATCCGGTCACCGATGCTCCTGGACAGCCTTCGCACGGGATCGAACAAGGTGCCAACGTCACCCCATTCCCATAGCTGTACGAGAACCGTGCCGTACTTCTCGTAGAAGAGTGCTGGGTGGAGCGTCCATGCCATTCCAGCCATGGCTGCGACGAAAGTGGGGCCGGGCTGGCTTTAACCTACGGAGCCCCGCGATAAGCTGTAGAGCTTTTGGCGTAAGAGGGCTGCAGTGAACGTTCCTCTGGCAGCTCGCGGAAAGCTCGAGCTAGCCTTGGCGAAAACCGCGAGTTCGCTTGTCGCGAGACGTCGCCGATGATGATATCTTCGTGGCACTCACGCTCCCACGGTACTCGACGTATGACAAAGAAAAAGAGAAAAAGACAGCACAACTCGAAAGGAAACGAAGGCGCACAGTGACAAATTAAACAAATACAAAAATTATCAACTGAAGGGCACGTAACAAAGACATATATTATGCAGATAAAGGGGACGTGTTGTAGAATGTGTTAGCCTATAAATTGAAATTTGACACGCGCCTTATACATTTACCTTCCTAAAACGCACTGTTTTTGCACTGAGACATTTAGAAATTATTCTACGGTACGTTGATCTATACGGCTTTGTTCGCAAGTCATGCCAAAAAACAACACAAGCAATCAGGATGGCGCACACTGCAAGACATCCAAAGACACGGTTTTGGATTAAGATTGTTTGATCATCATTCTTTGTCCAAAGAATGAGTAAAATCGAGACATCCTGGTTTTTGCTCATAAAGTGTTGATGGGTGTTATACGCAGCTCCCACTCATTGATAGAAGCGGATCCTCGTGTTTCGAGGCAGAGAAAGCATTCTATTCGGAGCAACAAATGAGCTGAAAAGTGGCAGCCGTCATTTCCGTCACGGAAATGACGTCACGCAAAAAATACGCGCGCGTACTCAGATTTACTGGAAGATGTGGCACACAGAAACAGGTGCACTCCCCCCCTCTCCCACTATTTTCACCTTTTCCTATTTCCCCGGCTATGCCCCGCCCCAAAGGAATACAGCCAAAATCCACGCCATAATTTTCTCACCTCACTGCACCCTCTTCCAGAAGAAACTGACTTCCGTACATACATAAATCACTCGTAATTAGCAGTAATACTACAAATTAACACAAATTAACACCGGTGTCGGCAGCGGACAACTACGGCGCCGCGCATGACCCGAGTTTTGATCTCATAACAGCTTTCGCTGTCAAAAAAAAACCTCAGTAAACATCAAGGACACAATGGGATTCGAACCCGCATCCCCTGCGTGCTAGCCCAGTATTCTACTTTGGTACTTCTTTGCAAACTGGCCTTAGGCAGGCTTGATGTCGGTAAAAGAATCGCGTTAATATGAGTAATAAAGCATCTTTATAACAGCAAATAAACAATCAGGTGTCACAAAATTCGAGTTGCGCAGAGAGTGCATCGTCGAATGCTCCAACCGTTTACAAAAGCTCGACCTTCTTCACATATTAACTGTGGCGCATTCCCACTGTGGACAATTGTAGGGATTACAAAAGTCTCTGCCATAATTCATCACCGTCAAGCACAGCACACACACAAAAAAAGAGCAAGATGTTCCTTGCAAGTGTGCAGCAGGTACCACGCTTCTCCGAAGAATGGCGAAGGATGGCACCTATACAGTTCCCTTGGAGCAGGAAATGGTGTGCAGCAAGGCGGGCTGAAGTTGTAATAACCAGAATGCGTTGTAGAATTCCAAATGTTAATTTTTGCACGCACATAGCGGGTTTAGCAATCTCTCCTTTTTGCTTTTATTGCAACGAACTTGAAACTATCGAACACTTCTTGTTCAGCTGCCAATGTTTTTTTCTAACCCAGAAAGGGAAGTATCGAAATCATATTGTGGCAATGTGGTCTGTCGGTTACGTCGGCCATTCTGTTATCATTTGTAGCCTCTGAGCTGGGACACTCGGTCAGGCATATTTTCAAGGCTGTCGAAAAGTTTATATGCGACTCGAATAGATTTTGTACGCGTATAAACTACTAACAACTCTTCATTCAGCCTTCCCAGTCAAAAGATCTTCAGTCATTGGGAGGTTACACAAAATAGTGCAACTTAAAATCACAATCATTCATGGGTCCATTCGATTTGCCTTACACTGCGTGAACCAGTTCCTGAACCAGTTCAGATGACAGTGCAGCCAGAGCTGAACTCATGCAGCACCAGTTCAGCGGGTGTGGGCGTAGAGCGACACTAGCTGCACATTGAAACGAACGCCGAAGTGCAGCCAGTGTACCTCCGGTAGCGGGCCGGCAGCGCCATGTGTCTCACTTGTTCGTCGTGTGCTTGCGTATGTTTGAGGGCGTTGGTGTGAATGCTCGCCAATATCGTCAAAAAAAAAAAGCCATGGATTCCGCCGCAACAAGTGCATTGATATGTGGGGTTTAACGCCGCAACAAGTGCAGTCACTGTGCAAAATTTCATAGAACTGATAAGAACTCGACACTACATCGTCGCAGTTGTTACGCTCGTATTGACTAGGTTGCAACGCAGGTACTGCGAAGAAGTCGTCAGTCAGTACCTTGATTTTTTTCCTAACCTGTAAATAGAGACGACCAATGGTCAGTGCTGAAAACGTTAACGTGCTTGGTGGATTTGTACTACTTGGGTGTGCAGCGCAGTAGACGTACTCCTTGGCCGACCATTGTCGACCGTACACAGCAGCGTCGAGCCAACCTCGGATTTGCTCAACAACGTAAGTGCGGAATGTGGTTGCTTGCAGTTAGACATGAGTAGGAATGCAGCAAAGCCGGTTTCCTAGCAAGTGACGGCATGGGGCCTAAAAACGCTACATGATACATAGGTGGCCGACACGTGGATATCAGAAAGCCGACAGAGTCACCAAACTCCCATTTCCTACAACGTGGTTCACGTCTTCAATCAATATCGGCGACAACAATGCGAGAACGCCTCTTACAGATGCACATAATTCGTCTTGTATACGCTGGCAGCAACAGCGCCACTGCTTGTACTCGAGCTGCACTACCTCCAAACTGAGTTCAGGGTTTTGTCCGAACTGGCCGTGCACGACACCTGCACTTTTTAAACGAACGGCCTAGTTTTGAGAGCGCCACCTTGCACTACAGAAACAAACGGTCGAGTGCTGCACTGCGTGTACCAGTTTAGGCAGTGCAGGGAAATCGAACGGACCTCATAATTATTGTTACATTAAAAAAAGTAATCTCAAAATTATTTTAGCTCTTACTAAATATTAATCAGAAATTTAGTATGTATATGTATCGTATAGTATATGTATAGTATGCGTATCCGCCTGACTCTTGGCCGATCCCCCTGAGTAGGGAGCCTACATGAACGGCCGTGTTTAGGGTGATGTCAGCCTTTGACCCACTACATGCCGCCAACGCACCGCCGCCCGCCAAAACACAATGTTGCCAGACAGCAACGCCGCGCTGTCGCCCCATCTTGGTGCCCGCACTGCGTCTACGCCCGGTTGCGTTTAGTTCTCAATAATACGGCGTCGAACGTTGCGGTAGCGTGTTAAACGCTGCCGGTGAAGCCTTAGAATGCCTGGATGCTGCGTACCGCTCTGCACTAACCACAACAGAAAGGGGGTGCGAATGTTCCGCTTCCCAGCGAGCCCTGGCCGACGACAACTATGGCTGGCTCAAGTGAAGCGAGACGGCTGGGAGCCCACCAGTGCGTCTCGTATTTGCTCTGTGAGTACTGCGCATTTCATTCACTGTTTTTCCTGCGGCACACGTATATGTGTTTCGCGGTGTTCGCGAATGAGTAGATAACCGAAGTTGTCGTTGCTGCGTCCACGCATTGCGAGTAGGAAGCCGACAAACGGGACGCGTCCGCGCGTTCGTACGGAGACGCGCTCGCTAGTCTGAGCTGTTGCCACGCTTGCGTTCGTGTCAGCGTAACCTCAGTATTATGTCGCAAGTGTTTGTGTGCGGGCTGCGAATTTCTTCGTGCGCTCACTTTGACAACTGGGTCGCTTACATGACCTTGAGAACCGCCGCTGTCAAAAGCCCAGGTGTTGTGTGTTGGCTGGCTCCAAAATGGCGGCGCACAAAAAACTATGCTGAATTTGGTGGAAGCTGGCAACAGCGTGCCCCATTGCCCGCTGGTTTTGGCTGAGTTTCTTGAAGGCACTTATTAAGATGTCTCCACCCTAAAAACGGCCGTTCATGTAGGCTCCCTAGATCAGCTGCTCATGGGGCTTAGCGCCATCTATGTGGAGAGGGAACGCTTTCGGTGGAACAAAAAATAAAGCGGAAGTGACGCGATAGCTGGTAAACAAGCGACGTCATTTCGTGTGCGCTAGTGCGAAATTTTATCTCGCATTAATTTGAGACGAAAATGCCCCTGACCGAAGGACTCGCGTTAAGGCGATCACCGCCGAGTCCTCTACGAGTGGGTGTCATGTAAACACCAGCTAATCTAATACCAACTCGCGACTAGATAGTGATGTTTAAGAGTACTGCCTCTCACTTTGCCTCGGATTTACAATGTAATGCATTCTTCAAAGATGTATTCGGCTTTCATGGCATCTTGCGCCGCTGGATTAAAGGAACAAACAGCGTTATACTTGTCATAACTGCAGCGTTGCTTATTTGCTTCACATACGCCGGTTCTTTAGCATGCGCAATGCTTGTGTTCTTCAATTGTAACAGGATGAAATGACGCCTAGTCATGCCAAAATATGGCATATCAGTTTTATTCAATGTTCACAATAACTCAAATTTATTAGACAGCACAAAATTGTAATAAGCACAAAAAAATCTGTGGGCACTACTTGTTTTGCATTATGCTTGGATAAATTACCGGTACGTATGCGAATTGCAGTGTGATAGATGACTTGGCAATCTGCTCAAGGATAACGCTAATAGTAGGTACTGCATGCTCAGGAAAGAAACAGGGCGGCAGGAATACTGATGCATGAAAGTCCAGTGCCTTGAACGTCTTTAGTGCAGAGTCCGATGGGCAGCAGACGATGTGGATTACATTTAACGCCGAGTGCTTTCTTCGGTACCATCGAAAACGTGCTGTGCAAGGATGCAGTAGCAGTAAACATAGGCCTAGTGCCCTATCTATGTCTTCCAGATAAGAAACAAGGGCAATGGTTTGTAATACTGTATTCAGGTATACAGTATTCCGAACCATTGCCCTTGTTTGATATCTGGAAGACATGGGTCACCAGGCATACGTTTGCTGCTACTGTATCCTTGTACAGCACATTGTTTCCGCAGGTACCAACGAAAGGACTCTGCGTTAAATGTAATCCACGTCGTCCGCTGCCCGTTGGACACTGCACTCAAACGTTCACCTACGATAAAACGCACCTTACAATTTCGCACACAGCAGAGAACGCAAGTGCAGAACACTAAAACACGCGAGGGGGTGTGTCATCGCAGACGAATTTTACAAACGTGCCTCATTGAGTGAAAGAGTCATGAGAAGGGGCTTAGCCTTGTGTAGACATCATGGGGCACATTGGTTCTGCTGCCATTTTATTGCAAGATACAGGATAAATTTACACACATGAATTTGCATGTTACATGAGCATGTTAGAAACATAGAGAATTCCCATTCAACTTAGTGCCCAGAATAGAGGCACAAGAAGTGTCCCGAGCTCACTGCATTGTCTAACCATTCTACCAGCTCCAAGCAACTATTTCTTTGGTCATGAAACTACCAGCCTGAAAATAGTGTGATGCAACCACACCAACCGAGAGACTCGAAACATTTCATTTTCAGCAATGTTTCACAGCTCACAAAGATTTTGGTTTGCAGTCCACAGGAGGGAACAGCAACAATATTTATTGAAGTTTCTGTACAAGCATATAAGCAGAGCTCCCTCTAAAGGAGTACCGTCAAATTTCCGCAAGCAGCCCCTTCATGGAGTGCACCTGCCACGCCAGTTAAGTTACTGTAGAGTTAAATCCAGAGGCACGAGATATATCCACAAGCCAATACAAGATGCAAAGCATGGCTTAACACCTTGACAATATAACAGCGTATATGTGTTTTATAGATTTTAAAATTGACCAAAATAGAAGATGCATTGCTGCAAACGAGGCAGCCCTTTGCAACAGCGACAATATGCTGTGTTCCAAAAGCAAACGCGAAATCTTTGACCAGCAACAGCAGCGTCAGGGCAGCATCATACTAGCTTCATTTACACACAACTGGTGCAAACAAGTCAACCATCACTATGCATTCATGCTACAAATCTCAACAGAACAGCCACCTGGAAGGACAAACATTTGAACGATGGCTCAGTGGTCTCGCAGGGCTCTGTTTAGCATGTCCCGGCAACTCTGCAAAACCTTGCAGAGTATTAAAGGCAGTGGCCGTTCTCTTCCGCTTTAAAACAAGCAGAAATAAAAGAAGGCAAAACATCATAGCCTTAGTGGAAACCTGCGACATAAAAGTGAGCATTGCTGTCAGCAACTTCCCATACATGGTCAGCTGTACGACGAAGGTCTTGTATAGTTCAGCACTTGCATGCATGGTCTTCAAAAATATATACAAAAAAAGGAAGCTCTGCAAGCATTCCACCACAGAAGACTGCAACTATTGCAGTTATTTTGGGACAAGCAAAACCGATGTGGGACGAGTTTTCATTCCAGCCAAGGGAAGAGGGGGGACAAACGCGGCTAAAGCCGAGACCAAACGGTGCAGCCCATCTCCGTCGCTTGGAGGGAGCGTGCGATAACATCCCCCACCCGGGAGGCCTGCAGTCGAAGCTACACCCGCCTTGAAAGAGAACAAAAAGTGAGGGAGTGAGGGAAGGGGGGTCGCTCAAGCAACAACTCGTGATTGTGATCACTGGCAAGCATGCTAGCTCGGCTGCCACCAGCGGGCGGCTCACATACACTTCTATGTGCAGCACTTGAAGTGACCGTATTCTAGTACACCAGCATTTTGTACAGTTACGTAACATCGGATCCAATCTGATCCAAAAAAGTTGATCTGCCAGCCTCATTTCATATAACATTACAATTCGCTGCTATCGCATTCCTTGTTTCACCCTTGCGATGAAACTGCGACATTTAGAGGGGCCCTGAAACACTTTTTCAAGTAACCATGGAATGAGTTCACCGGAAGAGCTTATTGCCTCACAAACTCAACGCAGCAAAAAAAAAAAAAAAAGAATCCTTCTAGTGCGAGCGTAGTTACAAAGATTTGTCGCATGCTGCTATCGCATTTTCTGTTCTCTCGTCCTGACGAAAGCACTGGAAACTGAGCAGGGAGGGATGGCAGGAAGCAAAGAAAATACGTCACGCCTCGTGACCTTGAGCACTCTTTCCTTTCTTCTACTGCGCGGCTTTTTCAGCGTATCGCACACGTAGGCAAGTTACGGCCTCCCGCGGCGATTTCTGTAATGACCGAGTGCGACATGTTCAATTCAGCAAATGGCTAATGATGATATGTGGGGTTTAACGTCCCAAAACCACCATATGATTATTAGAGACGCCGTAATGGAAGGCTCAGGAAATTTCGACCACCTTGGGTTCAGCCAATGGCTAATAGATGGCTTTCTACGAGTGATTTTAAAGCACCTTCCATCATTTGTCAAGAGAAGAAGAAGCAATCTTTAGCTGACTTTCATAACTTTTTGTGAATTCCAGGCTGCGTGCAGCGCTATAATATTTGGCTCGCGTGTTCTTGAGAGCCTCTACTACCGATCGGCAGCATTTCCTGACCATGCTCAAGAAGTGTTATGCCGGGGTCCACCACAGCTCCACTGACATATCTGTCATGAATATGACTTAATAAAATATATACTAACAAATAGCAATGAAAAAAAAGCTAGGAAGAAAAGTTCTGTTGCAGGGCATCAAACCAGCAACCTATCACTCTGCAGCGCATACCACTAAGCCACGGAACGTATATCGTCATGAGTGTCAACAGCAAGCAATAATTATATGCCATGTACCATTTGGTAGTCCTCAGAGCTTCGCAACTTCAGTGCGTTTTCGTCATCAGTATCAAGATGACGCCACGAGCTCGCATTGAGCACGCTCTGAAGGTCGTCGCCCCCTTCCTCCATGCTTTTCACCTCGTGATGAGCACCGCCTCCACAAAATTGTCTCTCCTGCGCACGCACTTATCAGGCGTTTGATTCAGCAGAGCACGAACGCACAGCCACTCCGCTCGCTGCCACGCTTACAAAAGAAGCACACTGTTCACACACCAAGTAAGTGTTGTGAAAGTTCGCATTTGTCCTCTGTATACTTGTTTCCCGCACCTTTGTTTGAACAGCGCGGTTTAAGTGTCGAGCCGTGACAGCTCTTGGTCCATGCCCGTCCTGTGTACGCTCGTTTCGTGCACGTTTTCTGCTTGAGCTACGCGCTGCAAATTTCTAGCAACTTGCAATTCTTCGCGTCACTTAGCAATTCGTTACTGTAGCATTCATTCCTTTTTCCTTGCGTCAAAACAGTGAACAATAAACGCTTAACAACTACTGTGCATACACGTTTCACTTTCGTGTTACAATACCGATTCTCAGAGAGAGGAATCAGCTACTTTTCTTTTTCGTTATGCACAGACACTCTTTTCTTTTTTGACCAGAACGCACGAGTGTCAAGCCACCGATTCGGCAAGCGCGAAGCATAGCGGCTAAATGAACGAGAATATGCACATGCGCTCAATGAGCAGTGATCTGCACCTGTTGTTGCCAGGCTGTTCCAGGAACAGGACACCAACCCCGCTTCTTTTGAGCACCATTACTGCCATCATTTCTTTCCTTTTCTCAATGCTGCCACCAAGTTGCAAAAGAAGTTTCAGCAGAAGGGTGAAACGATGAACACACCAACAACAAATGGTCAGGCTGGCACCCAACTCTTTTAAATCGGGTATCGTGCAACTCTACAAAATGCTGGTGTAAAAGAATACAGCTGCGCCAAAAAGAGAGGCTCTTCTTGCAGTCTTTTCGCATGTAGAAGGGTTCACAATCCATTCGCACTGATGCCCACTGTGTTCGCAGGCGCCTAGCAATCGATACCGGGCCCTTAGAATCAAAGTTCACGGCTGCTGCTGGAGCGAGCCTTTAAGAAACCGAAACTACAACCATTCCGATTAAATAAACACACGGTGCTTCAGACACTTCTCCGGGCACGGCGCTTGATGGCTTTCGCACCTTGCCGCTAAATTGCGGTGTTGTGGCCCAGTACGGCACTGATAAGCAAGTTTGGCGCAGCAGGAGTGGTTCAGCGCAGGTAAACAAGTTTGGCGCACAATGGCGCAAATGGCACAGCTGTTCCACCCCAGACATCGGCAACCTTGTTCTCGGCGTGTTCCTCCATCAACGCTGAAAGAGTCTACTGCTCGACACAAGAATGTGGGTACAAACAGGTGGCAGTTCATTATTTCACAAATACATGCAGATGCAAACACACTATACGGCTCCACATAGTGGCTACTGCGTCATGACAATACCACTCTTCATCCAGATGGTCAGGGGAGTACAAAATTCCATGCATCTGAATGCTCAGAACGAGAGACAAACATTTTCATGGGACTGGTCACGCTTGTAAGGCTGCTTTGTATTAGCAACCACTTCAAAGAACAGTGCAATCACTGCGTCGTCAAGGCTAAAAGCGGCACAACGCTAAAAGCAAATTTCGCGCCCAGAGCTAAAAAGAATGTATCCCGTGCCATTCCAATATACAACAGTTGTTACGCTTAGCTTACTAAGCACGAAAGCAAAAAAACATACATATGCATATAAATAATGGGGCCAGCTGGAGAATGTGTCCAAGATGCTAACAATTGGAGCCTAGGCGGGACAAGAGTCCGCAGCGCCAAAACTGCAAATAAAAGCGGGAAGGCACTATTCCGAAAGTGGCCCGGGAAGCACTACGCGTTATGTGTACTCAAGCATGCAACAGTTAAGAGGTGGCCTCACAGCCAGTCCTCGTGCTGCCCACAATAACACAGCACCTGGAAAAAAAAAACAAAAAAAGGGGGGGAGACTGGTGACCGGACCAGTCTGTCGCCACAAGCACGTTAAAACTCAAGCGCAGACGGCACAAAAAAGTCCCTTTTCAAAGTCTCAGAAAGGTCGCTAGTCTTTGAAGACGTGTGTCGCGACACTAGCAGTGGTCGTCAGTGGAAAGACGTTCCGGCTTCTCTGAACACCTTCACTGCGTTTTCAGCTGAATATTTCCAAGCGTCAGGGCACCAAAAAGAGTTTTAAAAAAATGTCACAGTTCCGACCGCTTCCACAGTGCAGGCCATGCCACACGGGAGCGACAACCGGCTCGTCAACCAAACGCCCAGGCGCATTCTTCGTGGGTTGCGCCTGTTCGTTTGGTGCAGGCGAAACCGATTGGCCGGCTGCTGGGGCCGGTTTGCCACCAGGAAAGCAGTCCGGGAAGTTGGAGTCGCTGCTGATATCGACTGTGGCAGACTTGAGGTGCTCATGCTTTTCAGCATTGTTCTTTTCACGGACTGAGCACCGCTTCTTATGCTGCCTTGTGCCACTGAAAATGAGAGATAGGTTAGGTTAATTTGGTTTTTATGGCACAAAAGCAGCTAAGGCTATGCTGCGCCAGACACAAGACTTTCAGGAATGGACACTAAAAAGATTAGATTTTAAAGCTTATTTAACAGGTTACATTCTTTCAGAAAGTTTAGCAAGTCAGGCAGAGGAACTAGAGGGTCATCTCCTAGGAACAAAGCAGGGTGTAAAGGTACGTGTTGTTTGTATAGCTTGCTGAAATGTTTTTGTCTCTGTGTTTCAATGGTAGGGCATGTGATTAGGATGTGCATAAGTGTTAACGCTTCTTGGCATTTTTCACACGGTTCTTCCTTTGCGAGTAAGAAGTTGTGTGTCAAGTGTGCGTGTCCAATGCGAAGTCGGCATAATACAACTTCAATAAACCGTTGCTGGTGACGGCAGGTCTTCCATTCCCCCGAGTGTGGGTTTCACCCGGTGGAGCTTATTGTTCGTGCAGGTGCCCCATTGCTTTTGCCATTTTGCTAGTAGGGCGAGAAGAATTGTTCTCTGGATATCTTTAAGGGGAATTTTTACTTTTGTTACAATTTTATGGGCTGCCTGGGAAGCATACTTATCTGCTTTTTTGTTTCCGGGTATCCCAACATGACTTGGGACCCATCAGAAACGGATGCAGGTTGCCTGGCTGTTTAAGTATACCATGTTTAGAATGTCGCTTACTATAGGCTCACATTCGGATTTTATATGTAGTGCTTTTAGTGTGCTTAGAGAGTCGGTGTATATGATTGCTTTCGTGTATTTTTCAGCGATGATTTTCCGAACTGCTTCACTCAAGGCATAAGCTTCAGCTGAAAAAATAGAAAAACTACGAGGTACTTTCACAGAAATTGCGCTCTTCGTCGTCACAATCCCAATACCCACGTGGTCCTCCGTTTTTGAGCCATCTGTGTAAAATTCTTCGTAATCCCTATATTCGTGCTGAAGTGTATAAAATTCTTGGACTAAGTGTTCTGGTGGGGTGCTTTTTTTGTTGAAACGGCTTAGTGAAAATTCGCATAGCTGTGACAGGTCAAACCATGGCGGCAGTCTTGGTGGTTTAATAGCGACATCTAGTGATCCATCAGGGATGGTATAAAAGCGGCAGTATTCCTCGAAACGTAGGACAAGTGGTTTGATTAGGTTCGGTTTGTTGAGGTAGTGTGAGCGCGAGTCACATTTGATTGATTGATTGATTTGTGGGGTTTAACGTCCCAAAACCACTATATGATTATGAGAGACGCCGTAGTGGAGGGCTCCGGAAATTTCGACCACCTGGGGTTCTTTAACGTGCACCCAAATCTGAGTACACGGGCCTACAACATTTCCGCCTCCATCGGAAATGCAGCCGCCACAGCCGGGATTTGATCCCGCGACCTGCGGGTCGCGAGTCACATTTTGCGGCAATCTTATAGCAGATGTGTTCAGGTGACGACCTTATTTTTAAAACATATGACAAGGTTAGTAATGTTCTTCGATCACATAGAGGGGGCTCATTGCATTCTACGTATAGACTTTGCACAGGTGATGTTCTGTAAGCACCACTTGACAGACGGAGACCGAGGTTGTGTATAGGGTCGAGACGGCGGATGTATGAGATTCGCGCCGAGTCGTAGACTATGCATCCGTAGTCTAAAATGCTGCGTACAAGAGATCGGTAAATACGTATAAGGCAGAGTTGATCGGAACCCCAGTGTTTATGGGAGAGTACTTTGAGCACATTGAGTGCTCTGTTTGCCTTAGTTTTCAATGCATTTATGTGTGGTAGAAAGTTTAGTTTTCGGTCGAATGTGATTCTTAGAAATTTGTGTTCTTGCTTTACCGGCATGTTGATGTTGTATAGTTTGAGCGCGGGTTCAGGGAACAATCCTCTCTTTTGCGTAAAGAGAACAGCTGTGGTTTTTTGGGCTGAAAAGCGGAAACCATTTTGGTCAGTCCATTTCGTAAGCCGATTTATTGTAATTTGGAGTTGCCTTTCGCAGGATGATAGGCTGGAGGCTCGGCATGCAATTTGCAGATCATCAACATAGATGGAGTGCGTGATTGTACGGGGTATAGCCCTGTTGATGGAGTTCATTTTCACTATAAACAGGGTGGTGCTCAAAACGCAGCCCTGTGGTACACCATTTTCTTGGACAAATATTCGGGACAGTACCGTACCCAAACGTACTTGAAATGTTCTATTCGATAAAAAATCGTGTAAGCAGTTCAGCATTCTTCCGCGAATCCCTAAGTTAGAATTCCGTATCTCCAAGTTGTGTCATATGCTTTCTCTAAGTCAAAGAAGACCGAGAGACAGAACTGTTTGTGTAGAAATGCTTGTCGTATTTCTTGTTCCAGCCTAACAATGTGATCAGTGGTGGAACAGCCCTTTTTGTATCCGCAATGGTGTGCGTCTATTAGGTGCTCCGAATCCAGAGTGAAGGTAAGTCTAATATTTATGATGCTTTTGTAAGTTTTTGCAAGGCAACTTGTTAATGCAATGGGTCTATAGCTACTTGGGGTTGTTGGGGGTTTACCAGGTTTTAGGAATGCTATGACTATGGCTTTTTTCCAATCTTCAGGCATTATGCCAGAGTCCCATATTTTGTTGAAGAATTGGAGAAGTGCTTTCGCGGATGCTTGGGATAGGTGTGCCAACATTGCGTAGTGTATCTGGTCAGACCCTGTTGCCGTTTTTTTACCGGCAGAAAGTACCCTGTTTAATTCGTGCAGCGTAAGCGGAAGGTTATAACTTTCATTTGAGGTACTGCTAGTAGGCAATCTTTGTCTCTCTGCATTTTCTTTATATCTCAGGAATGTATTGGTGTAATTTGCTGAGCATGATACCTTATAAAAGTGTTCTCCTAATAGGCTGGCCTGGTCTTCTAGTGTTGATTGTGTGTCTGGACTTGTAAGCAGTGGTATTGTGTAGGAGGAGTACTCTCCCTTGAACTTCCTCACCTGGTCCCAGATGTGTTTAGATGTGACTGAACTGTTAATTGATGATATGTATTTTTGCCATGAATCCTTTTCTGCCTGTCTTCGAATAAATCGGGCTCTGGCTTTTGCCTGTTTGAAGTTGATGAGGTTGGCGTAGGTGGGGTATCTTCATGGAATTCCCCAGGCCTTATTTTGTAGTTTTTTGGCATCAGTACACTCGTTTGTCTACCAAGGGTTGAATTTCTTGCGTACGATGCCGGATGATTGCGGTATTGCTTTTTCTGCTGCTAAGATTAAAACTTTGACGAACTCTTCGTTTAGTTCCTCAACAGAAAGCTCCGATGAGAAAACTTCGTCGAGCTTAGCGTTTTCTGTGAAAACTGTCCAGTTCGCGGGCTGTAGTTTCCACCGGTGTGGCCTGCTTGTTAGAGTTGGGTAAGATGGTATAAGTTTTATGATGCCGGGTTGATGATCACTACCATAAGACGTGTTGACGACGTCCCATTTAAAATCATTAAAAATACACGATGAACACATGGCGAGATCTAAGCAACTAAATGTGCGCGAGGTTGGTGAAAAGTAGGTAAAAGCACCGGAATTAAGAAGGCAGATGTCATTTGATAAAATGAAATCTTCTGCGGCTTGCCCTTTTGCGTCAGTTTCGTCGCTACCCCAAAGAGTTGAAGGAGCATTGAAATCCCCAACTAAGATGAATGGTTGTGGCAACTGTTCCACTATATTTTCTAGGTTTTTGGTGGTGAAAAGGGTGTGAGGTGGGATATACAGTGAGCAGATGGTGATGGTTTTGTATGATAGGATGGTGACGGCTACGGCCTCGAAAGATGCGTTTATTTGGACATCTCGCGTAGGAGTGCTGCCCTGCACCACTATGGCTACTCTTCCTGAAAGACGGTTGCAATGTTCTTGGTCCTTCCGGGCAACTTTGAAGCCGTTTAGGAAATGGCTGTGTTTTGCACCAAGATTTGTCTTTTGGAGGCAAAAGGCTACTGGTGAGAATTTGTTAATGATGTCCTTTATGTCACCTAAGTTATGTCACCTAAGTTCCAATGTACGATAAAAGCCATGACAGAATAAAGTTAAGTAAATATACTTCTGGGGATTGATCGGTATAAAAGATGATAGGTGACAATATTAAGAAATAGAAATAGAGAGGAATACGATAGCTATTACGGTTATCGCTTTCTTATTGTGGTTACTGGGACTTTGTTCTTGTCCTGTTTGGTACGCTCGAGAGAGCGCTTGTCCTTCGGTGTCGATGACACCGGAGTTTTGTGGTCGATCTCCATTGCCTTGTCTGAGGCGCTGGAAGATCGAGTGTGAGGCGCTGAGAAACGGATCTCAGGCCTTGGCACTCTATTGAGTTTAGGGCCCAGGAAGACCGGAGTCTGCGCGCCCTTTTATGTGCATGGAGCAGCTGGCGCTGCTTCTTTTACGGGGGCGGTTTGAGTCACCATAGAACCACTGGGTGTGGTAGCGGTCGACTCCTGAGGCCTTTGTGACGCTGCCCCCGACTGCGTCACATCGGCGTAACTTCTGTGGAAAAGGTACCATAGCCGTGTTCGCGCTTCGCTGAATGATATTTTTTCTTTGACGGTAAGAGCAATGACTTCTTTTTCTTTTTTCCAGCATGGGCATGACCGGGAATACGCTGGGTGTTTCCCGTCACAGTTAACACAGTGGGGTGAGGATGAACAGTTTTCTGATTTGTGGTCGTTTGCGCTGCATTCTGCGCATGTTTCTTTGCCTCTGCAAGAGTGCGAGGCGTGTCCGAATCTCTGACATTTGAAACAGCGTCTGGGGTTGGGAATGTAGGGTCTGACATTTATTTTTAAGTGCCCAGTCTTAAGAGAGGTGGGCATTTTTCATGTTCCAAAGGTTAGTATTACGTGTTTGGCGGGCACTTCCTGATTATTGTCACGGATTACAATTCTTTGGACTTTGATGACGTTTTGGTCGTGGAAACCTTCGAGGAGCTCTTCGTCACTAAGGCCTAAGAAGTCTTCCTCAGAGATTACTCCCCTGCTGGTGTTTAGAGAGCGATGGACCGAAACGGTGACAGCTGTTTCTCCAATGCTGGTTAGTTGGGATAGCTTAGGCATTTGGTCTTTTTCGGTTAGCTCCAAAAGAAGGTCACCGCTTGACATTTTGGATGCTTTGTATGTGGGTCCTATTTTTTCTTTTAGGCACTTGGCCACCAAAAATGGGGATAATTTTCTTAGAGGTGTGCTGTCACTGTGGATAATGTGGTACTTCGCGAAAGTAACTTTAGTTTCTTTCGAGACGGGATAACTTGCTTCGGTGCGGCCTCTCTTGCGAGACCGATCAAGGTCGGCGGATGCTTGTAAAGCCTCACAAGTATGAATGTGTTCAGTAACAGCGGCGACCACCCACCACGGAGCCCAACAAGGGAACGTGGTTGGACTTGTTAAAACAAGCCCTCCCGACGCCAGCCGTACGCTGTCACTATAACCCAATGTAATTATCCAAGGTGGGATACCTACACAAGGTTAACCCTTGCGCCATGAATACCTGAAGTAAACGGAAGAGAGTAGAAGACAGGACAGATAAATAGTAAGAGATAAAGACGAAGATGTAGGGAGAGAGAGATAGGAAAAGGCGATTGCCAATTTCCCCTGGGTGGGTGAGCCCAGGGGTGCCGTCTACGTGAAGCCGGGGCCAAAGGGGTGTGTTGCCTCTGCCAGGGGGCCTTAAAGGTCCAATCACCCAGCGTCAGCTCAACCCCCAGGATCCCCTTTTCCCCGGACACGGCAAAGCCACGCACGGCTAGGCGTGGGAGGGAGTCAAAACTCCCCCGTTAGCTCAGGTCCATGGTGTCGCTACACACCAAACGCCTACTTGCGCAGGCGCCCCTGCTGGGGCCATATTCGAAAAGAGGTTGCTCACAAGACCACATGATGCAAAGGCATCTCTGAGGCCAAGTTATACTCTCCCAAGGTCTCAAGCTGAACGCAGTTTAAAGGTCTCAAAGAAAGTAACGATGCTTCTTGATTGCCGGAACCGCCATCGCTAATCGTACGTAAGACACCACTGTGCATCTAGCAGTCGCATCCATGTGCCACAGAAAAGCACGCGTTTGTAATTGTCATTGTGTGAAAGGGGCAGCAAGAACGGTCTGTTCAGAAAGTAAGTCAGCCACAAGTGTTGCTGTGGTAAGCAAATCACACAGTTGTTGCAAAAAGAAAGCAGGACAGTACACCTGCCACACCACGTAAACATAGCATACAATTGGGTTGGCAAGTTATCGTATCACATACTTTGGGTGGATACAATTGGTAGATGATGAAAACTGTACACAAGGTAGCTCAATAATTTTAATGTAGAGGAATTCTCACTGGAGTTGGCTGATCTTGCATAGTGATAGATAATGATGGCTAATACTGCACAAACAATGGCTAAGTGCTGGGTTGTGTTGGTTAAAGTGTTGGAAATTCCGCCACAGCATCCCTCACCATGTCGTCGATTCGAGATGGGAAACACCAAGACTTAATATTTTTATTAATATTATTAGCTCACGATGGCTTGTGTTGCCATATAAGGGCTAAGTGATGAACCTCCAGGCAATGCCCATGCATTGTCTGAAAAAAATCTCCACGAGAAAGCTTCTGCTGCAGTCTATTAAGGAAATGTTAGGGGGCAAATCTATTCACAATGACTACCAACTTATTTTTCGAGAAAACACACGTTAAGCCATTTCACATATCTGAATAATGCACTTGTGAGATTCCACAAACCAGCTCCAAAAGCTAAAGACAGAAATAGACAAGACGAACGAACGTACACAAAGGACTAGCACTGAGGGTCCACCGCAAACCAAGTCTTGCCAGAAGTGGAGTCTTAGTAAGCCAGAAAAGAAAAAAGTATGCCAAAAATTTCTTGCCCACAGTAGAACCATTTCATATAAACAATATACAATATTTTATCACTAGGCAGTCATTAAGTCGCTTTCTTATAGAACATAAAACTCAACATTTGCTTCACATAAGAGTTTTTGAAGTTGTGGCTACGAGCACCACTGTGAAGTCTTGGAAATCTGACTGTCTCAAAATGTTAACGAATGTTTATATGTACAGGTTGGAGTGGGGCACACTACGAGGTCTTGCTCCCATAGGAATAGATGGGATAGTGGCCTGAGAACTTTAAAAAACCCCTCCCCCCGTACATCGAAGAGTATTTACACGTTAACACAGAAGCATGGTTCACGAAAACCTTAAGTCTACGCGCTTAATTTTTCTCCCAATCACAAAAGATTATTTGGTATAGCAGCTCACTACCTTATCAACCGTGGGTACAAACAATACGAAAAAAGGAGAGGAGGCCATCAGACACGTTGTGGGAATGCCCAGACATTGACATCACTGGCCATCAATACTGACAGAGGCGATAATTTAGATAAAGTTTAGTTTACTTAAGCAACGCTCGGTGACATCAAAAAGGTTTTGCAGGCACAGGCGACTATCCTGTGGTGCAAATAAACTGTATATTGACGATATACATATTGAGAATAGGTAAGGGGGGGCACCTGCAGCTTTGCCTTCATGCAGTGAGTAGTTTCGCATATGATCATGACTTCTGTTAATTTTAGGTTAGCCACAGGTGTCTATAATGGCTGTTAATAGTATGGAAGAGCTGGAAGCCTTCAAAATCAGCAGATTGTGCCTTAGTGACGACACACCACAACCGGAGGTTGTGTTTTGGGACTAACTATGCCTCACTGTGTAATTACTTCATGCATTAGTACCTCGGTGATGAGCCATAACAACGTTACAGCAGTGCACAGTTGCTATTACAATCTTGGTGATCCTAGACTTATGTTTTTTGATAAGGTGGTGTTCGTTATGTGACTGAGTCGAAGGACAGAAATTATGTGCTCTTTTAAGCTGGGGCGTCATGATGTGGTGAGCACGCACAACTCTCACGATTATTGTGCACTTTGGTTCGTCTTCACCAGGACATACTAGGCTTGCAGAATTGGAAGATTTCGCCAGAGTTCGTGTGTTTTCAACGTTCCCAGTTTGCCCACTACCTTGGCGTGCGTCCTCAGGGTTCCCAGTTGCTTACCCGAAAGTTACAGCTTCGATCTGAGCCACAGCGGTCGCATATTTTCTACTGGCGAAAATGGCAGAGGCTTATATACTTCAAACCTCATTATAACAAGTTGCATCTTACACAAAAATAACTTCGTTACATTCAAAAATTTGTTATAAAGGTATAATTTTAACACTACAGCTGTTGCAAGACTATTTTTCGTTCACTTTGTTATAACAGATATTTGTTATATCCACGTTCTTTATATCGAGGTTTGAGTGTACTTAAATAAGTTTACATGCACCTGAGGTATGCGAAATTTCCTGAGCCATCCACTACAGCGTGCCTTATATTTGTATAGTTTCAATATGCAAAACACCAAAAATATTGTATTACACTTCCTCGTATACTTTATACTCTCTCACGCCAGTCTCCCGACACCGGAACAGTGAAGCTGATTTTGTCTTTTGACCTATTTTCAGCGATGCCTCTAGCGTCTAGAAGTTTACTGAGGACCAGCAGTCGAAAGGATGAAGAAGCAGATGATGATGGCGTAATATAAGCTCAAGGTAGGCACAGATTAACAGCGAACTCTGCTTGCACGGTAGAAGATACGGAAGGGCCTGCCACAGTCGGGAAGAGTCTTGTGCCAATGGACTTTGTTCGCGAAAGTTTCAGTACCTGAATAAGGCTTCAACTTTTTGGAATTGTCATAGCCTCAAGCCTTTCTAGTGCAACTTGTGTCTACAGACAATTGTGACGTGAAGTCATCTGCTTGAATTCCACATGGACAGAGTGAAGGCAAACCTGAAGGAAAATTACAATAGAAATTTATGTTCCTCCTATAACGTTTCCCATAACAGGAGAGGTGGGTCCAAATAAAAAGTGCAATACGTCCCAAAGAAGGCATTAAAGTTTTTTATGAGGGCAATAAAGTGTTTTACAAGGTGAATCAAATGCTGCATATGTGATCAATAGAGTGATGTACACCTCCACTAGACAGATATTATGCTTCATCGTCTCAACCAGGCTTGTGCGAATATTCAAATGCTGCGAATATTTGAACGAATAGTAGTAGAGTATTCGAATCTGCTTTGATTCGAGTTTGAAGTATTGAAACTTTCGAAGTATTCACAATGAACAATAGGTGCATATTATTTTGCACGTAACCTCCTGTAAAAGTGGTTTCACTGAGGTGTAGGGGTGACAAGCCGTGAAATCACCTATCCAAGAAAAATCCGTTCTGCCGCGTAGTTCTACTTCAAATTCAATGAGGCCCTGCAATTGATTGATTTGATTGATATGTGGGGTTTAACGTCCCAAAACCACCATATGATTATGAGAGACGCCGTAGTAGAGGACTCCGGAAATTTCGACCACCTGGGGTTCTTTAACGTGCGCCCAAATCTGAGCACACGGGCCTACAACATTTCCGCCTCCATAGGAAATGCAGCCGCCGCAGCCGGGATACGAACCCGCGACCTGCGGGTCAGCAGCCGAGTACCAAAAGGGGGCAGTGGAACACTTCTTGTGCATGGTCACTGCCGATCGGTAGTGGAGGCTACCGATTGCGCGAGCCTAATATCTTGGCACAGCGTGCGGCCTGAAATTCACAACAAACCCTCGAAGTCAGCTAAAAATTGCCCTCTTCTGTCTGCAAATGACGCCCCAAGCTCCAAAATCCCTCGTCACAGCTTTTCAATCAGCCATTGCTCGATTTGGGCATTGCGATCTGGGTCATTACTCGGGTCGCAGCGGGAAGCCGCGACTTGTCCACGTGTACCGCGCTCGCACTGAAAAGCCGCGTATTTGAATAAAAAAAATCGCAGCATATCCACGGAGTGAATGATGCGTGGGGCGAAGCGTCCGTCAGCCCGTCCGTGCGTCCGTCCATTCATTCGTTCTTGCTTCCGCCCGTCCGCGCGACCATCTCTGCGTCCATCTATGCGTCCGTCCGTTTGTGCGTCTATCCGTCCGCGCGTCCGTCCGCGAGTCCATACAGCGAACACTCGAGTACCGCCATCTCGCATGCCCTGTAGCACATATCCGCTCCGCGCGTCCGTCCGTCTGCTAGTCTGTGTGCCCGCCCGCCGATGCGTCTGTCCGTGCGTCCATATAATGAACACTCCAAGTACCGCCATCTCGCATCCCCTGTGGCACATACCCGCTCCAGAACGGGTATGTGCCACCGGTGGCTACATACACCAAAGGGGATGGACAGACCCACACCCTGAGGAGCTTCGCCCCTAAAAGTGTTCCAGGTCACGAGGCATGCGTGACGTATTTTCTTTGCCCGTGTCTTCCCTTCCTGCTTAGCTTTCAGCGCTTTCGTCAGCACTAGAAGAAAAAATACAGTTGCAGCACGCGAATTTTCGCAACTTCGCTCGTACTTGACGGATTCTATAAAAGATTACGGTGGTGAATTCATGAGGCAATAATATTCTTTAGTGAATCCAAGGCTTCTTGAAAAAGTGTTGCAGGGCTCCTTTAAATGAACATATCGCCAACAAACCGATTCATCATATATAGTAAAGCTTGTTATGTCGGCCTATATTCCATATAAGTAAAAAAAAAATTTGATATATTACATATTTGACAGGTTATCACTTACAACTACCAAAAGTGTAATTCTGGTACTACTGACAGTTGTTTTACCTTTCTTTGAATGAAAAAAAAGAATTTGCATAGGAGCCTGATTTCATGCTTCTTGATTATTGCACAGGTTAATTGATAAGTATGCCCATTTTTCTGTATATGTCATATATACTGCATGAATTCGATTCGAAATTATTCGACCAATCTCACTATTCGCTTCGAACTTAAAATTCACTATTCGCACAAGCCTAGTCTCAACAGATGTAAAAAGTAGATATTGTATTAGGTAGTTTGGTAACTGCATGCACACATTGGCGCTTGCTAGACAGAACCTATGGTTGGAAAGTAGGCACTATATCTGAACACCTTGCATGTTGATAGACCCCTTGGGCCATGTGACACTCGTCTTGTCATAGCAACTTTTGGTTTCTTATATCTATGTAGACCACATTCATTGGCCTAAAAAGGTATAGCAATTCTATATTCCTCTTTGTCTGTACACATTTTTGCATGAGTATACCATTAATAACAGTGGGTGGTTTTCCAGCAAGAGATACCATAACAGTAATTAAGCAATTCAAAACGGAAAATTGTTTTTCTCTTCAGCGTCCCTTTCAGAGAAGAAATTTTCGCTGAAGGCTTTCCAAGCAGATATAACAATTCTATTTTCCTCTTTGTCTCTACACATATTTGCATGTCTATAACCTCAGTAACCGCCCCGCCATGATGGTACTGGTTAAGGAACTCGGCTACTGACCCGCAGGTCGCGGTATCGAATCCCGGCTGCGGCGGCTGCATTTCCGATGGAGGCAGAAATGCTGTAGGCGCGTGTGCTCAGATTTGGGTTCACGTTAAAGAACCCTAGGTGGTCGAAATTTCCGGAGCCTTCCACTGCGGCGTCTCTCATAATCGTATGGTGGTTTCGGGACGTTGAATTCCACATATCTGTCAATATCAATACCCTTAGTAACCGAGAATGTTTTTCCAGCAAGATATTCCAAAACGGTAATCGAGCAATGCACAACGAAAAATTACTTTTAGAATCCGTCCAGTACGAGCGGAGTTGAAAAAATTTGTCGCATGCTGCCACTGTATTCTCTCTTCTAGAGCTGACGAAAGCGCTGAAGGCTAAGCAGGGAGGGATGGCACGGGAAAAGAAAATACGTCACGCACGCCAGTGACTATGAGCACTTTTTCTCTTCGTTTTTATTCCAATACACGGCTTTTCAGTGCGATCGCGCACGTACGCATGGGCAAGTCGCGGCCTCCCACTGCAGCCCCAGTAATGACTGAGCGCGCCATGCTCGAAACAGCCAATGGCTGTGACGAGTGGTTTTTGAGCTTGTGGCCTTTATTTGCAGAGAGATGAGAGCAATTTTTAGCTGACTATAAAAACTTTTTGAAAACTTTTTTTACTTCTTGAAAAGTAATCCCGTAACTCAATTTTTTGGTAACGATTCAACTGAAAGTTGCGCTGTGCGTACGAGGGCTCAGACATGAAAATGAAGCATTTAATTTCACTTACGGGTCAAAAACGGATGCTCAGACCACCTCGAAGAAATTATCTTTGCTGGTGCAGTGCTGGAAGAGTGAAGTGTTTGTTTCCCACTGTCAGTCTCAGTTTGCTAAAGAAAAAAAAAGGAATGCGTACAACTAGACACGTAGCCAAAAATGTTTTTCGGGGGATGGGGTTGCACCACCTTGATTTGGCAAGAGGCACCCACTTGAAATGGCCATTTTTCGCTCTCTATGCAATGATCAAAAAATATTTGGGGGGAGGGTGCAGGCAGGTGCCCGGCGTGCCATTCTCTGGCTACACCCCTACATACAACCTCTAAACACCTAAATTTTTTTGAGGGGCCGTCACACTGTGATTGGACTGACACAGAACGTTTTTCATTATTATTTCCACCAAGGTGGTCGCAAAGTGGCCGGGCATCACTTTCCCTTGCGGGAAGTGCCGGATTCGGTACCGAGAGTCGGCCCGCTACCCGATTGGTTTATTCCAATTGGTGCACGCATGCTTATTAATGGTGCTACAGCAGTGCGACACTTTAGTTGCGTGGAATTAAAGAATCCTCAAGCTAGGGCGTGGGACCAGTGGGCTATTCCGCACGACCTCTTATGTAAGGAAAAGGAGGTCGTGACATGGTTCGATAACCAGGAGTCAAGTTTTTGTTTTGCTTCTTGAAAATCAAGGTAAGAAACAAAAGTAATCCACGCATCTCCCCGCAGTGAAACATGACGAGTGAGCAAAGAACTGGGGAGCTTTATAACCCGTCCACATGCGCATGTAAATGAGTGACAACGCGTGCGCACGGTATATACAATATGTTTTATTGGTCATAACTGGTACGCTGTGCTGAGTTTTGCCTTCCATTTTGCCTTCATCAATTACCGCTTAGCGTGGCGCTACTCGTCACTGTACCAGCTCTCGTTAGCGTCACAGCTGTCGTTTTGAGGGGGAGAGGAGACACACTCGATTATTTTGATGCTTCTTTTATTGCGATAGCAATTACACGTACCGTCTCCACGGCTTTTTGTTGTTGCTGTCGCTGTCATGTCACGTAGAAAGTCGAAATCGATAACATCCCCCGGGGCCCCAGCGCATCGTACTTTCTACATGCTGGTGATAGCACGCGAGTGGGCGTGACTGAAGCTGAAATCAAACGAACCGGCCGATATCCGTCGCTCTCAGGCACATGCGATAAGATCCCAGTGGCTGGTAAACCAGTGGTCGAATGCTCAGGTAGACAAGAAACCCCTTGCCCGTCTTTATCGAGCGTTAAAAGACGGGATCAGAGGGAATGGGTCCCTGGAGCCACAACTGCAACCTTTGATTTTACGAGCGTGGTAACGCTGGCGCGATCGTTATCTAGCTATCTCGGCGGCGGGCGGCTCGGCTCGCGTACCCTTGTATATGCGCTGCGCTTTCAACGCGAAGAGAATGTGCAAAGAGCGTCCTTGGAGCGGTCGTGCTCTCTTGAACCAGCGTCTTGTAGAGTTGCGTGAGATCGAATCCTAAAGAGTTGGCTGCCAGCCTTACTTCGTATAGGATTACAATTTATTGCTATCGCATTCATTGCTTCACCCTTGTGGAGAAACTGTCACTATTTTTTTTTCGCTGCGCACTCTCAGTCACGACAAACTTGCGCCTGGATTTCACACCACCGTTTGAAATCAGTGACGTGCGCTTAATTGAGCGCTCGTTTATGACCGTACGATTTGACAAACGCTGAGGTAGGCTCGCATAACGTTTGAGAAAACGGGTAAACCGCGTGCATCATAAAATATGCCAAGTTGACAAACGTTTTGCTTGTGTCGAGCTAGGCTTGGGTGGAATGAGAGTAAAAGCACAAGCGTTTTGATCTAGTTTTAGCGGGAAACAAAACTGAGCAATCATGCCAGCGGTCTGTAAAGATCACGTTATGTATAGGTGTTCTTTTGTTTTTTTTTTACAGACCCGTCCTGTATACAGCGACATCATATTATGTAGACTTACGACCGGCGCCTGAAACGAACGTTTACCACACAAACACGTTGCGGAGCAGCCGCTTTTCTTCTATTATCGCATCTGATTTACACGCCGATCTTGTTTGCAGACATGGCGAACGCCTCACTAACGCCAAACCTGACAGTACGACCCGTGTGTTTGCGCACATGTAGCTACATTGGCGAAACAATTAGAAGCGATAATGGAGAGCCCCAGTCAAATGCTGCGTCGCGTGTTAGACGTCATTAACGAGTAAGTATGTGTTCGAACTGTCGAACGTGGACGCGCGCTCAGATATCGCACGCAATAAAGCTGTTTCACACACACACACAAAAAAAGGAGTCTCCTGCGGCAATAAAATGTGCAGTCCCCACCACGTATTGAGCGCCGAGAAAACGCATTCCGCGAAACGCATAGCGACAACTCAAATCGATGGGATTCTTGCGAGTTAAAGATCCTATACTCTCAGCGAAAGACCTGTGGTCTGGCCGCCTGCGCAGCCAAGGGAGGGAAACACTTGTGCTAACTCAAAAAGCACTCGTAAGAGGTTAGAAGGATGGTATCCATGGTAACGCAACCGAGTCAAGGACGACCGACATGCGCGAGAACATCGGTTGGCAGTTTGATGCTGGTGAAAACTTCCGAAAGAGCATCGTTGATGGTGTCTTGGAAACTGCCAAATATGAAATAAGCGCGTACAAGTAGCACTTGCAGAGTCGTGAATCAGTGCTCAGGTAAGTGGTGACCCGATCCAGCTAACGGTTGTCAAGTTATTTTAACTCACAATTGGCAACATGGTAGAAAAATTAACTATAGTTGTTTAACGTGTCGTGCGACGCAGCTTACATAGGTGTACAACTTTAGGTAGGACCTGAAGTAATTTGCGTCATGGCATTGGTTGCCGATGTACACGGCACACTGAAAAACAACTAAGCATGTATCGGCATCAAGCTTTAATGGTTGTTTAAACAATTGTGAGCTCAACAGACAAAGCCCACACAGATATGTCATCAGAAGTGAAATTCCCTTTACTGAATAACTTATTTGCTACATTCATTTATTTAGGATGCCTTTACTTTCCGAAAAAGCGTTAGGTAATAAATATACTTAAAAAGTATAAAAGCTTCATGAACGCAAAATGAAAATAATTTCACGCAAATGTATTTGTACACTGTCCTTTACTTAACGAAAGATGTACCTTACAGTTGACTCAGAGGGCTTTTGTGCGCGTCCTCCATCTATCAGTGCGTGCACAACTTTTTTGCGCTCTGCTTCGTTATTATTATAGCTCACAGACTAGCTCATCAGTAAACATTTGATACTTTCAGTAGACCTCACATTTAGTTTGGTATCGTGCTAACAAAGCAACATATTACGTCACGAGTTTTTCAGATTTTCATTCTCTTTTCTTTGGCAGAGTACCAGTGTGACGTCAGTAAGCTGCGGTTTGCTATACGGTCATCGACTGCACACTCAAATTCTCTGCAAAAAAAAAGGACGCTCGTTTTAAAAATTGTCAAAGCCATCGTTATGTCGTCCTTCATGAGGCGCCACTTCAAGGGGTACGGAAGGATCTGCAAACATTTCGGCCTTCTGATCCTGCGCAGTTCTAGGACTTCGGTGTCCGAAGAGGAGGTCCTTTCCTGGAACAAGTTCTACCTAATCTATTCCGCCACTTTCATGTTTCTGTGCGCAATCAACGAGATCGCCTATATTTACGAGCTTTGGATCACTGTGTTGGTGCATGATCTGATTTTCACAACGAACCTGTACGTACTCATTTGTGCCTTCGACAGTTCCAAGATTGCGCTGAACGCAACACTCATGCTCCTCAAAGCGAGAAGCTTGCAGAAATTCTTTTACGAATCACACAAGTACGAGCAGCGAGTCCGGTTCGTTGCACCCAAGAATGGTCTCAAGGCGACAAATACCTGTTATTTGATCCGTTTCCTGCTGTTGGCAGCATTTGTTGCGAACGTATGTACTAATAGCTACCTTTCGCTCGAATTCGTAGACAAACTGGCTTGCGGCCCAGTGCTGGTCGCTACCTTGAAGCTCACTTGCATCGCCGGTAACTTCGTGTTTTACGTGCTCGATGCGGCTCCCTTCCTGGTCATCAGGCCCTGCTGCGAAGTGATACGGCTGTACATCAAGCACCAGCACGAGGTTCTCAGGTTCATCGTGCGAAGCGGCGGCAACGAATACGTCGGCCCGGAAAGGCGAGCACGATTGGTCGAAAACGTCAGGTTGAACCTAGGCGCAATTTCGCACATCAAGAGAAGTCTGAACGAGACCTGGCAGCATGCTATAGTGGTCTCTGGCGCCATGGTCCTCTGGGCTTCCTGCACCGTCATCTACCTGAATTTCGTCGAAGAGTTCTGGACGGTGGAGCACGTGCTTTCCATTACGTACACCGTTTCGGCGGTCCTCGACTTTCTGGACATCGCCATTCTCAGCGACGCAATGGTCAGAGAAGTAAGTATCATCTATGCACGCACATTCCTTGCAGGTTTAACGACTGCATTTCATACGAGTCAAAAAAATGAGGCGAAAAGGTTTGGCCGACAAAGAAGGTCATGCCGGGCAGAGATCGCCTTTCCGATACCATAATATTTGACGAAAGTTTGAAGAAGCTGGCACGAAGAGATAAACAACCTCCTTGTGACAGCATGAATTAGTGTCACACGAGAGCAACATCATATCATGCGTAGGTATACCCTGTGGCACATGCCCACTTTACGATTCCGTCTGTATGTCCGTCCATCTGTCTGTCTGTCCGTCTTTGCGTCCGTCCGTGCGTCCATCTAGAGAACACTGTGAGTACCACCATCCACGTCAGCGGTTTTGCATTCGCCTGCCACTTTGCGGCCCCACTACCACGGTAACACGCAGCCGCGTTCCTCACAAGCTGGGCCATGCCGAATTCGAACGTGAAGTGTGGCAGCTTGGGCTAGTTGGTTGGCATGACGATAGTTGTAGAGCGAGAACAAAACGACGGCACAGAGACAGTGTCTTTCTTGTCTCTGTGTCGTCGTTTTGTTCTCGCGCTATAACTATCGAACGTGTACTTTAGAACACAACAGAAATATACTAACGAAACATAAGTCATTTCAATGCGTGAGAACTTAATTCTAGAACCACACTGGCCTTAGCCACCTGTTCAACCTGATCAATCGGGGCTTCAATCAATCAACCAATCAATCGAAATCAATCAATCAGATCTTTATTTCAGATAAGTGTATGTCTCGGATACAAGGGCTTTGGGATACCGTCTTTGGGAGTGTCTTTTGCCTTGTCGTCGTCATATTTACACTGCAACAACATAAACAGTCACCCGATGGTCTCTGGAAGTCTCCATCCCCGCCTTGTCGTGCTCACAATCTTTCGTTGGCCCATTCCGTAGTCACACAGCGACACCGACTAAAGTTGCACACCTGCACCTCATTTTGAGCAATGCTCCCTGCTCTACCATTGTAACTCTCCGGCTACGCAGCGCAGCCCCCGCCATAATCCACGGCTTAAAAAGACGGGGCTGCGCATACACAAAAGGGAACCCAAGAAAAGACTTGCGTGGGGTGCGCAGGATGCTTATTCAAACGACGTGGAAGCCTCGGAGAGGGCATTGTCATCTCCTCTATCATTTTCCCCTTCGTGGTCATTTGAAGCTAAGACATAAGAAAATTTACGCACAGCAGCATATCTCGCGAAGACACGCCGGCAATCGGTCTGCCGATACGTTTTGCTGGTGTTTTCGGTTTCTCATCATGTTACGCTACGAGGACACGCCGTCTTTTGAAGTGTCGTCGGCGGTCGACTCGTCGGTCGATGGTCTGCGTCTGCTTTGTGACTTCGTCGGGGTAGTGTAAGTGTCATGTCGCTCTAGTGTAAACGCGCTCTTACTGGTAATATGCATTTTGCGCTTTTTTGCAAATTCAAGTACGTCGCACAAACTCGACCCAGCATCCACAATTGAGCTGCGTTATAAAACGTCGCGATGTACTTTGCTGAACAGTTTCGTCACTCGCTTGACATAAGTCAGAAATATTATATAGCATATTTACTGCTACTTTACTGCTGCTGAACTACAGCGCCCAGCTTCCACCCTGTGGAGCGCTTCAAGTATACCGGATGCTGTAAAAGATTCGATGTGAAAGGGGACGCTCAAACTACTTTCAAGAGGACGTAGTGGATGAAGTCATAAGTATATATACAACATGAACTTTTTTCGTGAATATAAGTGTCCAGGACAAAAAGTGATAGCTAAATATTGCCCCATAAGTTTATTCGTTTGCTGGGAAAGTGAAATTTGGTAAATTCGCCTTCACCTGTTTCGCAGCACGAATGCGTACAAAAGTCCGTATGAATTTCTATGGGAAAGAAAGCTTTCTTGTTGCCGAAACACTCATCTTGGGCTGAAAATTAGACCTGGGACGAACGCCTCTCCGGGGTGATGGCCCCGGAAAATCATTGGTCCCGGGTTCGAGCCCCGGAGCAGGACGAATGTATCGGCAACGAAGAAGCTTTTCTTCCTATAAAAATCCATACGGAGTTTTGTGCACATTTATGAGGCGAAACGGGTGGTGGTCAATTTCTATTTCCTAACCCTCCCTCCCGAAGAACTAATGTACTAATGTGCAATAATTAATCCTTTGTGTTTTTATGTGGTCGGCTTTCAACACACACACACACACACACACACACACACACACACACACACACACACACACACACACACACACACACACACACACACACACACACACACACACACACACACACACACACACACACACACACACACACACACACACACACACACACACACACACACACACACACACACACACACACACAAATTATCACAGCTCACCAAAGGCCGATCCTCAATGCTACAAATATTGCTTCATACTGTTCTGTCAAGACGCGCAGGCCATGAGCAACTGAGTTTATCCCTTTCAGGGGGCGCGAATTACGATTCGTTTTTGACGAATGTGTCAAACTGAGATAACGCAATTCCAAGGCACGCAATGTAACATTCCAAAAAAGAAAATAAAGTATTGTGTTGTCTTGTATGCGTTTCAGGAAGTAATTGTACTTTTTATGCATTTAAACACTTCATAGTTCTGCAAGCAGTCATGTTTTGTTACAGAATAAAATCATGGGCTCCTGATGCGTGTGCAATAAGTTTTATTGTTGCATTATTTGCAAGAAGTAACACTTTTGAGGTTGGTTCTCGAACGCCGCACGACCAATCAAACATCGCAGTGTCTTCAGCGAAGCGGTCGGCTATGGTCACATGCAGTAGATTGGGGTTAATTAAGTGAAGCCTTATTGACAATGCAGAAGGTTAAATTCATGTGATGAATGAAGCGCACTGACTGACCACTGTCGGAAGAAAGAGAAAGCGCGCAGCGACCGAGCGCGGTTCGTAGTTCTGGCCCTCTAGCGGTACCCTATCTAACTATAGCACGCACCGGGATAGATGGATGGATGGATGGATGGATGGATGGATGGATGGATGGATGGATGGATGGATGGATGGATGGACGGATGGATGGATGGATGGATGGATGGATGGATGGATGGATGGATGGATGGATGGATGTAGCAGTACCCTTTTGATCGGGCAGCGGCTAACGCCACCTAGCCGTAATACTTAGTGAACCACTAACTAGATTTATCTTTTTTTCCCTTTAAATAGTGAAGTATAGGACAGGTACTTTGCAGTGAAGAGTTTAATTTTCACTCGTGTCGTGACTTTAGCCACCAATCAGATAACCTCCTTCCAGTTAATTCTACCCGCTTAAAGTTTATCTTGCCCTCCCTGTATGTAAACCCCGAAGCTTTGAAAAGCTCTGCGCCGTGATCCTTACCTATAAGATGAAGCCCTTGTCAGAACAAAATCAAGTGTTCGGCAGTTTCCTTCTCCTCTCCGAATGTACTGCCTACCGTGTCTACCCCTTTGTATTTGGCCCGATATGTCTTAATTGGTTCGCAACAATCCTGTCCTGGCCTCAAACAGTAGAGAACTACCCCGAGTATTATCATAGATCCTTTCCTTGGCAGTTCCCTGCTTAAATGTTCGATTGATCTCTATTGCGGACTTCTTAATCATGCCAATTCTCTACATGTCAGTCTCCGTTTTCTTCACCTTCTTCTTAGCTGATAGTTCCTTTTGGTTTGGCCCCCTGCCGTTTTCTAAGGATTTACCCGTCAATTTTCTGGTTCGCTTCCTCCATTTTGTATCGACATTCATGTACAAGTAGCTAAAAACCGTCCTTGCTCAACGCTCCTGCCCCACTTCTCTCAATCGCTTTTAAAATTTTATCTTGCTGCTAGCTTCCCTGCCCTCAAATGATGTCCATCCCATATCACCTTGTACTCCCTGATTCGGTGTATTCCCGTGAGCTCCTAAAGCAAGCCGACCTATTCCACGTTGCTTAATTTCTAATCTTGCTTGAACTTCTGATCTGATGCACAAGAACGTCAGACCCGGAACCATGTCCCCTTTCAATATTACTTTCACAACATCATACCGATTGTAATTCCACAGTGCCCTATTTTTCATCACTGCTGCCTTCCTGTTACCTTTAGTCGTTACGTATATTTCGTGTTCCCGTAGGAACTCGGTTCCATTGCTTATCCATACGCCCAGATATTTGTGTTTATCTGTTATCTCTAGCGTGACCTCCTTTATCCTAAGCTCACTACCTTCATTATCATTAAAAATCATCATTATCATTAAAAATCCTAAATCTAACCTATCTCCCTCATTACCACAGCTGTTCATCAATCTTTGCAAATCTTCCTTGTTGTCGGCCATTAGCACTATATCATCTGCGTACATCAATGCTGGTAGTGCCAGTTTCATGACTTTTTCTTGTTTGACGAAAGAGGGCTTGAAGCTAAGTCCACTTCCCTCTAATTTGGCATGTAAGACTTGTAGGTAGATCATGAATAACAAAGGTGACAGAGGACACCTCTACCTAAGGCCCCGTTTCACCTCTCTGGGCTTTGATACCGTTTTTTCTCACTTTATAACTACCTTGTTACTTTTATAGATACCCTTTAAACGATTAGTGACCATCTTCCACACCTATAGCGTGTCCAGTATTCCCCACAAGTCCTCTTGAACCGAGCACTGCAGAGCCCTCTGCATGTAACGAGCGCTGCAGAGCCATCTAGTGATCTCCGTTTAAACTAGAAACGAGAACACAGCTGCTCCTCTTGTGAGCGCTCCGGATGTAGCGGCTGGATACGGCGATTGGGGCACAAACCTCGACCATGAGGAGCTTCGCCCCCTCAAATTGCGCATTAAAGGGTTTGTCTTCGATCTAACGCTGGGACCAGTAAATAGCGCAGGAAGATTCGATAAGGCGTTCATGAAAGCCAACGCGCTTCACAGTCGAGCAGGTAACCGACGGCCGACGTCTTGATCACCTCGATCAGGGTGAAACTGGTGTGGGCGAAAGCTCACTGAACAAAGCGTTTTCATATGTACCAGCTTGTGTGCTGCCCACTTGTCCAAACCCTGAACATGTTGAATAGATATATAAAGACTACACGAGGCAGCGGCAAGCGAATGGATGGCTTCCATCCGTAAACCGGGCACAAGCATGCGATAGGGTAGAACATGAATACATTTTCGCCACTCTTTTGGCATTTGGTTTCACTACACAGTTTGTGTACCTAATCATGGAACTGTATGATGACAATAATAGTGACTTAACGATGAATAATGAAACGGTAGCTTTTTTTTCCGGTAACGCGAGATTTGCGACAGGGCTGTCCCCTTTCCCCCCTGTCGTTCGCGCTGACAGTTGAACCTTTCCTTGTCCAGGTAGAAAGACACCCGAGTGTCCTTGGGTTGCAGACCCCAGGTAGTGGCTGACTTAATGTAGCTGCCTATGCAGATGACATCACGATATATCACAGGGACGAGGACAGCCTCGCCACCGTCCTTAAAGTTTTCTCAACCTATGCAGAGCTCTCCGGAGAGAAACTTTATTTGCATAAATGGAAGTCTTTGTGTCTCCATGTATCCCCAGTAACGTGCCTACACAGAATCTCCGTGGTAGACAATGTAACTATCCTAGGAACAAATTACAGGGCCACTGGCGTGTCCAACCAGAGTTGGAAGGAGGAGGTGAATACACTAAGACAGGAAATAACTAGGGCACTTGAATTTAACTTGCCGTACTACGTATGTCGATATCTACTCATGGGCGTTTATACTGAGCGCCTGCGGTTTTCAACAAACTCGGTAGTCATACCGAACCAAATCGCGCGTAAGGTCAAGTGCCAAATAGTTAGGTTTTTCTGGAATGCCAAAACAGCCCTCGTTAAATACGAGCAGTTGGGATCGCCTAGCGAGAAGGGTGGATGGAACATCTTTTCGATGGTCGCCCTCGCGGACATGTAGGCTTGAAGACGACCCTCAAGGTCTTGCAACTTCAGAAGGAACACCGCGCCAAGAAACTGGCAATGTAATCCTTGGGGGTGCAGGGTAGTTTGTTCTCTCCGACGCAACCCGCGGGGCTGAAGGCGATGAACCCGACGCCCCTCTACGGGCATGTAGTAGGATTTTACAAGCGTATAGCCGTGCTAAATCTGGACACCCCCCTCCTGGAGGTGTGTAACACGGAACTCACTCAAGACCTACTTGTAAACTCGGGCTACGAGGTTAAAAACCCCGGTTTTCCGTGGGTGTTGTTGACGCCCAGTATGCTACCGTGCAACATCCAGGATATCGTGTCGCGTTACAGGTGGTCTTTCCTGGCCTCGGCGGACCGAATGTACAAGTAGCACTACGTTCGGTCCGATCGTGCGTGCACTGCGGCATGCACGAGGACAACGAGCACGCTTTGTTAACCTGTCGAGTGGCCAAGACTTTTTGGTCCCTCGTGGACAGGGCGTACCTCCCTTTGGGTGCAGAAAGATTTGTCAAAAGGGAACGATGTCCAAATGGCGCGCTTGCACGTCTAGTGCTGACCAATGGCATGTACGTGTTGTGGGAAAACAGGGGCTTGGCTGTGCATCAAGCAAAAAGGCCCGTAAACATCAATGGAATTTGCTGGTGCGGTTGTATAATATTGTAACGGGCCATTTGAAATCAGAATTCTTTTCACTGGGAGAGGAGGAGTTCATGAAACGATGGTCCTGTGCTTTCATTAAAATCGCACACAACCGGGTTGTCTTAGCGTGTTCGCCGATTCAGGGCCTAAGAACTACCTAAAAGAACACTGTGTGCTGGGTGCCAGAACAATTGAGTGTAAACATGTGACACATTTATTGTGAACACAAATTTCAAGTGGCATAATTTCGTGGAACCGAATTGGTACGTGTTTGTGGAACCAAATTTGTATGTAACGTGGTGAACAATAAAATTTCTTTTCTCCCCACTTCATCGTCACTAACAGGGGACAGTATGAACGCCCGGAGTTGTCCAACACTGACGTCAGTTTCTTAACGGTGCCCTACCATCAACTTTTCTCTTTCTTTGAAGGTTCGGAACGTGCGACGCACCCTGCAAGAAGTCGTGATTTCCTCAGAAAGCGACAGCTACGTCGACCAAGCACGCATTTGTTCTCTACTACTTTCAGTAGTCGCCGAACTTCGGGCGCGCCCCCACTAAAGCATGTTCATCGCACGGCCTCTGCCATTGTCGCGCCCCTGTCGAGACAGCACCATCCCGCAAATGCTATGACCGCTCGTATGCGGAGTGTTAAGGAACATTGGAATCGCAGCCCGCTCTGAAGCACGGGTGGGCATGACACGAGGTATCTTTGTATTTCGCGGGCGTCTGTTTTAAGCAGTAAAGCACTATAATAACTAACAGATAAGTTCGAAACAGTCTGATCGGAAATTTTGCGAACCGATCTACAACTTTCTCACTGAAATTTTTGCCCAGCTTTGTTTCTTCAGAAGTTCATTAACGGAAGTAGCCTAAGTAAGCTATTAATCAGAACTCAAAAGTATAGTATGACTAGCTCCATGCGAGAGTCGGCAACATGCACTTGGTCGCGTCGTCATTGCATTGGCATATTTTGAAACTGTCACTAAATACAGCTGAATCACCCTGAATATGTATATGTCCGATAAAAGATGCTCATCGACCTGTAAGCGCACTGCTTATTCACTGTTAGCAAGCACATGTCACTGAATACATTCTCCGCTTGCTCGAACCATATGCTCGAACAATACGACTTTTGCAGGTGATCTTTCTGAGGAGTTCCTTGAAACCCGGAGAGATGGCGTTATCTGCCGCTGGTTTCTTCTCCTTGAAATTACCGACGCTCGTTTCGGTAAGAAATGAAGAGTCACTCTTAATTATTTCATTGTAGGCTATAGTGTCAGCGAGTCTTCAAGTACCAAGCATATTGTGCTACGTTCGAAAGTAAGGAAGCTCAAAAGTATACATTGAATGCAAATATGAAGAAACATAAGAACTCCACAAGTCGCCACTGACCGGGCCGGCCTCATCATGAAAGTACATGAACTCTTGGATTTATTCCATTGTGGAGTGTCTGTCAACCACACTTTACTCGAAGATGAGCGGGCAGTTCTTTTGACTTCTGTTTCTGTCACTGAAAAATAAAACAAAAAATGTAAAGTTCCCGCTTTTTGGCTTTTCTGGAACACCGTAAACTGTTCGTTATCACTAGAAAGAGACATGTTTGACGATATCTACTTTTTTGTTTTACTTTCGAGCATCCTCAAGGTCCCAAGGCATTAAAACTGGCTGGTGAGGGTATAACACGCCACTCCGGGTTATGCTAGATTAGCTCTTACAACGAAATAACTACAATGCAGCCCGTGAAAAAACTAAAGAAAGTGAGTGACTGTTACAAAGCAGGTACGGCCATAATTGGTGCAAAAGGGGTTGCGCCTACAAAATCTCTGGAGGTTAGGCCTAGCGACGAGCCCGAAGCATGTTAGTTCGTGCAGGTGATAATAAATGTGCTAAATTGGGCCTAACATACCAAGAGGCGTTAGGCCTAGCTCGTTTCACTGGGCCATGGTGATGGAATTGAATGGTGTCCAAACGAGCGCAGCAGGTGTGTCCCCTAACTCGAGTTGCTCGAGGTCACCGCTAGGTTCGCGACGAGCATCTGGGCCGAAAGACGTGAGTCGCAAGGTTTCGCTGAGTTGTAAAGGCCGGCTACAATAACTATTTTCGTGGATTTAATGTGTCCTCAGCACGACCAACATGATAATCAGATGGTGGCCCGGTTGGCACATAAAACCGCAGAGCTTATAAATCTGACTTTGTATGTTGCTCTGTTGCCTGAATACTAACGTTGCCATCGCTCAATTTACTCCTCTTGTCACATATAACGTTGTAGTTATAGTTCTCTATTTAGCTCTATAGCAAAGCATTGTTAAACTTCCATAATAGAGATGTTCGAATGCCATGCGCCCGTATATCGTATGTTTCTGACACTGCAGTCTTGAACGAAAAAAAAAATTCGTAGGAAATTTTTGGGATGCAGAAACCAAAGGTACTGATGTAGGTGCCAGAATTTTTGCTATGATGGTTAAGGTTCAACCTTGTAATGCACTGGTTAAAATACAACCCCGTAATGGTCGAATTCAATTTATCATTTGGAAGAAATGCTTTCGAGTGAAGAATGTGAAGTGTGCCCATTAATATTTATGTTGACTTCGGCAAGTGACGGCTGTAGCCTCTCTTTTTAAGCACGTAGCTTCCCACCTCTTGAAATGCTATGTAAAGGTGTACACAAGACGGCGTCTGTATATCTTCTTCTAACAAAAAGAAGAACAGCTTGCATATGTAAAGCTTCAATATCACATGTCTTTCCATTTGCAGCTTGCCGGAGCAATGATCACGTACACGGTCATTCTCGTTCAGACAAGTGAAAGTGTGAAGAAAGTCTGACAGAACTTGACAAATGAACGAACGCTTTCTCGATATCACGTAGTTCTTAATCATGTATACAGGAGGACAACGATAAACTTCCACATGAGAAGAATGGGCTACCCTGCTGCGCTCAATGGACAAGGCCAAGCAGAAGATCGCCACTGACCTGGTCGCCCACGTCATGCCGCTACATGACGTCATGAACGGGTAGCGCAATAGGGTCGTGCGGGGACCCAGTGACGTACCTTCCCGAATCTCTTGGTGGAAAAAAACGCCAGGCCTGCGCGGAAGGCGCAGCACAGTCACAGCGAAAGATAGAAGAGCAGCCTTTCAGAGCCTTTTCTAAGGACTGATTGGGTAACTGCTGCGAGCTCACTTGCTTGATGCACATTACGGCATCAATAATAAAAATTTTGGGGTACTAGACCGGCAATCGCTATGCTATTTTTCGTCAATCTTCTGAGAAGCGTGGTATCCGGTAAACACTTGCAAGGAATTTTGCGCCATTCGTTCATGCAGTGGCTGACGACGATGATGAATTATGCCTGAAGTGGGTATGCGTCACAGCTAATAGGTGAACAAGAATAAGCTTTTGTAATGAGTTGGAGCATTGGATGACCCACTCGTTACGCTATTCGCACTGTGGGACAACTGGTTGTTCTTTCGCTGTTCTAAAACACTTCATAAGTCATATTAACGCGATTGCTTCCCCGACATCAAGCCTGCCCAAGGAAAGTTTGCCAAGTCCCAAGCACCGGCGTGGCTCAGTGGTACAATAAAGTTTTACCTCCATCATTTATTTGCTGCTTCCTTGAAAGTTCGTTTCCTTCTGTTTGTTGAGCAAGCAATGCCTTGTGCTTTGCTGAACGCTTTTTTCTTTGCAATATATAGTGCCATCAGATCATGTATAATGAGCAGTGTTGACAGATGCCACGGAGCAAACATGCAAACACTCATGATGAAAGAAAAAGTCAAAACAAGCGGAAACATTAAATTTTGTGATTCTTGAAAATATTTTTGATTATGATTAAAAATGTCAATAAAGTACGAAGAAGGATATCATAAACCGCGTAATTTTCTTGTCTTGTAAAGCCAAAAGATGCGCCACTATGAACGAAAGCACATAGTAATCTTTAACATCGTCTCAGGGCAGTCTCCCTTCGGTAGAACGCACGCTTGGATAAATGAATGTACAAAACATTATCTTAAAAACATGCAGATTAGCGACCGGGCCTATAGGCCACCCGGGTGGTCGCAGTAAGGCTTAACCTTCCCGCCGCTTCTCGGGCCTGCTGGATGGCCCAAATTGGGTCTTCTAATTCTGAGCTAGCCAGAGCGTCGAGCAAACGCATTTCAAGGAGATCCGGGTTTCGGTGCCCGAAAAGCCGTGTAGCGTGTGGGAATTTCCAAAGAGTGTGTTTCATGTCTGCGCATTCGTGTTTACATAGGATACAGCCAGCGTCAGGGATTGCCTGGGGTATATGAAGTTGAGGTGCACTGGACTTCAGCTCTCGCCTTACGGTATTTTTTCACTCCGCCAACGTATTTTTGACTTCGATACCGAACCACAAGCGTGCACACGAGGAGAGAATCGGTGGAGCCGGCTTCCCCTGTAGTTGCCTCAAAAACGGGGAGGGGCGAAAAATCTGCCCCGTGCATTGAATCAGCAAGATAGGGTGGGGGAGGGGCACTGTGATTAACCTTGGCCCTCAAACAGGCCTATACACTCAGCTACAATGTGTCAGTGAGAAACACGCTATTAGTAAACAACAAACGTGCGCTGGTGAACGTGATGACTGATATAGCTATAAGTCCTAAGGAAAATGCAATTAAGCCCCCAAAATGCGACAAGCGACTGGAAAAATCCTACAAGCGACTGGGCGTAGAAGGAAGCCCAAATCTTCTTATTATAAGCGCAACTGGCAACCCCGATACAGAGAGATATTGCAGAAGAGAACGGTGTTGGTCTTCCAGTTTTTAGTCGCACGGGCGACGAGTGACACTCTTGAATTTCTTCCAAGCACTTTCATTCAATCACTATAGTTTTTCAAATGTTAAAAAATGCATTAAAAATCAAACACAAGCGAAATCAACGATAATGGTTCAAGGTAAGCGTTTTAATGGATACACATCATTAGGACACACAATGCCGTACCTCTGAGGTACGACGGCGGTTAGCAGCGCCACCTGTAGCCATTAGGGCGGGTGTGGGAACGTTCTTTTTGCACTCTTCACGTAGTATAAGTGATCTTACGAGACGGCAGCTGGTCAATAATCACCCGCACACGAACCCTTAGAACGCGCCTCACCAGGCCCTATAACAAAGTCTAGCTAGGCACTATAGCAGTTATGTGTCTGATGAAGAGAATTATGTCACAGGGTTTTTTTCGATCGGTTCATTACGAGCCGACAAAAGCAGCATTTTGAAGCGGCGTGAAACCAGGATGCGAGGATGTGTGTTCGAAACCCTTGCTGCTCGCCCCGCGTAGCCTTCGCAGGCAAAATCTCGTCCCCACACTCTCCGAGCAAGAGGTCACGTGTGCATGACGTGCCAGAGGCCCGAGAAAGCCCAATTCTGCAGCACACGAGCGGCCTTGTTTTGTTGACCAGCGTTATTTTGTGGTCTGCTGTCTATTTCTGCGGGATGGATGCCTCAGTGCGCATTCGTTCAGAAACGCTTTAGACGCCGTGAATAGATGAGCATAACGAGTGCTAAAACGAGCAGAGCCAGGGGCTCCGGAAGTATATGGGAAGTGTGCGGGCAGAGGGAGGGATCATCGCAGCTGTTAGGGGGGGGGGCATGGTATCTAACCTGAGGGAGGTGGTCCCCACTGCCCCCCCCCCCCCCTGGTTCTGAAGCCCCTGCGCAGAGCCACTTTGTTTCCAAGGCTGGCGTCTTCTCGATGCGCTAACCGCAGGGACACGAACGTATGCGAGACGCAGGCACACTATAGCCCCGCATCTCGTTGCAATTCACGGGATAAAAATGAAAGACGCACACATCACCTGTGTGTGTCTCATTATTTATCTCAAGTTTCATTCATATATTCAAGCAACAAATTACACAAAACTACACATGTGTGAAATAATTATCGCCTTGTCACGTGCTACTGGCGACGTCACAGCACAGTCGTCTACGCAGAGGACCGACATCACAGCACATACCGTATACTTAGGGCAATTTCGTTGTCTACGTCATTCCCTCATTAATCTGAGCGTGTGTCTACGAAAAGAAGGGCAACCAGTGTTTGTCTTGAATTTCGACCCATTTTCGCGGCGCGTAGCGTTGCCAAATTTGGCAGATGTAATCGCGAACGGCCCATGTATGCATCGCGCTCGTCAACTCAAAATCGTCAAACCTGGTGAAGGACCCCCTTTTTTTTATTGGATAAACATGATACCTGAGCATAGGCCTATTCCAAATAACGG